>NC_071572.1:112826604-113136604 GCF_024509145.1 Vidua macroura | reverse complement strand
TTCAAGACAAAACAAGAGACATTACAAAATGTCCTTTTCTGCATTCAGTACACAATGCATTCTGAGATGCATGAAGAGATTAGGTTTACTTTGAAGATTTCTGCATTGGCAAATATTAGAGTAAAATGACTATAATTACAAACCATAGTTCCCAGAGAAGGAAGCTGTATTTCTGCAGTGTTACACTTTAGTCATTCACCACCTATTTTGAAAATAACCTGAATTTGGCACTGCCAGTGGGTAGAAATGCTCACTGCACAGCGTGGCTCCTACCTGTTGCCCTTGTGCCAAGCATTCTCCTGTCATAGATCCTCACTGAGCTGTCAGAACAGCCTACAGCCAGGTAGTAGGGGATGGGTGGACAGATAGCAACAGAGGTGGCAGCACGACGGCAGTTTATTAAAATATCCTGGAACACACAAAAATGCAGCATTGAAATAATAGCTCTGAACATTTGAAGTACAATTCTTTTTTGTTTTGCTTTGTTTCACTACACAGGCCACTCCCTTAGTCAAGGAGATTTTGAGAAAATAGGTCTGGCCTGTAAAGACAGATCATAGTGTTATCAGAAAAGCCACTGCAAAGAAGGAAAACTACCAGAGAAAGAAAACTGGTACCAGTACAACTGAAAAAGAAACCTAACCAAAACAAAAACACAGGAACATTTAAAAATAGATAAGCTAAAAATTACAGACTTATAAACTACCTTGCACCTTGGATTTTCTTGGAAATACAGTAACTGTGGAGGTGGAAGAGTACTAAATATGCAGAAACAATTTAAATCAATTAAAGGATCAGAAGAGGTTCCATCTACAGGCAGATAACTGGGCAAAGGGGGGAAAAACGAAAGAAACCCCTAGAACTGGTACACGTGCACAAGGCTGAACAAAATCAATCAAGACTAGCAATACATACTTCAGTAGTTTTGTTCCAATTCAATATGAATATTGTTGCTAAAATTCAAACACTGGGAATACCAGTAATCTAATATAATTCATTACCAAATCTTTTCTTACAGAGGGACAAAGGATGCTCAAGAATACAAGGCTGTAGGTGATTCTCAAGGCTCATTTTTTGCTTCCAGTTTTGCACTCTCTATTATTAATGTAAACCAGATTAAAAGATTCAATTTTAACAATTTTTTCTACTATATCTGAAGCTTCACACCACAGCATTTTTATAAAATAACTTTTAACAAAATAAAAAAATGCCAAAGGAGATATTAAAATTAAAAAAGAAAAGTGAAAAAAGACTGCCCAAACTTTGTTTCTTGGGAAACATACTGCCATTTCTACCAAAGACCTTGAAATCTATTATTTCTAAAAGCTTGACCAGAATTCATATCATGTGTTTGTGTGATGCACAGCTCTACATTTAGGTAATCTTTATTAAAATATTTTTATTCCTATTTTACTTATTATAATTACCATTAATAAAATAATCTTTAATAAAAGGTTTCATTCTTACGTCTTTACAATCTTCCTTTGTGCAACTTGTTTTGATGCGAGTATCAAACCATCTCACGGTGCCATCCTCACCACAAGAGAGGAAAGTGTAGGGATCATTTGGTACTGTCATAACCTGCTCAAAAGACAAAAAAAAAAAAAAAAAGGTTATTAATACCTCCAGAAATAAATAGCACTAGTTTAAAAAGAAAAGCATCAATACTTGGAGCAGCAGTAAGGCAGTTAGGACTCAAGTCAAGCTTTCCAGTGAAGTAATGCGAAAAATTGAAAAACTGATGATGTTTCCTCATTTTCTAGAAAAGTTTTGAACTCTTGAAGTCAAAGGAAACTTTTAAATGTCACGTAAGATTAAATATCCATAGGTCAAGGCTTACAGTTGTTCCTATTATCTTTTAATGCACAACATACATTTACTGCAATCATTTTTCAGATAACTTATCAATTTGCTGCAACAACAAAAGCTCTGTTTACTCTCTACCAAGTAATAGGAGACAATTACAAAGTCCTTAGAAGTCTGAATGCCTTGAAAATACTAAATGCCTTTTATTCCCATTGGGCTATTCCTTTACATCCTAGGTAGTTCCCTGCAGCAGGTCTGCATTAAAGGCTGTTACCAAGCTACCTCCTCACTGCAATTTTTTAATTTTGAGAGAGCACTGTACTGAGTCATTTTTCTAAGCTCAGGCCTTCTCCAGCTATAGGGACAACTCAGATGGAGTCTCAAATAAATGGCTTCACTCAAAGCCTCCTCAAGACAAAATAAAAAAGCAAGTGACCATAATGTTAAATATGACCTGAATTCCACAGGCCAGTGAATGCACAGGAAATGCCAGTTTACTTACACTCTGTCTCTTAGAACAGAAAACAGAGAATGTTGTGGCAGTATTTTTCTTTTCCTACACTCCTGCTACTGTCAATAGAAATTTATAAAGCAACAACAATGGTTAATAGTGTAACACATTCATGGAACACAGAGCATGAGTGATTCTTTAACATTTTAAATGAGATGAGTTCTCACCTCCACTTCCCCAAATTCTTAATAAAAGTAACTTATGCAAATCTCTCTACCTGCAATGGGGTCACAAAGGTAACAGCTGAAGGCTTCAGCCTCTCTTGTAAGGCTCAGCACAGTAACTGAGACAATGCTTGCTGTGCCAAATAAGAAATCTAACTTGCAGAACAAAGCCATGGTTTGAATACCAATAGAACAATAAACTTCTGAGCTATGACCACTATTCCTCAATATATCAGTGTAATATATTGAAGACTGTTTTTCACTACCTATTTCATTCAAATTAACTTTATTTGAATAGTTATAGAAGTTAGCAATTGTTCTTCAATCCACTAAATTCTTCCAGCATTTAGCAGAGCTTTCAGTGAAAATATTTTGCTCAAATAATGTTGCTGAACATGACAAGCTCTTATTTCTAGAAGCTGTGTTTTATTTTTGTTCACACTGATGCTATTTCACCCTATACATGTAATATAACTTGCACATGGCAACTTTTATGTCCAGTGTTCAAAGACATCCCAAGTACTTCATAAGCACTAAACCAGAGAAATGGAGAAGTGCAAGCTCCAATAATTGAGTCAATATTACTACATTTAAGTTCAACAAGTACACATTATAAATATATATATATAATTGGTTTTACTAACTAAAATTTTGTTTGCTACTTAACTTTAAAAGTGTATAGCTATATGATCACTTCACTGTATTTAAAACAAGAAAGTAAGATGTGTTTATAAAAGTACATTCTCCTTCTGAAATGCAATTCACATGAAGGGCAATAAAGAAAAGATTTGGCTGAGGAAAAACAAACTTGTCAAGGTCTTGTACAAACAAAAAATTCTTCAGAAACATGTCTCAAGAGCCTCTCCCTCTACTTACTCTATTCTCACTCAGAAGTAAAAACAATTGTACAACTATCTCACAGTTTACAATGATCTACACCAATTCCCACATTCCTCTGTTTCATGTTTTTGCAATGCCTTGAACTGCCACAACCTCCAAGAGCTGTATAAATCCAAACCACATTCAAATTTAGAATTGGTACCTCAGGGGCAGCTTTTAGCTTTTGTTATTTAGAGAATCCAGTGAGTCAAAGTTCTATATTTAACATGATGATGTGGTTACATGCAGCTGGGCAGTACCATAAAAATTTTTAGAAATTATCTCCTCACTCCAGGAACCTCTCAACCTCAGTGCAAAACAGGATAAGAAAATTAACTTCATAAAGAGACAGAGTTGTTAAAACAGCCAGTGTCATATAGAGGTTTTGATATTCCTTCCATTAACAGTGTTTAAAAGCAGCAAAACTGTATCACACTCCTGTCATTCAAAACAACTATAATGCCCTCTTTGTTAACATTATTGTTGAATAAAAATCATCCCAAGTAAGACCATTTTGATGGTGCAGTATAGCAGGGAAATGTAATTGGTGTAATTACAACCATAAGGACACCTTTACTACAGGAACAAAAATTAACTCTGGCAGTACTTCAGCCACTTTCTTTTTTCACACACTCCAATTCTTTTTATGAGGAGTATTTAAATATTTTGTTCATTTAACATGCAATGAAAGAGATCTAAAAGCTTGCTATGAAATCTGAGCTGAATGCATAAAAAAACCAATGGATTTGGGATTTTTTTCCCCTGTGCGTGTACTGCGGTAGTATTAAAAAAGCCCCAACAAATAAACAGTGAAAGAAACAGGAACATTTATAACCTACCAAAAAATTACAATTCTTTCTATTTTAAGCACAGTAAGTTTTGCAAGCAGCAGCTTCTGCTGTTATTTAAAAGAAGCAGATAAAACAATAAATCTTTCTATTTTCCTAATTTAAGTAACACTTGCTTCCTCACTTGCCTAATTTATATGAACAAAACTTCTAATGGAGGACTGAAAAGACTGTGGCTGAATTTACACCTAAAGAGTTAACTAGAATACACAATAGAAAAATTACCTACAACTGTAAACCCATTTTTCAGCTTAAGTTGTTCACACATGCTGAACTAAGCATTTCTTAGAAGGATCTAAATTGTGAAAAAGTCACAAAACTGCTGAAAAGTTCAGGGAAGAGGTAAGGGGCAGGAGGGGAAGAATAAAAATAAAAATGCAAAACAGTCACTTCCCCCTCCCCCCAACCTACTTCAGGAAGAAATTCAGATCTCAATTTAAATCTGTTTTGCTCTGCAGAACGTTCATTCAGTGAAGGTGAATTCATATTTGCAAAGTGGTCTTAACAGCACCACTTTTTGCAAAGTTCTCAATTTAATTTAGACAGCACATTTCTCTGCTCAAGCCTACTTTTTAAAAGGAAAAAAAAAAGCAACTCAAAAAAGACAGAAGAAAAGTTCTGTAACTCTCACTGCACTAAAAAAAAGTTTTCAGCAGTCTGGTTAAAATCTCGGGACACGACACAATAAGACATGTATTTTACCCATCTTAAAATTATCATTTACTTGACGAGGTACCTCGTAGGTAGTCCCATAGTGGCAGGTGTACTGGCATTGCCTGTTGGTCTCTGCATCCTGTTCAACATTCGTGTAGAAAATGACTCCGTCTCCGGAACAAGAAACAATCTGTTTGTCATTGGTGCATGGCAGGAACTTTGCGCTGAAAATATTGGCCCTGTGTCCTGAGCGAATCGTTGTGAGAACCTGAAGAACAAAGGAAAAAAGGAGGCTGCAGCAGGTCAGTGTTTCCCAAGAAACTAAAAATGGAAAAAACTCAAGACTGTGAAATACCAGTTATGAACAGGCTGCCAGGGACCTACAGTTCAGCACAACAGAACGGAGAAGCTGTCTTTACACCAAATTTATTCTAAGAACAACGTGGTTCTACAAGAGAGATTTGGTCAGGCATTTGCATGAAGTACTCTGCAAAATACAAGGGCTGGAATGCAGCTGCAGCTTTGTTTTTGCAATGCTGGTTCCAGAGCACGTCAGGTTTCTCAAAGTGAAACATTAGTCAGGGTGATGGTGCAGCCACTCAGCATGTCAGTGAGGAGAGACTTAGAAGATCTGGGATATTGTAAGCCAAGAAGAATAAGGCACTGCAATCCAAGCCTTTAAAATTGATGTTACTCTTAAATTCACTAAAAAAGGAGAAGTGATGTTTATAAGGAAGAATGTTTTGAAACTAGCCAAAAATAAATAAACACTTAAGAACTTGATTATACAGGGCAATAAACCAGGACTTGACTTAGACTCTCATTCATATACATTAAAGCAGAGAGACATATGATTTACTTCACCATCGCAGCTGATTTTAAACACTTTGTGGTGATTCTTTAGCCTTCCTCACATACTTAGTTCACCAAAACTGAAAAAACCTCCACATGCTTTCCTGTGAACAAGTAAACATTATATTCTTATCTCCCCCATCTGCAGCATTTGAATCAAATTGCATTTTCACCATTCCCATTAGGAAAGAAATACTCACCAAGTTGTTTACAGTATGAAAATTACTTCCAAATTTCCACTCAATTAACTTAATCAAAGAAAGTGTTTTGCAAATGAAGTTTCTCTGTCAGTAGCAGCTCATGACTAACAGTTCAGATATGCTATTTCACACCTTTTAAATAATTCCCACTAAAGTTTAACAGTGTATCTGCATATTCTGAAAGATACAAAATATTGATGGCTGAAGTCTATTTTTGCTACTCTACCTAGATAATAACAGAAAATATGGTAATAAGGATATTTGCCAAGATGACAGAATTACAACACAGTTCTGATACCAATTTGCTGCCTTTTCCTGTATAGATCCTCTTACACAAGCCAGAAAAAATCAAGCTAACATAATTTTAACACTCATTAAAAATCACATCTCTAGTACATTTCAGGAATAACACTGATTATTGAGTCTTCTTGCTGGTACCTGCTGTTTTATAATTACATTTGCATTGGGGAAAAAATAATTTAAAAAATCATCTTCTCCTCTGCTGTTACAAAAAATAAAAAACTCAGCTAACTGTGAAAAATAAAAAAAGAAAACAAAACATTGCCCATATTCCTCATTAGGCTTAAGTAGAGAAGTGGTACACAATAGGTGTGAAAAACCATCCCATGAAAGCATAAAGCAGCACCTTTTAAAATATTACAATATTTTAATTTAAAAATTGTATAATGAGCAACTGTCCCATAACAGGATATTAAGATGAACTCTGCACAACAAATAACATTGAACATCCTTTATGTGCACAAAAAATTCTTCCTCTGCAAGTCACTCCACCAACACTCACTTTGGAATATATCCATCATCCACTTCACAGCTGTCTTGGATACCACTTTTCCAGCAGAACTCCCAGTCCAAGAGAAACCCTATCTAGTGATACTGATCTGAACTTTCTGGCTGACACCATAATTGAAAGGAAGAGATGAAGTTTGGAAGCTCTGGCTTATTTGGAGAGGTGAGCAAAAGGGCCTTACCTATAGGCACAGGCAACACTCCAAAACACCACAACCCTTCAGGAAAGCAAACTATTATTTTCTGCTCCAACTCTCTTCCACCATATCTTCTGTTTCTCCTGCACATTTAATTTTTGAGCATATCCTCGGGGTTTGGTTGTCAACCTCTGAGAGGACACAGCTCAGAGCATCTGTTCTAGCAAACTATCAGCAGTTCCTTCAAGAGAAAGGTGTGGGACAGTGCCACTACCTGATGGATGCCAGCTGGCACTACTGGGAGTCTTTCAGCTGCGTTGCAATCCTTATTTCAGTACAAATTATTCTCCATCCACTTGCAGGCACACGCAAGGCAACGTAATTTTACATTGGAGTGAACTATTTTAATCAAGATTGGCACCCCAACAACATTACACAGAAAGACATTACATACAGTACATTACACAGAGCAAAAAATACAGTATTTTAAAACTGAAGTGAGAGGGAAACAGTTTATCTGACTACAAGATTTCATGAGAATTACTGAATCCTATTGCTGGTCCTGACACTAATCTGTGGTGAGACCATGTTCCCTTTGTGCCTGGCCATGTACCGTAAAATAGGATAATACCAGTGTCACAAAGGATTAGAACTTTCAAGTTTTAAAGCACTGTGAAATTTTATTCCCATTTATATACACTAGGAAGTGCATGATATTATTTTTTTCACATAATAATGAATATCTGAAAACTGATATTTTGAAAAAACCTTTTAATGCCTTGGAAAATACTAACTTGCATCCTATTTGAAAATTAACAAGCAGCAAGAAACAAACCTACCTTTCTGCTGTAGGGGTTAGTAATGACCAGGTTAGTGTCATCTGAACCAGATAAGATATATTCTCCTGTATCATTCCAGCAAATTGTATTCACCTGCATGAATAAAAAAAAAAAAATTGTTTAGACTTACATTAATTCAATTTTAACCACCAATACTCATCCAACACAACAGAAATAGGAGTTAACAAATTCAACTGAAACGATGTAATTTCTAAGCAGCTAGCATAAAAAAAAATTGTGTTTTTAAAACAAATTGATAAGGGAATCACCTGCTTCACCTACGGCATCTCAATTACTCCCTCTGCTCCTCAAGAGTTCATCAGGTAAATTAAGCTTCCCACAGTAGCCACAATTTTACACACTCAGGTGCTTTAATGTACCAAATCTACTCCACAGAGAGTTCTCTGAATTTGAACTGGAGGGCATCACAGTGCTCTCGTTTTTGTATCTTCACCATATCCAAATTCTGACCATCCATTCATTTCTTTGCAAGCTTTTCAGTGACCACACCTTCTCAGGGAAAAGCACTGCAGAATCCATCCCAGATCCCTTTTGAAAAGTGTGAGTATGCTGGGAAAGAAGAATCCTACAGCGAGGTACAGAATTGTACTGGGAGAGCTTTACAATACATTTCCTTATCAATTCTCCTTTTTACAAGACTGTGCTTAATAATGTGTCAGTGAAACAAAGCTGTGAAAGCACTCAAAATCCAGGAAGCTCAAAAGGTATCCTCCAAGCAGCAGCTCATGCACAAGCACCAAAGACTGCATGCAAGACCATTATTATTTCAAGTAAGCCTCTAAAATACCTTCAAGTGTCAAACTGCAGCCATCACCATTTTCTGCTGGCTAGATTCTGTTGGCAGAACAGCTGCCTTAGTATGATGTACCAGACTGGATTACAGAGTTGGTAGAAAACCCACTTTGTTCTGAATTATTTTCGTATGTCTTTTTTTTTAAATTCAAATGTTTCACTCTGAACCCCACCCAATAAAAATATTTTTTTTTAAATAAATACACTCATTCTAGTTGCTTTTTTAATGGCAAGTTTAGATGGGGTTAGTTGGAAAATCAGAGTTAGCAGTTTCAGGTGGATCACAGGGACAACATCACCTTGATATTCTCAGGTGGAGGAACTTGAGGAGAGATCTTGGTGTTAAACAAACATGCCTATGCCAGGGCTAGGTCAGTGCTCAGCAGCAGTCAGATATTGTTAAAATTTATTAGGAAATGCACAGAAGAGCAGGGTATACACCCATGCATGGCAATCCCACATGTTCCACGCTACGCAGTTTGGGTTCGTATCCCGCTCCCATATTCTCCATTTCTACTACTGCCCACTTGGAAAGAGAAATTATGACAAGGAATTACTGGGGTGCTCACAGATATCTAACACTTTTTATTGTAAGAAGCAAATAACTTGTACTGCTCTAGGGAAGGGAAGTGATAGAAGCTTATGAGAACATGAACGACATGGAAAAAGTAAAAAATAATTTTTCGTGGATCTTGACAGTACAGGAAATGGGAGGCCTTAAATGAAACAATCCAATGACACATGGCTTTTTCATTAAACTGGAAATCTTTGTTATGGAACACACTAAACACGAGAAGTGGAAGGATATACATATTCATCAAAGAGAAATGAAAAATGATCAGAAACAAAGGTGCAGCTTCCACCTCCATCTACCCATTAAAGCATGATACGTTATCCAGAACACCCATTAAATACCATCTGCTTGCCCTGTCTCAACTTCCTTCAAAAATATGTGCTGGCCACTTTCAGGGCCAAGTTATCAGGCTCCACTGAGCTTTGGTATGACCTTGCATGGCTACTCTTATGATTTTATAACTCTGGCTGTCAATCACCAAGAACCACAATTTCAACTAGCCCCCAGAACCATCTATCATTGAAATAACCTGTCCTGACAATGGCTGTACTCTAAAATGTTGTCAAACATTGCACAGCACTACAGTGAGGGCAAACACACAATTCAACAATGTTTATTTTCATCTACATTTCCTCTCAGGCAGAAAAGTATTATTATCATTGCCCTAAAGAAACTAAAATGCTAATGTAAGAACACAGGAATAGAAATAAGAACAAAACACTGAAGAAACAAGGAAGCTACTGAAAATTTTAAAGTCATGATATGAGAAAGAAAAGTTAGCAGAAAAAATTAAACAAATTGAGGGGGTGGATATGTGTATTTATGTACAAACCCAAAATCTGAAGGGCAGCAAAGCAGAGAAACATTGAAGATGCAAAGGGGAGACGAGATTATCTAAATTGCAGCATCACAAGTCTACTAAGACATCAATCATTCTCCTCCAAAATTCCAATTTCATTGCAATAATTGCCTCAGTTGAGCAATTTCAATATACCCTGCCCAGACCAAAGTTGGTTCAAAAATAATCCTGAATGACATAATCAAATTACTAGAGGTCTGTAACTAAGCAGGCTTTTTTATTCTGTACCCAGTCAGCTTCTCAGCATTGCTGGCAACAAATAACTCGAAGCATAACAAAGTCTTTCAGTGAAATAAGCTTGTTTTGGGTTTTCTTCAGAGACTTTCCAGGCAATATACACAGTGTTCAGTACAACCTACTACCAACACTGAATAACCCAAATAAATTTGCATATGGATCACTAAAAACAGATGCTCAAAAAATACAGATTTAAAAAAGGTTCTCTTCTCATTCCATGGTAGTAAACTACTAAAATATAGTGTAAAACAAGGACAGGTTCAAAAATTGCTTTTTATTTTGAAAAAGCTACATATTGTACTACCTGCACTGCCACTCAAGAGCCAACTAAAAGTATAATGTAAGTTACTATTCTGAGGGTTTGGAAACCTTGTGAAAGGGTGTTGGAGCCAGAAGAAAGGATCCATCAAACACAAATGACAGACAATTACTAACAAGGTAAGAAAAGCCGAAGGGTGTGAAATTAGCTTGTTTCTATTAAGTACTCCACATTATTAATTGCATCTAATTTTATTTGTCACTCATCTAGCCTTGCAAGGAGTCAGTGGGCACTTTTGATTCAGTAGTCAATTAGTCACATATAAATTTACTATCTCTGTGTTTTCCTTAACGACAATGCAGGAGGCAGTGCAGCCAATCCTCAAAAAAACAAAAAAAGCAAAGTCCTCACTTCCATGCAAAATGACATCAGAATCAACTCTTTTGTGAGCAGAAAAGATTAACAGAATACAAAAATAGAAGAAAATAAATAAAAATGGCTGTAGATATCCAGAATATCAGGAATATCCCCCAAACAAAGAAGGGGGTAAAAAGGGCAGTGCTTTTCATCCGTGGAGTACAAGGTGGAAACTGTTTCTAACAAAACACAAACTGCCTGTACTGGTTTAAGCCTGGCTTTGAGGAGGACATCTGAAAAGGACTTGTTCCCAAGTGCCATCCTGAAGGAGATGAATGCCATGAAGGATGCTGGTTTGTTATTGATCTGAAAGCCTGTACATAGAAATGAGAAGTTACTCTTTCAGTTAATTATTTCAAAATACAGTATTTACTCATGTCAAATGCTTCATCTACACCCTGCATTTCAACCTTCCTCAGCTTTCACATGACCAAACCAGGAAGAAAATAAGCTGTATTTTTACTGTAATTCAATATGTTTTAGAGTTTCTTTATCCTCTACTTTCCTCACACTTCATCGCTGCTGGTCCAAATTGCTTCTCTTTCAACATTTCTCCTTTGGATTTAATTACTTCATACAGAACAGCTCACCTAATTCTGTATATTTCCTCATCTTCTTAAGCTCCCTTTACAGCTAACAGAGAAAATGGCAAGTTCTGGCATACAAATGATCTTACTGAATTTGACCATGTGAACCTTGTTGAAAGAGGCAAATCCTGCCCTGGAAGGATGATAATGCTACTGGCAGACATCAATAATTCTTTAGAACCAATTCAATTACTTCTCACACTACTGCTAGAAACTGTGTCTTCAAACCAAGGGGAAAATGGGGCTGTTTCAAAGAGAATTGCCCCTGAACTCTGAGGTGAAATTACTCAGATTTTAAACAAAAAGGTGTTGTGGTAAAATTACTGTTACAAGAGTGTGCATATGTGAAATAATTCATGGAATATTCCCTTCTTCACAGATATCCTGCCTGGGTATGATTATACACACAGCTGTATCTCCCACAGGATCTCTCCTCTGTGTACCAGGTAGGAACTTGGACTTTACTTTTATCCTCAATTAGTAAAAAAATTTCTTGCCTTAAATAAGTTGTCCACCGTGTCCAATTACACAGCATGCTTTATATAGAAAATATAAGTCACAACTTATTCAACAGAACAATGAAAAAGTTCTTAAAAACACCAATCAACCAAACAGCACCCAAAGAAAAGCCCACACTCCTGCCATCCATCTTCATTAAAAAACCCAAAAACCAAACCCAGAAACACCTTTTAATAGGACAATGGGGCATTCATTCCCTACATTTGACATGCATGCTGAGTCAGCAGCTGTGGAAAGAAGAAAAAAAAAATAAAAGAGCCTAATTACCACTGATGGTAATAAGGAGTTTAATCAGTACAAGCATTGTAATTTCATTGATTTCTATGTCACAGATTTTTAAAAAACAAATAGTAAGAAATTATACTGAGTGGTTGTTAGCCTTAAAAGATTATTCCTTGCAAAAGACCACAGAGTAAAAGAGGTAAGATCTCCCAATAGCCCATTCCTTAAAGGTGGAGAGTTCTGAGCAAATTTAACTTCTAAAGACATATTTTCAAATTTAGTATTTAAATACTGAAGTATTTTAAACACCTGAAAATAATGCTGTAAGTTTACAATTAAAGCATTTCCCACCCTCTAAAACAGTTAGACCATATGTTAAAGCATACTTTTAAAGCTAACACAATCAAATCAATATTAGTTTTCAAATAAATATCCACCAGGTAGATTCAACCAACATCAACATCAAGCAACAGCCAACACCCAATCTGCTATTTCTATTATGTGACACAGAGACAGATGATTGAAATAGAGATTAGTCACTTAATTTTTAACAAGTAGTGAAGAAATATTTTGTTTTCTTGTATTCTAATTTAATAGGAAAAATTACTTTTTTTACAAGGAAATAAAGAAATAAAGAAAAAATAAGTAAAAATCCCTAATCAACTTCAGGAAAAGAAACTTGAAAATTTTAATCTTAAGTATTTGAGATGAAAAATTATTTAGAGAAGAAATTTGGAAGCAAAGTATCACTGTTACAATCTTGAATATAAAAATTAATAAATACACATAGAATCACAGAATTGTTTGGGTTGAAAGAGACCTTACATCATCATTCTTGTAACAAAAAAAAGGAGAAATGTATATATTTGTGTCATTACACCAACACCATCTGTACCAGAACATTAAATTTATAATGTAGTCAGCACAGGAAAAGTAGCTCACATTTTATATACAGTAATTCTAATCCTGGCCTTTCCCAGACTTTCCCAATTCACAAAAACACAGGCACATCAAAATCATACTTCTGATCTCAAGAAGGCTGGATGTTAACAACATTTGTTCCTTAAAACTACTACTGTGTTAGTTAATTATATTGCTCCTCAATTAATTAAAAGTTTAAGCAACTCAAGCTAGAATAATCTTTATGTTTGAGCAGATTTAGAAATACACAAGTTAAAGTATGAAACCTGCACTTACATTTAAATTTTTTTATAGAATACTTTAATTTTTCAGATATCTTGTGCAACAAATACTTTAACAACCATGAATTTCTGCTCTAATCCTCAAAGGTAACATGGCAGCCTCTTTGTCCTGAACTTAGTTTAGGTAAAAGCTTTTATTTAAAAGGATATGTTTTAAAATATTTGGACCCCTTTCAAAATTAGTATTAATACTAATATTTAAATAAGCCTTTCAGGAAGACTTATTTTTTATTTCATTGTCTATAAATCAGCATGTAGCACCTGATTATTTGCTTTTTGAAATTGGAAAATAAATCACTCAAAACATTAATACATTTTTAATTCAACACAGTATTAACAACAAAAAAAAAAAAAAAAAAAAAAGACTTAATTTCAAGGCTTAAGATGAGTCCTAACTGAAAGGTAGGAATGTGTTTAAATGGCAGGAGAGATTAATTAGAGATTAATTCAATTAGCAGTAGGCACAACATTAAGATAGAGGATTGGGATTTTGTTTTGCCTCAAAGGTAAAAGCGTCAGATGTTCAAGAATAAACAAATAGCAAGAGAATTCAGATGTAGATCTCAACAAGCAGAGTGGTCCTGCTCAGCTTTAGTATAAAAATATAAGATATTTGCCTTTTTAAGTTGAGGGACTATTACCATGGCAACAAAATCATAATTTAACAATTTTTAACAAACAAAAAAGCAACAAGTGACTTACACATCCATCATGCACATTCAAGGTTGCTTCAAGTTTTAATCTTTGGATAAATTCTCTTCTCCCTGTGAAGAAAAATACCAATTACATAACTTTTAAAAAATGAAGTAATTAAGAGCCTGCTAATGACCATTCACAGGTAAAAACCTAAATGGTAAAGAACCAAAACATAAATTTACATCTGGAAACAATTCATATGGTTCTCATTTTACAAATCCTAAGACAAGCAAGACACTTGCTGGTTCTTCCACCACCTTTAATAAGAGTGCAGAAATGGCAAAATGAGTATTTCACAGGTTCACAGGCTGATGCTCCCTCTAAAACTAATAGCAAGGAATCAGAAATTAATCCTATGGTTATTTGGTTCACTTAGCTGAGAGGGAGCAAGTGTAACATAGTTCAAGCACTACAACTCTTGCATTTGGAAAATCAACATTTAAGACCAGTAACATTCTATTTTACAAAAATTATGTGAAAAGAAGAGATGAAGGATAAAGATGAAATCTATAAATGTATATGAAGACAAAGCCACAGGAACTCTCATGTCCTTATACTCTATATAGAAACTGATTTTACCACTGCACTCAAAAACATTACTGTATTAAACACATGAAGAGGAAAAACCAAAGTATATTGACAAAAATGTGGTCTTTTCCTGAACTAGGTGCTTAAACACATGGCTCCAACTCTCAGGTTATACTGAACCTAATATTCCCCAGAAAGCATTCTCAGAAAAGAAAAATACTGATAAACCTAATATTTTTAACTTCAATCCCAAACTCTTAAACTCAGGACCATTACCCTTTTGGTTTTTTTTCTGTGTTAGCACACAGAAAAAGATCTCCTAGAACAAAATTCCAAGTAAGAGCATCAGACTGTAGGCCCATGCCAGGCTGCACTGTTTCCAAATATGTAACTGTGAAATTCACTCAAAATTAACCTTAAAAACCTAGAATCAGGAAAAAAACAGCAAGAGAATCCACATCTGAAAAATCCTACATTTCTGAACTGGCTTTGGTTCAGCTCAAGGCAGAACCATGTCAAAGCTCAGTGTTGTCTCTGGCAGTGTAGCACATATTTGGAAAAGTAGTTTCTCCTCTCTCCACTTGCTTCCTCTGAATGATTTTATTTCCCCCATATAATCTCCAGCCCTGCAAAAGAACACCTGATATCCACACCTGGTCCCTCACAACCACCTGTGCCAGCAGGCACTGAGCATCCCTGCCCCACTCCCTCCTCCAAGGCCAGGACACCCTTCCAGCAGCAGCAACACCTGCACCCCATCCAATGTTCATACAGCTTTCCCTCCATCAAAAGGTGTGGGCTAGATACCTCAGTTTTGCTGGAACTAGAAGCCGCCTCCAAAATTCAAAAAATTGCTCATAGCACTGCTTAAGTACCACATTAGATGAAGATCATACTTAGGCAAAATATTTTTTTCTGTCTCAAGAGGAAGTACTTAGTGGGTGAAATGGTTATGAAGTGCTTGCACTTAAAGCACGCCTGAGCCAGCTTTAAAAAGATAAAAGCCAGACTTCCCTCATGCCCCATTTTGTAAGCACTGAAGTTGTGACATCTCATGCTACGATTTCTGTTAACCAGGAATAACCTATATTATTTATATATATAAATATATATATTAGATAATATATATCTAATTATATTAGATATATATTAATATATAGATATTTATATATATATAAATTAGAGAAAGATCAAAAAAATGACATCTTAAGCACCATGCTCTACCAGGAAGAATGTATGCATCCTTTGATTAGGAATACACATCTACCTGACTCACTATGCTTTCTTCACCACTTCTGATCCATTCTTCCCCCCTTCCAGGAACACACTTTGACTGTAGATTCTTAATGGTTGGTTTATTGTACCTTTCATTGAAATTCTATTATTTTTTCAAATCAAATGATTTCTGTGTTTTCAATGAATATTCCTACTTTGAGGTTAATTTGATTTCTTCAATTGCTTATAAGTAAATGTGAATGCTGAGGTAAGAAATATCACCTGCTGCATGTTTGGGTATCACTTTGCAAAACAGAAACTTTAAAATTTGCTTCTGGGGTGCTCCTGTAATGCAAAATACAGAGCAGTAATACACGATCCTCCAATAGGATAACTTCATTAAGAACTGTACAGTCCACAGACCAACACAAAAACAGAGTTGTTGCCAGACCCATCACACATTCATTGAAGAACAGAAAAAATCTGATAGCAGTGGATGATTGTTGGGCGTTGCACCACGTGCACAAAACACATTGGGAACGAGGTGATGTCTGCAGAGCAACAGACAGGTGCTTGCTGAGAATCCTCTGTACACACAAACACCAAAGATGATTCAAACTGCTTCTGAAAAACAAACAGAGCAACAGATTTTTCTCCTTCCTGTGTGCTCTGGTTTTAATCCAAATCATTTAAACCAGCAAGTAAGAAACAATAACTGTGTTCTAATCACATTTTCAGTTTCAATTTTTATCTCCTTACAGAAATTTGCTGACAAAATAAGAGATTAACATTTTGTTGCTGCTATATTAGGATTTTTTGTTCTTAGTAAGAACACAGTATCCATACAAGTTTCAGTAAACCTGAGATGCAGACATAAGGTGTCTCATATACTCAACACTTGGCCATTTAAAACATTTTAAAAAATTGCTAGGATTGCATATATGATTTGTTATATATGTGTTTAGTTATTTATCCTTTGATCATTTTTTATCTAACTATTTGAGAAAGGAATTAAATGCAAACAAAATTACAACTTAAATAGTTTCTAAATTTCCTAAAGGAAAAAGGGGCAAGGGAGAAAGCAGTTAAAATGTTTTGCCTCCAAACCCCCTCTTATTTGATTAAGTACTAAATGCAGTACGACAACTGAATGGATTGTTTGTAGTTTATCTGATCATTCAAAGCTAGGACCACTAGATCCTAAATGGTGCTTTTACTCTAAAATAAAAACCTAAACTACATTAATAAATTGATCTGAAGAAAATACTGCCTCTGTTTTTGCTGTTGTTAAAAGCTGAGCAAAGTCAGTGAATCTGTGTTCCTTGTACTTCACCAATGACTCCCACAGGTTCACTTGGTTTGATAAAAAATGCTCAGCAGCAAGTATTAGAATTTGTCACTCGAATATTTTTGTCACTGATCCACTTTTATGATGTTGAAAAAAATTAAGAAGCAATACCTCTCGGTTTGTTTGTATTTACTCTTCAGCATCTCAGCTCTTATTGCTGGACTTCCTAACAGTCAGATTCTCCACATCAGGGGCTCTGCTCTCCCAAGTGACAAGAATCTTCACAATCCTTAACTCCCATTCACCTAATCCAAAGGCTGCCTGTTCCCTCCACTTCCTACAAAGGCAGCCCTCCTGGCTCCCCTTTCAGCTACAATGATGGATGAAACCCAACCTTTGAATAAAACCCCAAAAGTACTTTCCTCTTACAACATCAGCATCAAGACCTCTGTCATGTTTAGAGTCTTCCCACCCCAATACTGAGAACAGGCTCTCAAGCCATAAACTATTTCATTTTCCTCTTAACTATGTAGTACCCCTAGAAAGGCAATAATTTAATTCTGTGAAGGTGCTTCAATATATTGTTTCCTATATTCAAATAAGGCCTAGGACATGGACCAAGTGATCAAGCTGTCATCACCCAGATTATCTCACTGGACACATGGGGTTTGTTTCAAAATTGCTAAGGTGAATTTATCAACAAGAACCCGATAAAGCAAAACAAAACAAAACAAAACAAAAAAAAAAACACAAAAAAAAAAAAAAAAAAAAAAAAAAAAAAAAAAAAAAGCAAAGCCCTGTTAAATTTCAAGTGGCTGTGATGACCTCCTTGAGTTTACATAGCTGAAATTTGGAAAGCTGTCAAGCTAATGCTCCACCCACCCATTTTCACTAGTTATGCACCAAGTGAATCCTCAAGGTTCAGTGCTGCTCTCAGTACAATGATCAATAATATTCTCAGTTTTTAGCCATCCACCTATTCTCACCAAACATTATGCACTACTGAAGCCTCAAGGTGCAGTGAAACTCTCAGTGCAGTGATCAATAATTTTTTATGTTTATATTAAGCTGGAGACCTAGGGACCATTCTGTGTATGAAAGAAGCCCCACCTTGAGTTGTTCATGATACAAATTTAAATATGGGAAATCAGGTGAAAAGGAAGCTGCAGCTGTTTCTTTGTAACTTTATTTCTTCAAAACATCCACTGTGCGCAAGGTCAAACCAAAAGCTGCCCTGCAACTCCCACCTGGAGAATTACCCAACCTGGGTGTCTGGGCAGAGCTCTAATCTCACTTCAGGGAGCAATACCAAAATAAAACAGCATTCCTTGTACTCCCCACTCACAGTCCTTACGACACCATTTAGGTCACAATCCTCAGTTTAAAAACTGCTGATCAGGTGCTTGCTACGTGCCTGTTTTGGCAGAGACACACATACCTTTCTTTTGTAAGTAACTTAGTCAAAGCTGCTTCAGAACTGATGACGGCAGACAAGTTAAATGCTTCGAGCATGCAAAACCTTCATATATTTAAAACTGGGCTCCAAAATTTCCCATTGAAGAAGCACAAATCAATTCATGAGGAAGGTTTAGCTTTAAAGCACACTTGTGCTCCACAGAAATTTAACTAAACTTTGAGCCAAAGCAGCACCAACATAGTATAAGATGTTAAAAGACAACCCTTATTCAGTAATAGACCCCATTTATCAAATGAACACTCATTTATATCAAGCTGTCTCTTTGCAAGGCCAAGTCCCTCAGCTGGCTCGCTGTGACATTTGGAATGCCCTAGTTTAAAGCTGAAATGCAGCCAGCTTCTGTTCCCAATGCAGAGCACATGTTATCCTGCACTCTGAGTGCATTTCAAAACTTCTCTTGGTTTTCCAGGGTACAGTTTAGGCATTTCTGAAGTAACTCTATTTGTATGTAGCTTATTTTGCTCGATTAACTACATCAAACTCTTCTGATCCACATCTAAAGACAGTTTTTCCAGCAACCAGAATTCTCCATATACCGTAGAGTAAACAGGACTATACATAATAAGCACTGAATTAACTTCCATCAAGGTAAGTTAAAATTCTTGAAGATTAATTACAACCTTAAAAATCACTTGTTAGCTATGTAGGCCAACACTGGCCCCACCTTATAGTCATTGTGACATAAGCTCAAGCAATTTATCAAAGGAAAGAGTGAACCAGCAGTACAGCCAGAAACCAAATCCATGGGTGTGACCTCCAATCCTTTGAACAAGGCTGTGTGTTAATATTTCTTCACTCTTCTGCACTACTGTAAAACTGCCAAAAAATTGTAACTCTTGGTTCTGTCAATGTTTAAAAGACTACCTTTCAAGAGACTATGATCAATTATTTCATTATGGTTTAAATTCAAAGCAGATAACTCAAATTATTCTTTGTTCTCAATGATACATCACAAAGCCTGAAAGCATGAACACTAAAAAGAAAACACAAAATATTTTTTATTGTCTACGAAGAGACTTCTTTGCCATTTTAATATGCCAGAGCTTTGCTACTAACCAGCCAGCATCAAACAACTTGGTGCTAATCAAGCCTGTACTCAAATCCTAAGATAGGCTTAAGTAATGAGCTTTAGGTATTAAGAAACACAAAACTTTCAGATATTATAACACCAAGACAGAAACTACAGAAGACAGGACACTACACCCTAAAATATAAATCAGCAAGCCTATAACATCTCATGGTGATTATATTAATACAAATCTGATCTCAAAAAACTCACAAACAACAACAAACAAACAAAAAAAAACCAAACAAAAACAAAAAAAAAAAAAACAAAAACAAAACAAAACAAAACAAAAAAAAAAAACCAAAAAAAACCAAAAAAAAAAAAACCATACCAAAAAACCAAAAAAAAAAGATCTGCTGAAGTTTTGGGTAAAAAAAAATGTAGTTCAGCAATGTTATACATTTTAGGGTAATAAATAAGCATTTTGGAAAATACTTCTCTTTAGGGTTGCTTCTACAGAATCTGCAAAAATAAGTTACTGTAGGCAAGAGCACAGATAAGATGTGTTTGGTTAGTACCAATGGCTGTAATTAACTTTAAAACATCTTTTGGATACTGGAAGTATCAACTCCCAAATAGAAGCCTCTACTGGGCTCCATAACTGGTAAAGTTACAAGCATCTGGGCTTTAAACCAATGTCTTTAATTTCTGTTTGAAAGAATGGTTTTTACCGTGGTTTATACCAGAAAGATTACATAAAATTCAGCTGCATTAAGATAAAGTGTTTAAGGTGTTCTCAGTGACAAAAAATGTGGGCTAACGTACAAGTACCTTGCTCAGAGAAGGCACTTTATCTGTGCTGTACTGACTGGTGCTAAGTGGATTTCATTCACAAGTACACCACATTCTGACAGATATCCTTACACCTCCCCTTACACTGCCCATACTTAAGTCTTCTGTATTGTACTTGCACAGACTGCAAGTGAAGTTTTGCGATGGGAGGAAAAATATTTTCAGCAATTTTGATATTTATTCAATCCTTTAAAGTAGCCTGATGATCAAATACAAACTACTCCTTAAGACAAAAGGCACTTGAAATTTTTCTATTATGCCACAAATATTTCTAATTTCTATAGAGCATAGGACAAAATTCATGTGACAAAACTAAGAGAAGCTCTATCTATGTAGAAGATAACACATACCACCTTACTCCTTTCAACAGAAAACTATCTGGCATAGCTTAAGTGATTAACTGGATGTAGGATTAACTACATCCAAAAGCCTTTGCTGTTATCTCCACCAGCACTAAAATAAGACTCCCAAAGAAACACCTCGAAATTCTAAAACAGATACCAACACAAAAACAATAGTTACCAGATCAAGAAAAATACACTTGTGCCTTGCTTTCCTCTACAAAGAAAAGTCAAAGGAAGCTTCTGTTAACTGAAGGCAAAAAGAAATATTATGCAGATTGCTGCAAGTTGGAGTAAGCAGCATTACTGTAGGTTTCAATATGTCTTTGGAAATATTTCTGCTTTCCTTTCTGCTTCCCAGAATACTGCTTTCCTTTGACTTTGAAAAGTCTTCATCTGAAACTGCTATGTGGGCAACAATGTTGAATATTTTCTTATAAAAAATGACATCAACACAATAACCCAGAGAATCCTTAACAACACTTGGGGAAATACGCATCAGGAACTCTGCTTTATGTTCTCAGGTACTACTGACCACTGTGACACCCAAGGCTCACTAGGAGCTCCACCTCCCAGCAAGAAAAGATGGTGTCTAGGAAGCTGAAATGCAGTGTTGCTCCACCCCAGAGCAGAAGTTAAAATTGCTCATAGCAGAACCAGGGTCTCTCACCTCCAAGCACTCAGGCAAAATGAACACTGGAGCATGCAGAACAGCCAGGAGAAGGAAAGAAAAAGTGGAATCTGCTTTTAAGAGAGCATTCCTAGAGGAATGTCCTCTTTCCTGCTAGGAGGTGTGTGTCCCCACTGTCACCAGTCCTGCCATCACCTTCCAGTGCCTGCCAGGGGCTGCTGCATCTCCCACTCTGCCAGCAGGACTAACCCCAGCAATTCCAGACAAAGGCTCCGGACAAAATCAAAGCCTACTATTTAAAGTTATTTAAGCTAACTCAATACTCATCTTTAAACAGATTAAGAAGAGATTATACAGAAGCTTACCAGTATATCTATAGCCACGTCTTCTAGCAAAAAACACCCCAGGGCCTGCCTTTCCCACAAGTGAAATTGAGAACTTGGACTTGAATTAAGGCATTAAACATTCTGCACACTTGCCTAATTTGACATACCATTAAATCCTGGGTAGTGTAGGAATTGTATACTGCTGGGTTTGTTTGGGGGGACTCGGGAAATGATATATAGATACCATAACAGATATGGGTCATAACCCCATAAGATTACAAATGTAAACACCAGGAAACTGCCCAGGATTAAAGACAGATTACATCAAAAATTGAGCTCAAGTAGAAAGCTGAATCTTGATGGTAGATGACTGTTAACAGTGTACTGACAAAATTATCACTGGGTATTTAAAAACAAATGGGGAAAAAAAACCCTTACTTTTAAAAACTACATTGCCTGATGCATTTAACTATAGGTATATTCATCTTGGGTAACGAAAACAACCTGTTTAACTCTAAAGACTCTTTTTTTACTGAAGAGAATTCTCAGGACATAACAGTGTTTTTAAAATAAAACCAAATCAAAAAGGAACCAGATTTTTTCCTAATTTCCTAGAAAGGTAAATACCAGGAACACACTACAATAACTGTAACAAAGCGATGCAACTTAAATACAGAGGTGGGTTGGGTTTAACAGTTTAATTTTAACAATTTTTTATTTTGGTTAAGTTTCAATAGTTCAAAAAGATTCTGATGATTCAGAATCTGATGGCTCAAACACTGATGGTTCAGAACACAGATCACAGGGAAGAGAAGGGACAGGTTCTCATCTTCCCCATGGTATCTGTTAGAGAGCAGTCAGCATTAATGACACATTCAATCTTCCCGGAGGAAAGCCTACAAATCCTTGAAGAACAAGATGAGGAAAATAAGAGGTTATTAAAATTCACTGATGTGACTCAGATTCCATCTCACGATATTCGCATTCAATATTTAATGATTCAACACACACTAGAGCACTTGGGACACATCTGAGTCAGCAGCTCACTAAGCTCCAAAGACACAAAAAAGCACTCAAACAGTGAAAAATCCAGCTTTGTTCGAAGGCTGGCATAGTTTGTGTCTGAACTGATCCTTTTCCTTAGTGCCAGGGCAGGACTGGTCTCAAGTGTCAACAGGTTCTTGATACATGATCAGTTATATCCCACTAGACTATTCTGGGGACACTCAAGGATAGAAGATCAGGAATCACATGCAAAGTCACAAGAACTCACAGAGTTGCAGTGCAACATCTTGGAAGTGACTGAACACAGGCAGGTTTAATGGTCTGCCCTAATGCAGTTAATGGAAGCAATCCAACTGGAAGAAAGCTACGGGGGGAAAAAAGATAAAGGAAAGAGATCTAAAGGATCTCTCACATCACTGCCTCATCCTGAAATACAAATCCAGTACATGCTGTACACGACTTGTTTTTGCAGCGAGAGACAGCTTTCATGTAGCCAAAGCTCATTATTAGAAGATCAAGGTACAACTTAACTACGAAGCTGTCTGAAATACTCAGCATCAAGGCACAGGCAGTTATTTACAAAGCAAACACATTTCCTGTACAAAGGCAGTCTTTAAAAGCACACAATGTAAATGCAATGAAATATTGCGATAAAAAATGAAAATATATTACAAGTGCACACAAATGTCTGCAGAACAACACTGAGCCACCAAAGGATAAAAGCAAATACATTTGCATCCTAAGACTGAGTATATTTCAAATATTATAATACCTGCAAAGCCTTGGGACTACAACCCACTTACACACACTCCTACTTCCTGGCAGCCATTAACACACATGATTAATGTTCTGTTAATCACAGATATTACACATAAGGTTAATCCCTTAAAATCAAAAAGTACGTCTGTATAGTTCTGTCCATTTGAAAAAATTATGACAAATCTGCAGACAACTGGAAAGGCCTCCTGAATTTCTGAAGGACAGAAAATCAACCATCAATTTTAATTCATGTGTCAAAATACAATAGCAGCAAAACAGTTGGTGGTTTAGAAAATTAAAACATCAAAACTCAGTAAGTTCATTGGTAAGTTGTGATCTAGGCAGTAGTATAAACATTTTTCAAAAAAGAAAAAACAAAACCCAAAAAACAGCTTTCTGCAAGGTAATCCAATCAAAGAACATAATAACATGATCCATAAGGGTCTACAGTTTTACACAAACTGGTGTTTGTACATAAAAAATCAGAAGCTGTGCTACTACGAATCCCCAGCATCCTAAAAACAGCCACTGGAAATAATTCTCTTATTTCAGGACAGAGTGACAGAAGGCACCAAGTAATCCCAAACCCTGCATGTAATTTTTCCTTTTTCTTTTTTTAAGAAAACACACAAAAATGACCAACATGTTCTCACTGAATAGAAGCAAAATGGGACAACATTGTGGAGAAAGAACAAACCATAACAATTAAACCACAAAGCACACAGCAAGATGTAGCTGAAAAAAGGTCAATGATATCAACCACATGCAAAGATCTCTAAGATAACAGCAAAACAAGCTATCGAATTTACCTAGATTAATGCTACATGGCTGTACCACTTGCAGGTCCAAGTGGCTCCTGTCCTCCACTCCCACAGCTTAGTCAGTCTATGCTTGAAATAAGCCCAAAGATAACAGAAGGCTGATTAGACTGAAATTAAAACTAAGCATTCAGCACTCAGGCCACAGAAATACTCATCTAACCTTAATCCTTCCTCCCAGCTCACATCTCTTTCTGGTTTTCTGATATGTATCAAATGATTACCAGCCCGTATTTTTTTTATTTGTTGTTTTGTCCAGATGATTCTGTTACACTGTGCTTTTATTATCCTTTACTGACATTAAAGGCTTTAAAATGGGTGTCTTTATCATTTGAGCTGATTTACTTTGAAGTAGGGGAAAAAAATCATTAATCCTGTATGCTAGGATCACCCCTCATATCTTTTCCTACAAGCTGTTTTAGACATACATATAGTGCCTTTCTGCTATTTGGTACCAATTTAAATGAGATAGTATCAGGGAATTCACACTCTCTTTATTAAACTCCTCCAAATTCAATTTGTTATCAACAGGTCTCTATGCCACATTGTTCTTTCAATAGCCCATCTGTAATTTTTTAAGGACTGTAGTCACTAAGCCTTGATTTTATTAACAAGGCGAAAAACTCCAAAGATATCCAGTTTAAGACAATACCTGATCACTGTTCTCTCTTGTGAATTTTTCCATTAAAAAGTTACATCCCTTTTCTGCAATGCTCTTAGGCATCTTAAGATTTTTTACACAACCAGTGAAGATCCAATGACTACACCAAATTTCCTGCCTTCATAAGGCTTCCTGCCTCCTTCCAATATTAGACTGAGCATGTAAAAACTGTTCCACAGATGTGTTTTCCTCCAACTCATTCATTACACAATGAACTTCAATTCTGCCTCTGCCTATTTCTGTTATTCAGAAAACGTTTCTAATTAAAAAAAAAAAAAAAATCTGGGGAGTTCACTTACATCTTTCTAAACACTTCAGTTAGTCGAGTTAGTTTCACAAAGTATTTGACATGTGATAGATTATATCACTACAGAACTGTGCTCTCACAATCAGACCATCAAGTACATTTATAATGATTCTTTTTCAAGCAGCAAGTTAATCTGTTCGACTTGAAGAAAAAAATAACATAAAACACCTCTACCAGATCTGGAGTTTAGCTGTGACAGATGAGTGTTTTTAACGCATAGTGAAAAAGAAAATTAATTCCAGAGGTTTAGGACATGAAATATAACAGTGTACCAGAAAACACAGTAACATCAAAAGTATAATGCAAAGAATTTCAGAAGAAAGGCTGGTTAAGTACTCTGCCCATCTCCAAGTTTGCAAGAGCACCAGCTACACAGCTGATCATGTTAAAACTGTCTGACCCTTCTTGCTCTGCATTATTTTCAAAGATCAAGATACCACATGTAGAAACATAGCTGGAGCAAAAACTGGGGAAAATAATGCCTTTATTTTTGGTTGTTCTCCCCAGCATTCAAGTTTCCATTCTGCTGGGTTTGGCTGGCTTGTTTGTCCAAGGCTAGCAAAAGAGAGAATGAAAGTTTACAGTATTTTAAGGAAGTATTTTAATTTCACTCTTGCACTCTGGGCAATGTATTTTAGGAAGTACCAAATGTTCAACAGCAACACCCAATTCTATCTTCATTCAACCAGCCACTACTAGTTTTATAAAGTGATATGAATGGAAGGCAGTCAATATCAAAACTAATCAGTTATAATAGCTATTTTTGCCTGTTTTTCAACCCTACTTATGAGCAGGGCAATCAACTAACTTCAAAACTGTAATTAGCTCTGGGTTACTGTGGTTCATCCCTATAAAGAGGGAACCATTGAAACCTAAGTAATTCAGTAAGTTCTCCCTACACACAAATATTCACAGATCTCTTTTTAGTAAGAACTGCTGAAGCTTTACAAAATTCGATCACAATGAACCTAACTACTGTTTCCTTACAGTGAGTTTTTTTACAGACTTCAGACTTTCCCCAAATCTTAAAAACCAGGATGATAAAAACTTAGTAAGATACAAAACAATCTTTAAAGGAGGAGGAGTGAAAGCTCATGGGAAAGCACCACAATGCTATCTCTAAGATATATGCTAAGCTTAAAACAAAAAGAACGAACGAAGACTTTAGAAAACAGTATCTGCATAAAAATATCAGAGACTGGGGAGAGCTGATTATTTTGATATTTGCTTCCACTGTATCAAGCACCACAGCTTCCAACAACCACTCTGAGCTAAAATGCAGCATCAGTTCCTCTCCTTTTAAACTGAGAGACTTTCTCTGGCTAACCTGCTATGTCAGACAGCAAAAATAAAATAAACCAATCAAACAAAAACCCCAAAACAAATAAAAATGAAAAGGAAAAGTCTTCATTCTTCCTGCTGTCTAAACAGAGCCATTCTCGGCAGCAGGACCCTTCACAGAAAAGCTAATAAACCCATCACATTAAATACTTCAGAGGAATTATGGATCACTCTTTCAAGAAACCCATGCTGCCATTTCTCTAGCCAAATCATTATATGCTGTATTTAATGCACACAGAGGCCTTTATTGTGCTGGCACAGAGCACTTACCTGCCACCAGAACAGGTTCGTTCACTGGTGGCTGAAACATTGTCACAATGATAATAAAGTGCAAGATGTGGAGATTCCTGTGAAAATATCCTGAGTAATTACACTTGCCAGCTTCAGGGCAGAATTTAACTTGGATACTACAGTTTGCACCAATGTTTTTCAGGGTAAAAGCACCACGATGTGCTACTGAAAGTGGTCTGAAATTCAGGTTCCATCTGTGATCCAGCAGCAGGGCTCCTCCCACCAGCACCAGGCTAAGAGGACTGAATTAAACTGAACTAAAGAAAAGAGAGTTACTGACAGCTTCCCCCGGGCCTGCCTTCCTCTGGAGACCTCAAATACAAGAATTGTCTGAAATTGAGACTAATTAGCCTACAAATGCTGAAGGAAATGTAGCTAACAAATACATTGCTGAGACCCACATCTTCCCTCTCTCATCACAGCAGGAGCTCTCACCAAAGGGTAACATCTGAAGGACACATCCCACGGATGCACCTACGGCCCCATCTTCATGAGCTGTTTCTCTGGAACTCTGTCCAGAACTGACTGGGCTTCAAAGCAATTATTTAGAGATCTTGCAAAATCAGACAGAGTTTTTCAAGGCCATAAATTCCAGGGGTGAGCTATCTGCATGGAAAGGTACATTACACAGATCCTTCCGGGAGCAGCTGTTTTCAGAAGCTGAGAGAGGCTATTTATAGAGTGCCACTTGATTGCCAGTTCACATGAAACTAAAACACTGAGTAAATAGGAAACAGCAATTAGTTCTTAGATGTCTTGCTTCAAAACATGGTCACTGTCGATATTTCTGATTTTTTACACTGCAGCACAACACAACCATCCCAGTGAAGGGCTCATTAAGTACCATCCACACAGACACATCTTCCTCCCAGTTGCATTGTTAGTCGTGGACTTGCTGTAATGCTTTTCCTTTGATTTGGTGGCTGAAAAAGTGCAGCAAGCAAATAAGAGACATATAAATTACTTCATTTTGTACCCAAATCCGTAACTGTTTAGACAAATTTCCAAAAAGAAATTGCCCAAACAAAAAAGAAATCCCAAAAAATTGCACATGGACAATGCCTCGTGTCTCCCACTACTCCTAAGTTACAATGAAATTCCTGCCCTCCATTTGATCTGTCTGCCAGACTGTTGAAACACTACTGAAAAAAAGAAATTGTAAATAGGAAGCAGCCTTACTTCCCATGCAGATCAGACCAGCAGTGACCAACAAGCAGTGGCACCCAGCTGACCAGTGGGCCAGCAAACAAAGCTCCTACGCAGAGCTGCTGAAGTCTGAAAGAGAAAAGACCCACACCTACACTGCTCTGCACACGAAAAGGCACAACAAGAGGCCTCTTCTCTGGGAAATCTGCACTTGAACAACCACACCTGACTAGCAGTCAAGTCAGTGGGTTTATTAAGGCCATAAACGCCGTTTGGGGTAAAAGTGCAGTGGTTCCACAAGACAAGCACACCCTGTACCAACCCCCTGGTGAAAAGCAGGAGTCAGTAAGGACTGAGCAAGTCTTGCCACCATCAATGCACATCTCAACATCAATTCCGTGGGAAGGCTCTCCCAGGTCCTATTTTTTCAAGGCTCTCAAGCAACTGAACTTGTTTAGGCGAAAGGAAGAACAGTAAATATGAGACGTTAAGCAAGTTTTGTTTTTAACTAAAGTTATGTGCATTTTATTGGAGCAGCATCCAGAAAAGACATCTTGGTAAGTCTGGGAAGATGATTTCTACTGTTCAAATCTTACTACTTCAACTCTCAGAGACACAACCACGTAAAAGCAGAAGAAAAAAACCAAAAAAGGTCTTCTTCCAAAAAAAAAAACCACTTCTTCAGAATCTGCATGCTACAGTCCTAATGTTAACATTGAGCTTTTCTGCTCCAACTGGAGCAGACAAAAAGGAAAAAAAAAATCCAGTCAGAAGGATTGATCACTAAAAGTTAGAACAATCCTCAGCTAAGGCTTAGCCAAGCACAGCTTAAGACTAACCAAAATCAAAAGCAGTTAGATCGTTAGTTCTTAATATTATTTTTTAATTTTAGGACTCAGCATTTCTTTCCAAGGGACTTGTGCACTGCACACACACCCACCCCTCTCTGTAATCGGTAGAAAACTACCAGAAATAACCTTGATTTCCTCGATTAACCTTTTGTGGATTACTGAGCGCTCAGGGACTACAGACAGAAAACTCCTGAGTTAGGCTCAGTAACGTGATATCCCACCTTAAATTCCACCAGGAAAAAAACCAAACGACAGACCATTACCACCGAGCACAGCCGGGAAAGCCTGGGAGGCACAGATCGACACTCGTTTTACAACGCTGTAAATCAAGCTCCATCTCGAGTACTCGAGGCTTTCACTCCCCAGGCAGGAATTGTTTTGCCACACGAGCCCGCACAAAAGAACGCGTTCCCGACCCACCGAGCCCTCTACCCCGGAGAGACACCCCCCAAACCCCCAGTGCCACTACGATGGATCGCCACACGTGAATGAACACCGGTGTTTAAAAAATATTTTTGGGCAACCTTTTTCCACAGAACCTGCGCCATGACAAAAAAATATCCACAGCTCCTTCACGCCACGGAAACCTCCCCCGCGGCCTCGGGGAGGAAAAGTGGCGCTGGCTTTAACTTGGAAAGTGAAAACACCGGGCTCGGCCGTGGGGGCGAGGGCAGCCCGGGGCTGGGGCGCCGGCGGGGACCCCGCGGTGGCCGCGGAGCACTCGGGGACACAAAGGGCGGGCGGATCGGCCCGCACCGAGCGCGTTCCAGCTTCTCCCAGAGCCCCGGCTCGGCTTCTCCCAGAGCCCCGGCAGCACCTCGAGGGCGCCGGGACAGCGGCCGCGCCATCATCCCGGAGGCGTTCGTTTACGCGCTTTGTTCCCAGCCTCCGGCAGCTCAGCGCCGGTAAACGCGGACCCTGCCCGGCCCCGGGCACGGAACGCCGACAGCGGAGCTGTTTTGAGCCGCCGCCCAACTTCCCGGCTGGATCTCCGCGTGCAACAGTTCCTTCGGGAAACAAGGGCGGCGGGCGAGCGGAGCCGCGCACCGAGGGACCGGGGGGTCCTGGCGGGCCCGGGGCCACCCCGGCAGCGCGGAGGGATGGGGCCGGGGTGTCCCGGACCACCCCTGAGGCCGCGGAGGGTGGATTTGGAGAAGGTGTCGCCGCCCCACACGGGGCACGGGAAACTTGGGAGCTGCGGGACAGCGCGGCCGAGCGGGGGAGCGGCGGCGCCTGGAAGAGGCTCCGGGCCCCCCCCCCGCTCGCTCCGTGGGGCGCCGAGGACGGCCGGAGCTCGCCCGCACCGCCCGCCCCGCAGAGCGCCGGTCCTTACCGAGGTAGTGCCTGCGCAGCAATCCGGGCTCCTCCAGCCCCAGGGTCCGCTTCCGCACGTCCCAGAGCAGGTGCGGGCAGCGCCCGCGGGACATGGCCCCGCGCGGGCGGGAAGGGCGCGCGCACCGGGGGGGGGACGCGCCGGGACCGGCCGGGCGCGCGCGATCACCATGGGAACCGCCGAGCGGGCCCCGCGCGCGCGCCCCGCGCCCGCCTCGCGCCGAGGCACCGACCGCGAGCCAGAGGCGCGGCGGGTCCCGGGCCACGCCCACCGCGCGCGCGGGGGGGTGCCACGCCCACCCCGGCCGCGGGGGGAGGCCACGCCCACCGTGGGGGTGGGGGCACGGGGACCCGAGACTAATGGGCGTCTCGCGCGAGCCCGTGACGTCGCCCCGCCCCGACTGAGGGGAGGGCGCGTCGTGGGCGTGGGGAGTGACGCCAGCGCGCTCGGCTCCGCCGGGAACAAACCCGCCCTGTCCAGTGAAGCGGTTTGAAGCCGCAAAGCGGCCATCTTGGCTTTGGGCGCATTACTCGCGGCGCGGGGTTCCCCCGCGGCGGCCATCTTGAGGGGAGAGCGAAGCGGCGGCCGCCATCTCTGAGCCGGGCGCCCGTGCCCTTCCCGAGGGCGGCGGGCGCGCCAGCTCTCCCCAGGTGCCCGGGCCAGCGCGCTCAGCCAATAGCACCGCGCGTAGCTCTCCGCCCCGCCCCGCCCCCTGCGGCGGTGACCAATCAGAGCGCGGCTGCCGGTGGGCAGGCCCGGGGGCGGGGCCTGGGCGGAGGACGGACGGACGGACGGACGGGACGCGGCCCCCGCTCAGTCCCCGCTCGCCCCTCGCTCGCCCCGTGCCTCGCCATGGCGGCCGGCGTCGCGGGGCTCCGCGCCTCCTACCACCGCATGCTCGACCGCATCGAGCTCATGCTGCCGCCGCGGTTCCGGCCCTTCTACAACCACCCGGCGGGTAATGGGCGCGGGTCACCTTGGCCCCCGGTTGGACCCGCGGGGGATGCGTTCCGTACGGGTGGGGGGCGGGATCGGGGCCGCAGTAACGCGCTTAGGGCGCTTCTGGCACGGGAAAGAGGCCCTGGAGCGGAATCCTGCTCCGTAACGGGGGTTGGTTGTGTTCGTGAAGGGGGGAGTAGGATGATCGGGCACGGCACGGGTGGTTCCGGGATGGATGCGCTGCTGTCACTGTCGCGGTACCGCGGGCTGGATCCGGCCTGAGCTGCCAGAGCCTGGCCCAGGGGATGTCGTGGGTCTAAAGGGGCCTGGAGGCCTCGGCAACCGCTTCTTTCAAGAGGATGTGCTGGAAAAATCACAGAATCGTGGAATGGTTTGGGATGGAAGGGATATTAAAGATCGTCCAGTTCCACCCGCTGCTAGGGGCAGGGACACCTTCCACCAGAGCAGGCTACTCAGAGCCCCATCCAGCCTGGCCTCGGGCACTTCCAGGGACGGGGAGAGCGCTGCCAGGGTTTCTGATCTTGAAATGTGCCCTGGTCAAGTCAGGCAGCCTTTGGGTTTATTTCCTTTTTGCTGAATCCCACACTCTTCTACCAAAGGCAGCTCCTGCCCTTGGTGAATTCGCTGGAGGACTCCTGTGGGTAAAGAACGAGCTCCCCTCACCTGACCTGCAGTTTACCCCTCCGTGGGCAAGCGTGGGGGGTTGTGTTATTAGGGAGAAACCTCCTGTAAAATGATCTCATTCAGCGCCATCTACGTGGTGTTTGTCATGTAAACAAATTGCGTCGGTTGTTAAAACGAGCGCCCGATAAAATCCTGGCATTCCATAGGCTCTGTCCCCACTGTTTCCTGTCCGTGGCACAGGCATCCTTGACTCTTCACCTACCCGGAATATGCACTGTGAAAATGGACTTTGGTTTGCAGTCACTTGTTCTACCCTCTTACAATGGCCCTCTCTTGGAAGGAAAATCATTGCTCTAAAGAAATCACAAAGTGCAGTTCTCAAAATGTTTGATTTGTACCGAATTCACTAGACCAATATATTAAACATTAACATATTGTTTTTATATATAAAGAGACAGTATGTCCAACACCGAGAGACACATTCCACTGGTGTGAAATGTGGCAGCTTCCAGAAGCTCTTAGTGGATGCAAGGCACAGCAAGTACTGGGAACATCCATGTTCCTTCTTCAGCAGAGCTGTAGTGGGAATTGGAGAAGGTTTTGGAGGTTCTCTTGCAGTGCTTTTCACTTCACAAAACTGCCTGTGGGCCACTCTTGGTCATCACCATAATGTTGTCATTAATAAATCCATTTTTAGGGATTCTGTGTATATATATATGTTATATACACACGCACACATCTACCTGTCATAATCCATACTGATGGTACAAGTGAGAAAAGTCACAGCACAAGCAAGTATAGAAACTGAACCCCTGCAACTTCTATTTTAGCCTTGAAGGTGTGTCTGCAGGAAAGTTATGCAATAGATGTCACTCTGCAGGGAAAAAAAAAGTGGGTTAAAAATGAAAGACTTTCTTTTATCTCCAGTGACATGTAAATCTCTAGTCTAATTCAGGAATATAAGCGTCATTGTCATGAAATTATAAATCACTTGAGAGGCGTGAAGCACTTTCTGGCATAAAGAAAGCTTCCAGCTAAATAATTGGTGCCTGTTAAAAACTGTTAAAAACTGTTAAAAACTGTTTCTTTGGCTGGCATTGCTGGAGGACAGTGGAGGGCCTGGCACACCAACTCCCCAGGCGGCCATGGGAAAGCAAGGGCTGAGCTTGTGCTCCCTCCCCTTTGGCCTCTCTGGTTCACTTTGCCTGACTAAACTCATGTTTTCAGCACAAAGATTTCTTATATTTAATAGAAGTCATAAATTCTATAAACTGCTCACACACGTGGTATCTAAATTAGCCTCTGGTGTCTCCCTGCTCTCATGTGCTGCTGTCATATTCATCCTTGAAAAATTCTGGATGTCAGGAGCTGGGAAGAACTCATCCAGGCTGGGTGCCTGCTGGAGTGCTCCAAGGAGAGGTGTTTGACAGTCTTACCTAATTACAAACTTGGCTTGGTACCTTCCCTGTCTCCAGTTGTTTCTTAGTTCTGCAGTCAGCAGTTTGAAACGGTCGAGTTTTCTATTATTAATAAAAATTAATGTCAGTCTTCTTGAAAACTCTACTAGCTGTTTAGGGAATGTCAGTTTAATAATTTATACTCATCCCACATCCTCTAGTACTTCAAATCTGAATTTGTGTTTTAGAATAAGATAAATGTTAGCAATTAAAGCTACTCTGTAAGACTGATTTATTTATAACAAGCTGTATTTGGAGCCTGATACTGACACACCAAGGAAGTGCCTAAGAGAACAGCAGCTGAAGTTTGTATCTTTAAAGGATGAGCATTAAGCTGCTGTTATCTAATAGTCAACAATATTAGACAAAAGGTACTGTGCTTGTAGTGATTAAATGCAGTTTGAAACTTGATCACAAGCAGGGTGGGTTAAAAAGGACTTTATGCAAGGCTGCCGAGCCAGTTTTTGTTTCCCAAGTCATAGTTTTAAACTTGAGGGTGGTTAAAACTGGAAGTACAAGTAGTCAGTGCAAGGTCTTTTTAAGGCTGAATTATTAGTGAAGAAGTTGCTCTCATAAAAAGCAGGCAACCAAAGTCCTGCTGGTTACTCCTATATAATATATTACGGTGAAAACTTGGCCTCATTTTGCATGTTATCAGTGTGCTGAGAAGTGACCTAAACGTTAATTTCTGACTGTTTCACAGGGGGTTGGTACTTTGGATTGTGGTCTCTCATTTAAGACTTGAAGTCCCAGATTAATTATTTCTGGCATAGTTGTCGGCGTGGCTTTACAGGACTTTGTTTTAACCAACCAGTTGCTGTTTTAGCACTGCTGAAAATTATACGTATTCGTAAGAGAGTTGTTATTTCCCCAGGCCCCATGCCATTGGATTTTTCTCCCTTCCTTCTTGAGATTTCCTCCTCTTCCCCCATAATCCTCCTTTGCCTACTGGTAGATTTTTGGGGTGTTTTCCCTATTCCTAGGGCTTTTCCTAAGTCTTTCAATTAAAAATGCATTTTGCCTGCTCCGGTGTCCTCATTTGCTTTAACATGGACATACAAATCCTATCCAGCTGTTGCAGAAATGTGTGGAGTGATTACACAACTGAAGGTTGATGCACTGAGTTGATGAATTCTGAGTATTAGGTGCTAGAACTTGTACAGCAGTAGAAACTGCTAATATAAACTATTCATTATTAAAAAAAAAAGAAAACAACTAAAATAAAACAAACTTACTGTGGATATTAAAACAGCCACACCTTACCATACAATTTAACTTCTTTTCTCCCATCCTCCCTCAGGTCCCAAAACAGTGTTTTTCTGGGCACCTGTTATGAAATGGGTAAGTACAAGATGCCAGCTGGTGTCTGGGTGTCAAGCCCAGGGCAATCTGCAGCAACACACTGAGCAAGCAAGAGATTCCCAGCAGATACTTGAGCCTGCAGAAAGATTAGAGGCTCTAATTCTTAATATATGGGGAGGAACAAAATTAGCCTTAATAACAGCACAAAATGAAGGGGATACAGCATAGGGAAAATGCTTTGTGGAAGAATTGTGCTTTTCACTGGGTTTCACCAAGGCTTTCTCTTGTGAAACACCACCTGTTGCTCAAGTTAGGCATGATGCAAAACTCATAAAGCATGTGTCTCTTCTGAGTTCGAGGAATTTGAGAAGTATCTTATATGGATAAGTATCTTATAAGGAAGCCAATTCCTAAGCCTCATGCTGAAGCATGTCAGAGTGCAAGGTGGTCTTGACCTAAAAGACAAAGCTGCCATTGTGGCTGTCAGTGGTGCTCTGCCTCCTGTGAGGTTCTGCTTCCCACTGGCTACAGCCCTGGGCTGTGTTTGTGCCCAGGTGATGCAAATGCCACCTCCTAAATCATTGTGCTCCTCCGAGGTGTTGCACTGATACAGATAAAACAAGAGATCTCCAAACCTACGAGGGTTTGGATGTAACCTGCTTTTACCATTGCCAGCTGCTTTGTAACTTTGCCATTGTGAACCCCAACGTTTTACAGGCCACAGGAAACACTGTGCTCTAAGCTATAGCTTGGTTTCTTTGTCAGTTTCTGGACTGACAGGAACCATGGTTAACCTTCTCCCTGGAAACACCCTCCTGAGCCTGAGCACACAGGCAGCTCTTCTGTGCCCAAGAAGTTCTGGATGAAAGTGCTAGGACTGTCTTACTTAGGAGTTTTGTTTGGGTTTTTTTGTGAACTGGTGTAACAGGAACATCAAAATGTATTTCCAGTAGAGGGCAATAACACAACAAACAAAGCAAGCAGAGTGTTTGCTGCTAATGTCAAGTAGATCAGCCAAGCTATTCCTCAGTTTGGTTGCAAGTTTTCTACTATTACTGAAATTATATTAAAAAAAACACTTTTCCCCCTCAGACAAAGCTGAGTGAAGACTATATGGGATGAAGTTTACCAGCAGTATCTTAGCCTGACCCATAGGAAGAAGGCCCTTATTTAGATAAGCCTCTACTTGTTGCATGAAAACAAGGGTGGATTTTTTTTCAGCTGCTTTCTTAAGCAGCTGTGTTCAAATTAACTTTGTTCTTGAATTAATACAAAACTGCCAGTGCCTGGGATTTTATTGCCACCCAGTTGTAGCTGCTGTAACTGTGTTCTTTTTCCTACCACAAGGGACTGGAAATGGATAGTGTTCCCCAGAGTCTAATTGCTCATAGAATGCATCCCATCTCCTCCATAATGCAGTAGGACAAGCACTGAGCTGTGAAGCAGCTTGCCCTTGTAAAGCTCTTGATCTGTTACAGGAGTCCCAGACTGGTGCTCACTGAATTTCTCTTTGCAGGGCTTGGTGTGTGCTGGACTGGCTGACATGGCCAGACCAGCAGAAAAGCTCAGCACAGCACAGTCTGCAGTACTCATGGCCACAGGTAAAGCCACACTTACTCCGTGTTTTCACACAGAATCCTCCATCAGTACTGACCCACTTCTACAGAAAGCCATAATTTTAACAGGCTAGCTGTCACTATTGCTGTTGGATGCTGATTCTAGGACAGACCTCTACTTGTTATTAAATCAGTTAGCATTCTGTAATTATGTAACAGTTTTCTACATCTGCCTTAATTTGGAATTGGTTCAGCACAAGTTGCTACAAGTTAGGCATGAGTGTCATCCCTTAAGTTACCATGGTATCATTCATTGCAGTAAGTGACCTCTTTTCCTTCAGATCAAGTAATTTTGAACTCAGTCCAGGATACAGTGACTTTTTTTAGAACAGACTTTAAGGGATTTAAGAATGGTAGGGTAATTACACTAACATAACTGGAAAGAATTTCCAAGTGTTACAAGAAATTTGAAGCGGTGGCACATGGACTACTGCACTCCTGTCTGCCAAGAATTCTCACACTGGCAGAAACAATATTCTGTAATCCTAGAATCATTTAGGTTGGAAAAGACTTTTAAGATCATAGAGTCCAACCATTAACCCAGCACTTCCAAGTCCACCACTAAAATGTGTCTCTAAGTGACACAACTACACTTCTTATAAACACATTCAGTGATGGTTCTGCACCACTTCCCTGGGCAGCTTTTTCCAATGCTTTTCCTGTCTGAAAGGGTTCTCCAGACTTTATTTTGATATCTGATGCAGTCCTGTGCATTTTCCATAAGTTTTGCATAATCTCCAGTGTAGTGCAGCAAGCTGGATATGCAGCAAAATACCACTACACTGCAATGTTGCTGGAGAATTAAGGTCTAGGCTGCTGTAGACTACAGAGGATCTTTGATATTCAGACTATGAGTGACCTTACTGTAGCTACTTTAGAAAAATGCAGTACATACCTGTAGGTGTCCCACTGGCACTTTTCACTGAGAAGAAGGTAGTTATAAGCAAAGCAGTTGTCTAACATGAAGTTGTGAGATTTGTTTACTTCAACTGGCCCATGAATCTGCCTCCAAAATATCTGAATATTTAATTTGAAATATCTTGACACTTTCCATTTTTTTTTTCAACAGGCCTTATTTGGTCAAGGTACTCTCTGGTGATTATCCCTAAAAACTGGAGTCTGTTTGCTGTGAACTTCTTTGTTGGCTGTGCTGGTGGTTCCCAGCTTTTCCGAATATGGAGGTATGCATTAATAAGGGTACAAGTACAGCTAAGCATTAACCAGGAATTTATAAATGCTGCCAGCCTCTCTGTCAGTGCAAGAGGCAAGAGGAACTGAACCATTCATGAAACATTACAGAATGTTTTTGCTACGTTGTTAGTTTTACAGTTAAGTCGAGTGAAGCTGTAAATATTTTCAGTCCAGCTAGAGCAGCGTTGAATCGTGTCAGTTCCAGCTGGATCAAAGGGCTTTTAAGCAGAACAGCATTTTTCAAAAAATTGTTTCTTGAAGGAAACTCTGGGAGTTTTCTGGCTTCAGTACTGGCCAGGAATGTAGCAACCTTAGCTACTTTGGAACTTCCTACAAGAATTAAGATATCCTATCCCAAGTTTCCACCCTCAAGTCCATTGTAATTTTAAACCTCCTCTGGTGAGCAGATTGCTAGGAAAACACTGTTACTGTAACTGGTGTTCTATTCTATTCTTAGCCTGTGCTCTTTCTTTTTTATTCCTATAGGTATAATCAGGAGCTAAAAGCACAAAAGCAGGTGCAATAAAGAGATGCTTAACCCAACAGGTCAAATCCAGCAACGCACAAACCCATCCCCATGGGACCTAGCTTCACTAATTTTAATGTTTTTTTTCTCTGAGAAAATAAAAGAGAAAAATAAAGGAGATCAAATGTTTTCTAAGTGCAAATAACCAAGTATCTCCACACATTTAAATAAAGGGCAACCTTTTAAAACGAAGGCGGAATTGTCTTGTATTGTCTCTTTAAAGAAACTGGCTGGATTTTGCCTAAAAAGAGTTGTTGAGCTTCACCTTATCTGATTCCACTGAACAGTGCTGGGAGTGATAAAGTACTGGTGACAACCAGAGCCTGAGACTGAAGTGATCTTTCCTGTCACAATCAGAAAACCACCTGGGTGGGGGTTTGGCATATTTCAGTAATCAACAGTAGCATTTGCATTTCATTTCCTGATGCTCTTCCTTCCCCCATAGCATGAGGATATTTGTTCCAGCTTCAGCTGTGTGTGTCTTCATTTGTTCCCCAACCACCACTGTCCTGAAAAAAAAGACAGCAAACAAATGTGCCACTGGTGTTTTAGCTTCCTTCACAACTCCAGGCAGAAGAGGGGGGTGTTGAAGCACCAGACTTAGACTCAGGAATTCACATGCAGGGGAAAAGATAACTGAGGCAAGGTAGGTTCTGATGAGTCTGTCAGCTCTCCTTTTTCAAAGGCTGTCCCACCATGAAGTCAGTTCTCTGTTCTGCCATAGTTCCACTTGCGTGGCTTGGTCCTCGTGGCTTGGTCCTTGGTCCCGGGGTTTCAAGTGGAGAGTTCTCCAGCTGTGTTGGTCACCAAGTGGACACAGTGACTGAAGAAGAACACTGCTAGGAAGAGAGGTGGTGTATTCCAGTCCCCCTCCCTTCCCAGTCCCCAACCAGGTAAGACTCATCCAGCAAACCAGTAATGGGAAAAAAAAAGTGTATTAAAATATTCACAAGATTACAATAGAAAACATTAAAGTCCATTCAAGAAAAAATATCCAAGATAACTGTTTCCAGATGAGTCTGTAAAAGCAAAAGCACTAACAGCTGGTACACTGGCTCTTCATGTAATCAGGCCATGCAATGCATATCTAGCTCCCTCACACAGATTATACACCTGTCTTACAGGTGTTTGTTGTCTTGCACACCTCCAGGACAGAGGTTTATAAAAGAAAAGTACCCAGTCTATGTTTTCAATTACATTTACCACATAAGAACAGTTGGCATTGCAGGGAGACAGAAAACATTGCACAGCACACTGATCTCCAAAGGCATTGAACTTACATTTTAGAGTGCAAAAATACCTGTAAATGAAAGGGCTTATTAGCTTTAGGGCAGTGAAGAGAAGGGAAAGAGAAACCTAAAGAAGAGAATAATTGCTGAGCCTTGTTAATATGATTTTGTAGTTTCCCATATAAAAATGTTACACTGCAGAGGTGTGGCCATAGCCCAGAAATCCCACTCACCTTCTCTCTTGTAGTTTTATTGAGGAAATATTTCCATCACCTATGATACAATAAGAACTTTTTGTATTTGAGGTCCTTGGCAGATACACTAATAATGTAGAATTCCAAGACAAGATTCCAATACAGAGTGAAGGTGTTCTGGTCACAAATCAAAAACTCCATACCTGACCTCAGTGAATCCACTCTAAGGCAATGCAGCTTTTAAGTTGCATGCACACCTTTACTGCAGTTACAAGACAGATGGTTACCTAGACAGTTCTCACAGGTTGAAAAACCTAATTACAGCTCTTCTAGTCATAAACTGAAGTACCACTAAAGCTTTGAGAGAAAACAAAACCCTACAGGTCTCCAGTTATAAATGACATATCAGGAAATGAGTTGCAGGGACATACCTGCCCCCTGTAAAGGCTCTTAATATTTTGTGAACATGGTGAGCATCTTCCTCACAAAACTGCTGAAGTCAAAAGGGGTCACAGACACCTGATGGACTGAGTACAGCTACCAATTTATTTAGCTTGATACATTATTTGTAATTCTCTTGAAATTCATTTATGGTAATCAAAAATAAGGAAGATTTCAGATTGATCCCAGTTTTGTTTGCATGATGAATAAGAGAGAATTTATTACAAGTCTTTCATCACACAGGCCCTCTCAGGTCCACTATCCAGGAGCAATGACCCTCCGAACTGTTTTAGTCACTGGCTACTGCCTCAAGAGAGGTGCCTGCTCCTCCTCTGGGCTGCTGCAAGCCTGGCATGCAGCGCTTGTTTTGAAAATAGATGATCCTAAAAAGATCTGGCAGCAGTGCTACAACAGGACAAGGACAACACCCTTCATGTTCCTCAAAGTCCAAGCTGTTATTTTCTTCCAGCAAGGAACAGCATCAGAGAATTAAGAGAACAGTAGCTGCAGAGCAAACAGATTTAAACTTCTGGTCACCAGAACATCAGGATATGATGACCTTGTCTGACTTAAATCTCTGCTTGCTCTACACATCAAGGAAGATAAGTCCTCTGTCTCCTGAGACTTTACTAAGTAAGCCAACTCAGTATCAGTCCCTTTCATCAGCACAGGTTAACATATCAAACCATCTCAGATAACCTGAGGAACAGAAAGTTCACAAGTGTTGTCTCACAATGCCTGAAGTTCTTTTGACTTCAGCATGATTACTTAATAATTATATTGCTCACTTTTCCATGACCAAAAAAAAAAAAAAAAACCACAAAAAAAAAAAAACCCACAAACAAACAAAAAAACACAAAAAAAACCCCCTAAAAATTCAACAGCCTTGGCACTGGAGTGGGATTCAGACAGATTTCTGCCATTCCTAGGGGAAGACTTTTGTTTCTTTCTAAGAAGATATTTATTGTTTTTAAAAAATACTTCCACGTTCATTCTGCCTTCATAAAGAGGACCCAAGAAGCCTTGCAGGGAGCCTCCTCAGTCTAGGCAATATGAACATACCTGTAGCTAGACAAAAGCCATGCAAGGAGATGTCTCCTTAAGTCAGTTAAAATCAGCCAAATCAGTGTGTCTCCTAAAGTTAGCACCAGATCAGTCCTAAAGTTAGCACCAGATTCATGTGCTTCCTGAAGTTAGCACCACATCAGAATTGTGCTCAGATTCTCCAGTACATTCCAGCAGGAAAAGAAGCAAACATTAGTAGCAGACTTCAGAGGCAAGGCCAGCCCCATCTTTTCATAGCAGCAAGTTTCTGATGCCACATTCATCACAATTCTCCCTCTTACTCAAAAATGTTGGGGGAGAAAGATGGTGATGTGTAGGGATGAACATAGGCAGATCAAAATCAAGTTTCTCCATCAACCACATCCAAAGCATTAGTGCTTTATTAAGTGTAAAATAAATGTTGGGAAGTAACAGCCTGATAGATAAGGAAAGCAGCAGCAGGATTCCTCCTGATCTTAATCATAATTTATACTGGGTTGGAAGGGACCCATCAGGATCATCAAGTCCAGTTCTTGGCCCTGGGCAGGACACCCCAGGAGTGACACCACGTGCCTGAGAGAAGTGTCCAAACACTTCTTGAACTCTGTCAGGCCTGGTGCTGTGACCGCTTCCCTGGGGAGCCTGTTCAGTGCCCAACCACCCTCTGGGCAAAAAACATTTTCCTGACATCCCACCTAAACCTCCCCTGATTCATCTTCATGCCATTCCCTTGGGTCACAGAGTGAAGAGAGTGGTGCCTGCCCCTCTGCTTCCCCTTCATGAGGGTGTTGAAGACCACAGTGAGGTCTCCTCTCAGTCTCCTCCAGGCTGAACAAACCAAGTGACCTCAGCCATTTGTCAGAAGGCTTCCCCTCCAGTCCCTTCACCATCCTCGTGGCCTCCTTTGGACACTCTCCAACAGCTTCATGTCTTTTTTATATTGTGGCACCCAAAGCTGTCCCCAGGACTGGAGGTGAGGCCGCCCCAGCCCCGAGCAGAGCGGGACAATCCCCTCCCTTGCCTGGCTGGCCATGCTGGGCCTGGTGCCCCCAGGACAGGGATGTCCCTCCTGGCTGCCAGGTGCAGAGTTCACAGCATTTGAGAAGATCCTATAGAACCACAGAATCACAGACTGGACTGGGTTGGGAAGGACCTTAAAGATCATCCAGTTCCAACCCCCCCCGCCATGGGCAAGGACAGCTTCCATCAGACCAGGTTGCTCAGAGCCGCATCCAACCTGGCCTTGAACACTTCCAGGGATGGGGCATCCACAGCTTCTCTGGGCAACCTGTGCCAGTGCCTCACCATCTTCTAAGTGAAGAATTTCCTGACTGAGGACTGCAGTGGATCTTATCAACAGATGGAAGCTTGAGTGGACAAACTACCCCTGAGTGTTTCTGGGTGAGTAGGTCCTGCTCCATCAGCTTCCAGCACTGCCTACAAGCACCATGGCCTTTCATGTGGAGTCTTGCTAAAAAAAACCTGCTTAATCCATGAAGTAGAAGTAGAAGAACACATTTAAAGGTGAAGAAGAAATTTGTCCATTTTTCATCTTGTATGTGTTATTGCCAAAAAATAAAATGCTAAAATATTTACAGAGCTGTTAGTTAGCCACAGCTCCGTGTCTCAGGTCCCTACAAGACTTGGCAAATACCTGAAAACTGATGCTTTGAAACTGAAACATGCCCTTTTTTTGATACCAGCCAAGTCTGAGAAGAAGAATTACACAAATTCAGATATTGCAGGATTAGCAACTGACATATGGCAGAATAAATTAATCCATGGTTTCCTTCTGAGCCCCAGTTTTAAGAAGCTGGTTCTGGCTTTGAGGACAATGTCCTAGGATCTACCCAGTGCATGCATACAAAAATAAAGCTGTTGATTTCTAATAAAGGCAGCTCTTGTCAGGAAACCAGTGAAGTCTGATCCTGATGAAAGACTATAGTGTTGGCATACCTAACTTTGTTGGGGACAAAACTCCCACTGTACACAAAATAGTTATTTAAAATTGCACTGTCATAATTAAAGGATTATCTAATGTGGTTGTGAAAGGGTCTGCAACTATTTTTCATGTGAGTCAAAGAGTCAAATGTGGGCTTGAGTTTGTTTGGAACAGGTTGCCTAGAGATGCTGTAGAGGTCCCACCTGAACTGGGCACAGTGCTGGGCAGCCTCCTCTGGCTGACCCTGCTGGAGGAAGACTGGATGATCCCCAGAGTTGATCCCTCCAACCTCAACCATTCTGGGACTGATTCTGTGAAACAGACAGAACTAGGAAATGGGTAAGAATCAGAGAAAAAGAGTTACCACAGAACAAACTAAAAATTATTTGCTGCCAAAAAAAAAAAACCAACCCAAAACAAAACCACCACATTGGGATGTACAAAACAGAAATCCTTCTTCTATATGCCACCTTGAGAAGATCTCTGCTGGAAGGCCACTTTTAGTTTTGAGCACCAGATTTCAGGATACAGTGGGTCAGCAAAATAAATCCTCATCAGCAGAGATCCTTAACAATCTAGGAGGAGTTTAACCTAGAAACAAGAGGCTGGAGAATTGTATTCAAGCACTAGACTTGCAGAGATGAAGGCAATAAACTGCCCATCCGCATCCTCTGTACAAATATTAGTCACACACACAAAAAAAAAAAAACCAAAAAAAAACCACACATCAAAAAATACAAAGTGCCCTAGATTTCCTCCAGAAGTTGTTCAGCCTCCACTACAGGCTTTTGAGAACATATAAAGCACCTCCAAGGAGGTGGCATAATGGAGCCATGGGAGAGAGGTATGGGAGTACTACAGCTTCCAGATCCCCTGGAGCCCTATTTAATGCTTGCATGAAATGACAGAGCTTTGAGGAAGAAATATTTCACTGGAAGGTTCAACAGAGTCTGAGGTAACCACCTACAGCTACAGTTTCCTATGCCTTTAACTCACTATATCCTTTGTTTTCACAGGTAAACTACCATTTCACAAAATTCATTAGATCAACACTATCCCTGCCCCTTAAAGGACTAAGCTTGAATAGCTGGGCTCATCGAGAAGTAAACAGTTTTGTGACCCACGTTACACAGGTCAGGTAGGCCTAAAGGTTTCCTTCACTCACACTGCTAAGACATACATTTCTGATAGCTAGAAGTCACAATTTGGCTTACAAGACCATCTGAGAGGTTGGTTGAGTTTACATGAGAAGGCAGCCTGTACTGAGAATCTGACCAAGGAAAGATAAATACCCTGTATACATAAAGAATTCTGAATATAAAGAAAATGTCTTCTTCATAGTCACCTCCTCAACAAAAGAAATTAGGCCCTATAAGCAAAGAAAAAAGAATCTCCAGGTCAATCTAGAATCTTCAGGCATCTTCCAGTTTCTCCATTAATAATCAAGATAAAAATATTTTTAAATTGTGATGCGAGTTTTCACTTTCTCTCTCGTCACACAAGATACAAAAAAAAAAAAAAAAAAGAATATTGGCAATTTATAAGCAAAATTCTTACCGCATTTCAACATGCAACATTGGTCTCACTTCTGTACGATTAAATAGACTATTTACACACAATACATATATATCTCTCCCTCTGTATGCACATGCATTGGTCCTAGCCTAGGCATCAAAGGCCACATGTGAGTTCTCTGGGTCAAATCTTGCTCAAGCAATTCCAGTCTGAATGTGTGTTGTCCTTTGGATAGCTGAGGATCTCAGTTCTTCCGAATGTCGGCGTAGACCACAGACTCTGACTTGTTGATCTTGTCGCTGTGCTGTCCCCCGGAGTGATCTAACTGCGCGTAAATGACTGGGCCCTGGGGACACAAGGAACAGGCACAGTCAGGCTTTTTCAGAACTGCCCCTCGCTTCCATGGGGGCTGCAGCAAGATGAAAGCTAAAGCAAGACCACAGAGCTTTTATGACTGCGAACGGCACTTGAAGCAGGTGGAATGAACCCTCAGCTGCACGTGAGCTCCAGTCTGCCACCTTTCTCCTCTCAGGAGCATGCCAAACAGCACCCTTGCCTCCCTCCAAAACTGCCTGCTGTCACACAAAGCAACATCTAGGATCCCTTGCTCTGAAAAGCAGCAATTCTTGTGTGCTATGTAGCAAAGACACCTGGCTTAGTCAGATGCGTGCCAGATTTAATATTGTTCAAGAGGAACCCTACTAGAGGTTTACCAGTCCACAGCAGAGTGTACTTCCCAAACTGCTACTCAGGTCCTGCAAATCCCACCATGGCTGTGCCACTTGGATAACAAAGCTGACTCAAGTCACTGCCCAAGCCAGAGATGGGGCTGAGACTTACACAGCAGTGAGACAGAAGTGCTAAAATGGTGCAGCAATACAGAATTCTTACCTGACCTCCAAGCCAGCCCAGGCAGCAGCAGCTCACAGACACCTTGGGCAGGCACGGCCTCACACCTTCGTGACATTTGCTGGGGTGCAGGGGAAGACATTACAGCCTTGTCTTCCAGCTGAACGTGTGAACACTCCCTAAAACACCACATCCTCTAAAACATAGCCCAGGGAAAGCCAACTGCAGCTAGTGAGGACAGGACTGCAGCCTCCACAGAGCAGAGGTCCAGCAAGACAGGCGGGACCTTGATGGCAAGAGAGCTGCAGCTCCCATGCTGAACCCCCCAAGTGAGACAAGCACAGGGCTGCCACCACACCCCCCATGCAAGAGGCAAAGGAACTGTGCTATCTCAGGATGTCTGGTGGGGGGGGAATAAAAAATAGCTTTTTGTTTGTTTGTGGCTTTTTCAGCAGCTTTTCCTTTAAAACTTTTCATCTATTTAACTGGTCTGGTGTCCCTGACATCCCAGGAAGAGGTAGCCTTCACTGGCACTTCTCTACCCCCTTTTTGCCAGTACTTTTGGAATGCTGACAAATTAGGAAACATTTGTATAGACCTGACACAGAAATTTTTCCATCTATTTTCCAAAGCAATTATGAGCCAGAGATGAAAACAGACCTTCTGTACAGAAAATTAAGCCCTTGAAGGACCACAGATACCTTCCTGCACAACTGTTTTTCCCCCAGCACAGTGGCACAGCTCACACCTGATAAATACCTTGTTCTCTTTGAGAAGTGATTTAAATCCACATTTTATTCCTTCTGGGTAAAGTATTTCCAAAGTAATAAAGAATAGAGGAAGAAGATGGACTGAAGGGTGAAAACCTGCAAGTAAGTTTAAAACCCTGAATATAAACAACACACTGAGAAACTGGGGAAAAAAAGGACACTGATGTCCTAGAAAACTCTGGATTTCAAATCTCATTATAGCCACTTCTAAAAAAAAAAAAAAAAAAATCTCTTCTATTTGCTTTCATGTTGTTCTGGTCTCCAACACTGTATTGAGATTTCTAATTCCAATCAGATCACAGTGTCTATATAAACTTCAAGGCGAAGTAACCCTAAAGTTTAATTGCAAGCAATTTTGGAAATCTCATCTGCCTGAGGCCAGAGGTCAGGATATGATAAATTCAGCCTGAGAGCACTATCTGTTAAAAAAAAATATGTAAAAATAATAAATCTAACTGCAGAAAGTACTCACTGTGACATTCCAAATTTTGTTCAAGTACTTCTGATGGGTCAATTGTCTACCAGTGGAGTTCACTCAGTATCAGTTACCACTGTAGTGGATTTTTGCCAGTTTAAATACAGTCACTGTGCTGCGAGCAGCATGTTAGTGGTGTGGGGAGACTGACTGCTGTGATCAGCTGATCCAAACACAGCTATCATTGTCTCAATGTGTTCACTGCCAGCCACCTAAAAAAGGTGGTAGATAGCCAACACAGAGAAAAGGAGGGACCAAGGATTTACTGCAGTGTTCATCTATTTGATTTGCTGCCAACTGATTCTCTAGCTGACCATAAGCATCCCCTGGGCCATTTTAAAAACTGTCTAAACAATTCAGAACTTTCATCTAATCCCAAGTAAGCTCATCCTGACTCTTCAGAACCAGAAGACAGACCAGCACTGCTATATAAAACCAGCATTTCCTGAAGTCTTGCAATTTTTCCATTCAGAATTGAAGGGAAAAGAGCAGCAGGTGTACCTGCTCAGGGTTTGTCAGCAGAGTCATGAACTGCAAGTTACAGAAAAGGAAAGGAATTATGAAGTTAGACCATGGTCCAACAGTAGTCTGCAGAATTTTCAAATTTCTCAGATTCTGAATGATGTTGCAACTACCACAGATTCAGGCTCTGGGAATGTTATCTGAAATTTCAATCAAGATTCTTGGCATTGCAAACTGCTCCTTCTCAGGGTCCTGGGATCCAGACAAGAACATCCACGTGGGAAATCCATGTAGTTCCTGCCTGCACTGTAAATTGTTTCTTACCCACACAAATAACAGTCCTGGTAGAACAGCAGTCACTAGAGAATGATGGCATGGACAAGAACCACCACAGACAAATCTGACAGGACAGAACATACCTGCTGAGAAGGAGGGCACAGTGAAAACAAGCAGAGCTGATTCAAGCTGCTGAACACTCACAGAATCAGATATGCAAACTCCAGAAAGCAAGGTCCACACCTGAGTAACTTGCACTCAAAACAAAGGAAGTGCAGTCTCAGTGCACTTTCAGCTGTGATGCAGACAAATACTCCATTACTGATTCTTGAACTGATACATAAATGTAAAAATGAATAAACTTCATTTAATTAATTTAAATGCCACTTTAAGAGTGAACACCTCTATTACTGTTTCTAACTTGCAGAGGCAGTTTTGTTTGTATTCACAGTTCTTTGCCACCAGTGAAGTACAAAGCATTCATTCACTTCCTACACACCCTACCTTGGAAAAAAGCTACAAGGAAGACCACAGGCCTCTGCTGTTTGACCACAGCACTGACTGTGGGAGCCACTGGTCTAAAACTGCCAGGCATTCCAAGAGACAAGAGTGTGCCTGAATCAGCAAACAGCCTGCAACAACCCTGGGAACTGCTAGGAATGAGTATCTGCCTTTCACCTGCACAACACCTCAAAAGCTTGAGTACTGTAACTCATTTCTTGATTACCAATAAACACCAGATTTTACTTGTATGTGATGAAAGATTTCAAATATGTTGATTTGCATGCTGATATGACCCTTAAAGAAATAACCAAACAATGGCTAGAAGTTAACAATGTACGTGTAATCAACTGAAATTTAGCTTCCTCACTTGTTTAAATATTCTGTTTAAAATCTGATCTACCCTGCTTTCACTGTGGATCTTTGTAAAGAAAAGTAAATATGTTTAGTTGTTCTGTAAAGATGGGGCAAATGCTCAACAGGAGGTAGAGGAACTACTTGCTGCTACAAATGTCTGCCACAAAAAGAAACTTTGTTTGTCTGACAAAAGAGATTAAAAATCTAAAAACTAAACTAAAACTGAATGACACAAAAGCCATTTGCAGTAATTTTCGGTTGAGGTCAGCAGAGTTCATCTTGGTGTTTTCCTTTAGGAACTTACCTGCAGGGAGAGCTCTGTCAATGAAGAAACAGACTGGAGTGACTACAGAAGGGCAAAAGAACCCTGATTCTGAGTTAATAGCACAAAGTTTAGATTTACTCTGCTGCTCCTTCCAGCACACTGAGACTCAGAACCCTGGGGACATCAAAAGGCGAGGACACCACAAGTTTTCACACCAAAACATTGGAGCATTTTTTCTTTCAAGACACAAGCACAGAACAGCACCTGTGTGTAGCTCTCAGGGCACTTGCAAGTACTCCTTCATGCCATGACAATAATTAGATAGAACTTTTTGGGTTTTTCACCTATGGATGTTGACTCCAACAACTACCATATCATAAATTTCACCATGTTGGTTTTGCAAAATCTTTTGTTGTTGTTTAATTTTTGGTGTTTTTTTGTTGTTGTTGTTTGTTTTTTCTTTTTTGAAGGGAGGATGGTAGGAATCATCTGTCTCATTCACCCATTCCAGAAGCATCTCCTATGATCTAGAAAAGACAAGTTTTATCCAGGCCTTACAGGCAGCCTGCTGCTACAAGACCTATTCCAGTCAAAATCTATTTTTAAATCCTGACTATATAGCCTCTGTGAATAACTGATCTCTGAAGGCAGAAGGCAGCTTTGTGGGCCTGTGTGCTAAAACTTTGGAAATACTGCATGGCCCAGAACAAAATGCATTTCAAAACCAAACCAGAAGCCCAGGAGAGTAGGAGCTTTGACTTTACTGAGCTGACTGTTAGCACATTTGGTTTTTTCCCTGTATTGTTAATACATTAACACACATCTCCATTATTTTGTCAGGAGAAATTAAGAAACCAGGTATTGACTTGCACACACTACACGGCAGCCACTTGCTAAAAGGTGGGTCATTAAGAAGAACTCCATTTTGAACTTTTAACTCTCTCAGTTCCTGTATCTTCACAGGAAAATTGCTAGGAATACTCAAATCAAGAGGGAAGAAACTTCCAAATAAGGAAATCCTGTACTACTAACAGGTAATGATCCGCTGCATAGAATCCCTGTCTGACTCCTGCTTTGTCCCTTCCCATGGGATGCTAAGTCTGGATAAAAGCCACTTTTCCCCTTCAAAGTCAGCAGAACTTACCAGCTGCAGCAAGCACAAAGACTGGCACTTTCAAGCCCACAAAAATTAGGAGGCTCAGCAGAAGAGAGCTCTTAGCAGCACAAATCATTTGCAAACTGGTCAGCACCTGCCTCCTCCCCTTGTGAAGGAAGTACCATGGAGCATGAGAGTGCAAGGCAAATTCCTCCCCATTACCATCCCAGGACAGACCTTATGGGGTGATCCATGTCTGACAGACACTGTATTGTGTCTGTGTTAAACAGACACTCCTTGCATTTCACTACCACCTCTGTATGTTAATGCACAAGATCACAACCATGTTTTTTTATAATTTAGTATGAAAAGGGCATAAAACTCCACCTCAGCCAATACAAAGGGCATAAAACTCCATCTCAGCTTTGAATTGCACCAAGCCTTCTACAGCAGAGCTCACCGGTCCCAGCTTCCTGCGCACCCCTTGAGCAGCGCACGCACTTTCACCAGCGACAGCCCCTAATGCACAAATCCCACCCTGCCTGGATGTTTTCCACAGCAGCTGCCCCAGGCTGGGGGGAATCCTGCCTCGGGAGCAGCAGGAGCAGTTTACCTGGTGTGATCTGGCGGGCACGCTGTTTACCAGGCCCTCTGTGTCGGAGGGCGCCTTCTGCGGAGCTTGCTTAACCGGAGACATCAAGCTCTCAGAGGTACTGCAGCTGACGAGGTGGCAGAGCAGAGTTTGCACGACAATGTTCAAGAGGCACACGAAAAACAAAACAAAACAAAAAAGAACAAAACAAAAAGAAAAAAAGGAAAAAAAGAAACAAAAACAAAAGACGAATGATGGCGAGATGAAATGTGGCAGGTTACGCCAAAGTAAAAAAATGAACATAATGGACTCTGAAATAAGCACACACAATTCTCCATCTCTCCCGAGACATTTCTCTGTCATTCCTCTGAGTTTCACTGGTAAGCAACAGGAAGGAGCAGCTATTATCATAGGACAGCAGCTCCTCCACAACCCCTGGTCCTTAGATACTCCCATTCAACTCAGCCTCTCTAAAATCATGTGTTTTCTTCTCAGTTAACAGTGGTAAACAGCAATTATCTTCTAACTAGAAGCTAAGCAATGCCAGTCACTGAGGCAAGTGTTGTACCAGTGCTACAGTTAGAGCCAACGCTTGCAAGAGCCACCAGCTCTCTCTATACCAGCAAGGTACTTCCTACCCAACACTGCATTAGCTCCATTGCTTTTACAGTTAGGCTGTGAGCCCAAAAGAATTCTCCCAGCAGACACCAGTCTGTGGAGCAATTACCTCAAGAGTCACACAGGACATTTGTGCTTTGTGCCCTCATATAGCTACTTGAATACCTAATCAGGCAAATCTTGGTTTTCAAACAAAAGAACAGTCTTGTGGTGAGAACCAACACCCCTAAAAGAAGGCTCCTGGTTCTCACCCTCTGATTGCTTCTTTTCATCTGCTTAAAGCAGGACTGAAAAGAAAACGAGCCTGTGACAGAAAAATGAATACCACAGAGCAAATGCCCTTAAAGTTGGTAACTTCTGGGCAATGCAGTGATGGGTCTCTCACTGCTAGGTCTACCTTCTTGCACCAAAGCACCCAGGAGAGTTAAGTAGCCACCTCCTTGGCAGCAGTGCCCTCTGCTACAACCCTGTGACCACTGGGCATTCTCTTCCCTCAGTCTTTGTAGACAGTGTATAAATTGAGTACAGAAACAGAAGAAGACAGTGACATTAAGCAGACTACCTCCTTGCAGGGCAAGCATTTTTCACCCTTTGGTAGGTCTTACCATAGCAAATTTAGCTCCTCATACATGCAGCAGTTAGAACTAGAACAAAAATACTACCCCAGCCATCATGGCAAGGGGTCATAACTGTCTCAAAAACAATGCATCCCTTCTGTTACCAAAATTATGTAATCATTAATTGTTTTATTCACAAAACTCCTCAGATCTACACTATCTAAATGTAATCATTCAGGTTTAAGCACTAATGTACTTAGGTCCCTGCAAATTTTCCAATACCCAAGCTGTCTGAGCCAGAGGAACGCTTACAGGGAATTTACTTTTATTTTGACACAGAAAGAGCTCTGAATTTCCTGTGCTTTAGTCAATGCACTGGCAAGTTCACTGTTTGAAGAGATGGAGGGACATCATCTGGGATAAACAACAACTCCACCCCAGTCAGACACGAGACAATGAAACCCAAGCACCCAGTGAAATGCATCATTCCTTTGCCAACAGATTCCAGCACAAATTACAGTGATGTTAGTAGAGAGCTAGCTGGTTAGTCAGCAAAGGAAGAGGAAATGTGTACACACGCACAGGTATTAACAGCAACCACCAACTTGATTAGTTACCATGGTGTCTAGTGGGACTGGAAGAGAAGACCCAGCCCTGTTACATTCCCAATCTGGCGTCTATATCAGGATCTCTGTAAGGAGAGGAAGGTAAGCAGGATCCGATCCCAGCACACCAAGGCAGAAAAAAAAAAAAACAAAAAAACCACTAAACAAAAAACCACCAAAGTCAGAGCATGAATGGAAACTGTGGCCATGCAGGGGTTCTAGATGCTACACAGGGCCCCAGCCCACCTCAGTTCAAGGCAGAATGGTTATCTAGGAGTAAGTACTTCTCTCCATCACCACACACTGGGTTAGCATCATGTAGAAGACAGTCCGTAAGTTTGGAGGGGGTCACAGCACACGTGGTTTCTTTCTACACATCATGCAGAGCTGACATGGTCAGTGAAAGCAGGATTTCAACCTCAGAGATTACTTTCCCAAGAGAGTAGTTAAATCTGCTACAGGAAATCACAGTGCATGAACTACTGCTCCAGGCTCAGCACCAACGTGTGTCCTCCATCAGGAAGACACTGGAGAGCAGGTCAGTGGGAAGCAGGGCAAGCAGGCCACCTCAGGCACTCTGCTGGTGCATGACACTGCAGGGTTCTTTTCAGTTCTTAGGGGAAGGACACATGCAGAAAGGGAAAACCAGGCTTTCCACACAATTCTGAGCACACACAGCCACCCTTGCTGTATTTAGCCTTACCATTGGGCAATAGCCAACTCACTTTGTCTAAGCTCTCCAACTGGGAAAAGGACAGGGCAAAGTTTAATTTGGAAATCCCCACAAGCTTATTTTTGGAGTTATTTTCTTTTATCCCACAGGCAACCCAAAGAACCTGCAATAAGCAGGAGTATTTGTTGGGCAAAGAACAGAAGAAACTTGTTCTGTTTTGGGGTTGTTTCTAAGATTACATACATAATTTTCATTCTTTCTTAGAGAAGCAAATTACCAGCTAATTAGAGAGGAGAAAAAAGGAAGCATCTCCTCCACCAGCAAGTTTCATCACCACAGGACTCTCATCTGGCTTTGTCAGTTCTTGTTGCTTTTTCATATGCCCACTCAAAGAACTGTGCTTCACTTTGGAGTTATCCTCCTAACACTAAAAACCCTGCAGGGATGGTAACAGTTAACAAAAAACAGACAGTGAATGAGAATGGATGCAGAGTGGCTATTCCTTCCTTACTTTCAAGTGTGGTGATGAAGGGTTTTTTGGCAAATATTTTGGTCCAGGCTTAGGAGGCAGACACTGGTAACAGAAAAATCCAGTCCTGATCTCAACACACAGCATTCCTTAAAAGTGCATGTGGTGCTTTTCCTTTGGAGGTGGTAAAGAAAGGAGAGATAGAGGGAAGGGGAACAGACTAAAGCTAGGGGGTCTTGGATTAAATGCTCTCAGGGCATATATCCTTGTGTCTGGGGATCAACTTCAACACCTAGTGATTTTCAGGTGCAACTCATGGTCAGTAGGTCTCTTCAAGCACAGTACAGAGGTAACCACTAAAGGCAGATGATCACAGTTCCACATGACCACACCTATCTCTAGCTGTGATTGCCAAGGCTTGGCTGAAACAACTCCTACCCCCCTTTAAGCCCTCCCTCTGATCCTGCTGCTGTTCCTCACATCAGCCACGGGTGAGGAGGGAGATCTCTTACCCAGAGTATCGTTTTTTAGAGTTGTTCTTTCTGATGACAAGACACACGACAATAGAGATGAGCGATGAGAGACCTGTAACCGTACCGATGGCTATCCCTGCCACGGTGGCAATGGGGAACGCAGGCAGGCTGTCTGCGGAGAGAAGGGAGAAAACATTCAACTCTTCTGCTTTCCCTGCTCCACAGAAGTGCAAACCACAAATGCCCTTGAGCCTGGATTCGTTTAGAGCAGGAGGCACTAGGGTAATACCCAGAAATTACAGCATGCAGCCTAAGTGGCAGTGGCAGCAGGCAGCCAGCAGAGTAACATGAACAGAGCACACACCAGGAGTGTTCTTAGTGTCACCGTCCTTCAGGAGAGAGTTCACGTTGAACCAAAAATTTTTACATATCAGGAAATACAAGTGACAATGAGGACAACCCTGTCTCATATTGTATCTGAAGGGAAAAAAAAAAACCAGGTTACAGCCATCTGGGAATTCCCAGGGAGGTCAACAGGAGAAGGCAGGCACGCTTGAAAGCAAATCTGGACACAGCACATCGCTAACCCACTAGGAGTGCTGAATGCTGGGTGTTCTCCAGGGAGCATGCAGCACACAGCAGAGCTCCTACCCAGGATCACTCTTAGCAGTGTTTATACATGACTCTGGTGTCTCAAAACACAACCCTGTACGTTTTTATAGACTCATTTTTTCCCTTAAGTCAGGATCATTGTACAATACCAGGAAAACACGTAGAACACAGTATTGCTTTACTCACGTTTTCCCTAATATTATTTTGGGGGAGAGTAGGCCAAAAAAGAGCAGCCAGAAACAAAAGCCAATCTGAGAATGAGTACAAAATACCTACAAGTCAAAGAATACACAGACTACCATTACAAATGAGAAACAAAGTTTGTTTCCTTCCCCCCACATCATGGTTAACACAAGGAACACGTCAGGCCAGAGGGTTTCTTACAAGACTCCATGCTACTCCAGTTATACCAAATGCAAGTGAATCAGCAAAAGATCCAACAGGTAAAACCTACACCTATATAAAAAAATCTGTCCCAGACACCTGCATCTGATCATCACAGAATTGTTGAGGTTGGAAGAGATTGTCTAGTCCAAACCTCCTGCTTAAATTAAGCAGGGCCAAGTAGCACAGTTTGCTCAATACTCTGTCCACTTTGGATTTGACTATCTCCAAGGATGGAAGACTCTTCAGGCAACCTAGCTGACATGGTTTGACAGTGGCCCAACGCCAGGCACCCACGAGAGTCACACCCTCCCCTGCTGGGGGAAAGGAGGGAAAAGGAAAAAAATGTTAACAAAGGCTTCATGAGTGAGATAAGGACTGGAAGAAGTATTTCAAGAGCAAAACAGGCTCAACTTTAGTTGCAAAGTGAAATGTATTATTAAGAGAACCAAAGAAGGATAAAAGAGAAGTAAAAGAAGCCCTTAACACACCTTCTCCTCCCCAGCCCCTCCCTCCTTCCCACCAACAGCGCAGGAAGACTGGGTGTGGGGGTTTTGGTCAGTTCATCACCAAGATCTTCTTCTGCTGCTCTGGGAGAGGAGTCCTTCCCCCATGAGGTTGTGGGGTCCCTCCCATGGGAGACAGTTCTCCATGAACTTCTCCAGAGCGGGTCCACTCTCACGAGCAGCAGCCAAACCGCACCTGCTACAACGTGAACTCCCCCCACGGGCAGACAGTTCTCCCAAAACTGCTGAGACATGGATCTCTCTTTCCACGGGGTGCAGTCCTCCAAGGACAGGCTGCTCCAGCTGGGAAGCAGGGCCCTCTCTCTGCACTGGGTCTTCCATTGGATCACAGCTGTCTCCAGACATCCACATGCTCTGGCATGGGCACCTCCCACGGGGGCTGTGGGTGGATCTCTGCACCCCCTGTGGATCTCCATGGGCTGCAGGGGTACAGATGCTTCACCACGGCCTGCACAGGAATCTCGGCTCCGGCGTCTGGAGCACATCCTTCCCCTCCTCCACTGACCTCGGTGTCTCCATGTTGCTCTCCCTCACAAATTCTCACCTCCTCCTCTTCTCTGACTAGGAGCAAAACCCCCTGTGACCTTGTTTTGATTTTCTTCTTAAATATGTCATCACAGAGGTGTTACCAGCCTCTGTCATTGGCCCAGTTTTGGCCAGCAGCATGTCCATCTTCAGAGCCATCAGCCACTGGCTCTGCCGGACATGGTGGGAAGCTTCCAGCACCTTCTCAAAGGAGGTATCTTCGTGGTCCCCTGCTATATAAAAGCAGGCTGTGCCAAACCAATACACTAGTCCAGTGTTCAACCACAATAAAAATGTGGGGGTTTAAGTGCAGATAGAATTTCCTGTGTTTGAACTTATGCTGATTGTCTCTTGTCCTGTCACTAGGCACCACTGAAGAGCCTGGCTCAGTCTTCTTTAGGTGCTAGCAATGTACATGAAGACCTGGTGAGAGGATTCTCCAGAATCTTTCTTCTCTTTTGCAGGCTAGATCACACCTCCTTCTTCTGCAGGCCAGACAATCCCAGCTGCCTCCATTTCTCCTCATATGAAAGGTGGAACACTCTCTTAACCATCTTTGTTGCCCTTTGCTGGACTCATTCCAGCAGGGACAACAGACCAGCAGCACCCTGAAGGAGAAGCATCATAATGAGAAAACAGGGCTTACATTTAGTCCTGTTCCTTTGGAATTCAGTGACTTTCAGCAGAAGGGCTACCTGACTTCTGGCTGTTTCACTGACCATAACATCATTCAGCCAAACATCACAGCAGCAGCTTTCCTGGCTCTCCACTGTGATATGCCAGTTCACAGCAATATGGTAATTCAGAGTTCTAGTAAGAAATTAAAAATTAAGATATGAGCACCACAACATAGAGGAAGACATTCTTTCCAGAACCTTTCAACAGCCCAGGGATCCATCTGCTATTAAGGAAGAGAGTCCTACAAGTGGTAATATTCAGATATGTAAGATATGATTGCATTTGAGGCCCATGCAAAAATGAAGTCATTTATTTTGAGGCATATAAGAGTTCCCTAGTTTCTTTTTCACCTTTCCAGAAGTGCAGGAATAACTGTCTGCAAAAATATCAAAACAGATATGCATTTCTGCATTAGCAGACCTGTTGCTGCCTTGTACACCAGAAAACACAGACATTTTATCAGAACAAGGAAGCAAGTGACAATCCAAAACCATAGTGCAGAGTATCTGCTGAAAAATCATGTTAGAACTGATCATTTTGTCACTTCTTTGACTCATGAGGGTTTTTTTTGGTTGGCTGAATCTGAGTGATGGACAGCAGTTAGATCCTGTTAGCAAACATTTTTAAGACTGTATAACAAAATGCTAGTGTTTGCTTGAGAAACTAAGAGTCTGGCTTTATTGCTTTTCAGAAAATGGTTCCTATATTTTCCAGCATTTCACAGTTACACAAATTCCTCATAAGCACTTCCAGAGCAGCCAATGACTTAATTAGGAAAGACAGTCCCAGTTAAATAACTGAACATCAGCTCTGAAAGCCAATATTTAAGTTAACAGCTCAACACAAAACAAAAATCCAGCCATTCAAAGAATACTTTTCACTGAAATTCAGAGCAATTTCCATTTCACTGAGAGCACGTGAGTATCAATCTTATAAAAGAGGCAGGAAAATGAAGTTTCCATTGTTCCTAAGTGTAAAGATTTTCATACCATTCTAATTTTTCCCCCATGTGTGTTCAGATCCAAGATTGACCACCTCCAGGTAACACAAGCTGTCTTGAACACATTTGCTTTTCCTGTTACAAGCAGGGTCAGCCTAATGTAAGAACTTGGAATTTCCTATGAATTTCTGTTGTTTAGGCTTTAAATGGTAGTCCTTTCCAGATTCAGATAGTCTATTGAAAAAAACAGCCTCGCTTTTCATCCCTGCCAGTCGAATTGTTCCAACACACTTGATAGAGCTGTTTGTGCAAACACCACGTAGGTACTGCAGTGAAAATCAGCTCGGTTAGTTTGGCAATTTTTAAAAATTAGGCCACCATGGAACTTATTAAATGTTTAATCCAAAACCTAAAGCTAACCTATCATCTATCAGATGATTTAAATGTGCAAAGAATGAACATGGCTTTGAACAGTTTATACCACCAGACGTACAATTCAGAACCATTAGATGCATACATAGTAAAAAACCAATATGCACAAGTGTCATCATGTATTTATTCCAACTGAAAAAATTGCTCCAGCTCAGGATGAGTTACAACCTATTACAAGAATTTTCACAGTCTTTCTAAGAATGTGGAGAGAATTCTTGCAGCATTTTTTCTGATGGTGAGAAGTGTTTCAAATACAGGGCTCCATTCAGAATCAGATTCTCTTCCAGATGCCCCACCTATGGGGAAGCCAGCATGCAAGTCTGTTGAAAAATATCAGCTAAATTAGTGTATTGAGGTCAGTCTTTAGTTGTTTAACCTGGGTTAAAAACTGAAAAGGCTTTTTCAAGACAGCCTGACTTTGCCAAATCAGCAGCTGCTTTACTGCTTCTTCATAGTGACTATCATTGTGATAAAATAAAGAGACTGTATTTTATATAGGCTTCAAACTTCCAAGAAACAGAAAGTTCTAAGTGATGGTTGGACCACCAGAGGTCCTGTTCAACCCAAACTGTTCCATGAAGAGAAAAATTAGATAGACCTTGCCTACATAAGAACATGGAATGACCTCCTGAGCAGGGGTACACACCTGCTCTAGCAGCAGATTCATTCCAATTAGGACACACAGATAGGTATCTCCCCTAACATATTAAAACTAATGGAATAGCTGCATCAGCACTGCCATTTATGAATTCAACATTTATTCTTGTCCTTCCTAAACTATAAATTTGGATATGCAATTACTGTAACAATCATTTCATTGTAGGAAAAACATCACGTTGTGGCTGACCTCCAGCTGAGGTAGAAGGACCAAATGTTTTGGATGATAAAGGCAGATAAAGAGCCAAACTGACAAACAGAATCTCAGCGCTCTTGACCTGCGACAAATGCTACCAAATGCTAACCAGAAGCCTCATGTGACTGCAAGTAGCCAGTTTGAAGTTTGTAAGAGCCACCATGGATTCTTTAAGAACACCTGAGTCAAAGAGACTGAATGCACATTCCACAGAACCACCGTCACACGGAACACAGTAGCATTTCACTTTCTGTATGTTTGGACCAGATTTATAGTTTTGCATTCCATTAAATATACCAGAAGGGTTTCAAAAAGAACAGTCTGCTACTTTTTTTCTCCTTGCTCACCAGATTTCATAAGTCACCCTAACTTTGATGCAGCATAATGCAGGAAATATATTCACAGGACTTCAAAATGAGAAGATGTGTTTTCAAGCCTTCCATCAGCTTTTCCTAATAATTGTTTAAACCACAGGAATTAGTGGGCACAGAGGAAAAGGGTATGACATACAGTTTTTAAACAGCTGACAGATACTGGAAGAAGAGGATTATTAGGACCTGGAAGAAGAAAATTTAAAAAAAAACAGTTGTTCCCTCCAGGCCACTCCCCCACCCCCAACAAAAGTGATTTAGACAAGGAATGGAGGAGAAAAAAAAAACAAGTGAGAAGGAAAAAAATCATATAGGGTGAATGAATACCTTTCTCCACAACTCTAACTCGGATTTCTCCTGGTTTGACAACAATGTCAGGTGGGTTCTTGACATCGCAAATGTACGTGCCGTTGTCCCGGAACTGCATGTTTGATATAGTGATAGAAGCATCTTTCTTGTTAAGATCTCCAGCCCAAGTGATCCTGTCTTTAAATGGTATGTCCTTTCCAGGGTATGACTTCCCATTAGAGTAATAGAAAAACTGCAGCCAAGGAAAAGAGGATATAAGAACAATCCAATTAGCAAGTACGGAGCCACCGTGCTTCTCCCACTATTACAGCACTCTCCCAGAGCCAGCTGTGTTACAAACAGCCAGTAGCTGAGGCTTGTCTCCTCCTGCCTCACCACTTCAGTCTGCCTTGTTGCCTCTTGATAACATAACCATGCTTCTATCTCAACCATACCAGAACGAGAGACTGCAAGTTTCAGTTTTCCGTTGGTTTTGATTTGCTTTTTTGGTGGATTGGCTGGGTTTTTTTTTTTTTTCTGTTTTGCAGGGGACAGAGTTTTACAGACATGGAGGTAGGGGAAAGAAAAAAAAAACTGGTAACCTGGTAATAATTAAAGGACAGAACAGTCCTTCAACACAGCCATCTGTCTTTCAGGTACAGGAAGCCGCCTGCATCCTAGCAGAAAAAGGATACCAAGTTTCCCATCTTATGCTTTGCTGTGTGTTACTTGCAACTAAAGCACAGCTAAATTAACATGCAATACTCTCCCTTCCTTCCACCCCCTCAGAAAATCCCATGACCAATTTAGAGTATATCTAGCTGTTTTCCAGAAACCTTCAGGTAACTAAATATAACTGTTCCCCAGTTTTTAAGTGACTAAGCTGCACATTGGCTCTGCATTCCCTATACATGACCAAAAATCTTTGAAGAATAAACCTCCTTAGTACAGACTAAGGAAGAACTGAGTATTTCCTAACTACACCTGCCCAAAATTGGAATTTACAGCAGAAGAACTGCATAGACTTCTAGAGGACAACTCTGCTTTCAAACACATGGGATATCCTAAGAGAGGCATCAAGGCTGCAGGAGAATTGCAAGAGAACATTCTTTCTTAATTGGATATCCTGCAGGACAGCAAGATAAATCTAATCAGGAATCAACCTGAAGTCCCTTCAGTTCAGTCTCCAGAGAACAATGAAAGAAATTTAGGACAATATTCCAGCTTCCTCTTCCTCCTGCCTTATTTACAAAGCAGTGGCTCTGCCATAGAACAGACTGCCTACAAGAGAGTCATATTTCCATTCAAGTCACCTCCTATCCCTTTTCCTGCCCTTGATCTCAGATTTGCTGTTCCAACACCCTCTCTATCAGACCTGCACTCTGAATATCAGGCCTTATCACTTGGCAGCACAAATCTTGTCCAGATCAGGTATGTGCACATCATAGCTAACTGTCCTGCTGCAGTCAATCTTATTTGTTGTCTACAGATTAACATAAATTCAACAAAGTATTTCATGTGGTAGAAAGCTGGCAAGCACACAGCCAGCTGTCAACATTGGAGGGACTCTGCAACAGTCTGCAGCTTTTCCAGCTGGATTGTAACCTTTAACACAGCAGCACTGCATTACCACAGCCCTGTGCACAGGGGAAGTCATCCCACTGAAGTCTAGAAGGCCAGAGGCAGATTCCTCAGCTTTCTAGATGTCCTCACCTGGGGGAGGAGAAATCCCAAAGTAAAATATGTCCTGAAACACTAAGCTAAGTGACTCAGGCCATCCCTTGCCTATGGTGGAGTGAGATGAGACTTCTTTGGAACACGTGGTAAGGGAAGGAGACAAGCAGGGGAAGCTCCCAGTCGAGTCAGCCTCACCACACGGCCACAAGATTGCCAGTGTGATTCTAAAGGGAAACAGGTCCATCCTTGTCAAGAGAAGCATGGGCTTACCTCTGACATAAGCTGATCATGAGATCAGTCTTTCAAATTCACACCCACCAAGCTATGCAATGCCGTGACTTGGGCTCATAAACAAACATCCCCTCTACACCTTCCCCAGACTCCCAAAAGAAACAGGGAATTAACATCAAATTGTGCTGGGTCACTGCTGCTCAAAGATAATGTGCATTTCTTTCAGTTGTGCTGACAGCTACATCCAGGTGGAACATCTGAACTGACTTCAATTCCAAAAACAATGCTATGTGCTGAAGCTGTATTCCTACAACTGAACAGTGATGCAGAAAGGGAATGGCAAAACAGGATATAGGGGGAGCGGAAAACACACCAACAGATGGCTTCTCTTCACCCATCCTGTTCAGCACTGGCAGGAAATATGCCCTACTTCCCTAACTTCTCAACTCCTGCTTTGGATTCCCAATGGGAAGAGCTCTCTCTTCAAAAATAAATATTTATTTCACTGAGAATTCAGAAGCTTGTTCTTCAGAGCTCCATATACTGAGCAAGATGCTCACACACTGGTTTTGACCATCTCTGTTCTGAGCATTGAAGAGCTCCCAGAGTTTAACTGAGCTCATGTCTGCAGCAGAGGGAAGGAGACAAACACAAACAGGCTGAGCAACCTGCTGTCCCCACATTTTCAAAGGTGTCACAGAGTTCCTTGTTCTGCTTCCTCTAAATTCTCACTCAGGACAAGGAACAAGAAAGAAGCAGAAGTGTCTGAGGAATAAGAGGAAGAAGACCGCTATCAACCTACCAAAGCCATTTATTTGAAGATTTACATCCAAAGGATCTGAGCCCCCTTGGGCCCAACATACAGGAACTGAGCAATGACAACTATTATTTGCCTAAGTTCCTTGCTAGCCTGATTTTTCACTTGTCAAGTAACTATAATATGAGGATGTAACTGCTTATTTGAGCTATTCAATTGTGTTCTGAAACCAGGGAGACTGGTCTTACTTTAAACCCTTTCAAAGAGAGGCTATACAGTACACAAGCAAAATAAACAACATGCACAATACACAATGTAACACTGCAATTACAGTGGTAATTCAAATTCTGTGACTGCTATATTCAGTCAAATGCAAAAAGATAGAGGATTTACAAGATTCCTAGATGCTCATCTACTTCATACATACAGCTTCCATATCAACATCCCTCTTCTAAGACTAATAGAGTAATGTTACCAACTTATGTATTCTGTGGTCACTGACCACTCCAGTCTTGGCAGAGATCCAGCAGACTGCAGTATTTTCATACAAAAAATATTTTCATACTAAAAAAGCCCCTTAAAATCACAGTGATGGAGATAAGGCACTCGAATGAGGGTGCAATCCATATCTGCTTGCTCCTTAGAACCAACTGGAAGACCACAGCTCAACCATGCCAGCCTCCCTCCCAGGTCTGCTCCTCTCCAGCCATTGCTTACTGAGATACGAGTGGCTGCTCCCTCTGGCTGAAAGCTCCAGGAGACAGATGCTGCACTGCTGATCACTTCTACGGATGTGAATGTGCATGGGAGCTTTGCGTCCGTCCCGTTCTCCACAAACATCTCCTCCGGGGTGTTGACCTCTACTGCTGATACTTGGACTGCATGGGAAAGGCAGAGAGAAGAAAGGAGAACAAGACACATCAGTGCTGCTTTGAGAATGAGGAAGTTCACATTACACTGCCTAGAAGGGCAGAAGAGAAGAGGCATCAATAACTCCTGCACTGGGTGATTGCACAGACATTGCATTATACCTCCAATCAAACAACTACAGAGCAGGCCAAGTATATGCACTTCTCCTTCCTTGTATTATCTGTGACAGGATGTTTTCCACTCACAGATGTTTCCTCTACAGCACTTTGTGGAAGTCAATTCTATGGTGCAAAGGATGAGTTTAATACTTTTTCGTACCAGCTGATAGCAGGCATTGTAATAATTAAGCCTAATAACTTGGCCCAACTATTACTCAGTTTCCTCTCTGGTACACATCTTGTTTCATATCTCCAGATTTTCCTAGCTGTATGTAAAACAAAGGCTCACCTCCAGAAAGCTGAGGAGCAAACTTCTCTTGCTCTCAGCTATGCCATTTACTCCTGCTCTCTGCCATGGCTCCAAGGTCTGTATGTGCAAGGCCTCACAAACAATTACTCGGATATAGTTTAGAAGCATGAGAGTAATTTAATTTTTTTCTACCTTATGCATAGTGAAAACAGCAAGCAGACCACAACCACTCCCCAAATGTAAAGCAATCAAGGTTAATGTTGTGCTTTTACTGGTAGTTTTCCTAACAAGTAAGTAACAGTCATCATGATTCGGAAAATATGTTGAAGATATTCTTTATCTGGAACCTTCTAAACTACCAATGCACTATCCTTATCCAGATTTAAGCAGATACATCTCTACATTCATTCAGGTTTGTGTAGAAGAACAAAGCCTGATCTTGTGACATCACAAGAGAATGTCTGTTCAGCATTCATGTCACATGCACGTGAAAGTAAAAATCTTGTCAAGTCAGTGTGGGTGGGTGCACATGTAATTGTGTTCCTGGTACCTCAAATACAAGTTTTAGTTTTTATTAAACCATGATTTTCAGCATAGAGATGGTAACAGCAATCTACTTCTGTTCATAGGATTTTATGTTTCTAGGCTCCAGTACCTTAAATCCCGTTGTTAGAACAGGAGAACAAACCTTCCTGCTCCATCAGTACCTCAGCTGATTTGTTTCTCAGCTTTGAATAAAGTAGCTCGAAGTAGGTAGACAAAACAGAAAGATGCAAGTCGAAGACTGTTCAGATAAAAAGAAAGAAAAGAAAAACCCACCTGTACATTGGACCTGATTAGCATAAAAGCCTTGATAATCAGGATGCTTTGGCAAGAACAGAGCTTTGAAGACTACAAGAAGATTGAATCAAGACTGGCTGACAGGAAGATTGAATCAACTTCTGCAAGCAAGAGATGTTGCCAAACGTGTAAGTTCATTTATGCGATGATTAACCCAATCACTGTAATAAAAAGTTACTAGTCTTCCTAGATAGTGTATAAGCATATGTAGCCCACAGTAAATTTGGATTCTGACCACCAGTCAGTCTCCCCGTCTCTCTCATCATCACCTATACCCACCTACATTTGTCCTTAAATTGTGAGGTTTGAGTTTTCAGTCAGTGAGAGCAACCAGCTCAGCAGCCTTCAGAAGTTGGACAGCAAACATCTGACAGAATGGGCATGCAAGCAGGGGTGGGAGAAGTGAGCACATCACAGAAATTACAATAACCAAAAGCAGAAGAAACCACCATTCATTAATTCTGCTGTTCAGAGTCCACACTGATCACTTCCAAAATTCACAAACTCCTCAGTCCCATCAGGTTATGTCTTGATACCTCAGATTCTCCTGTCATCACTGTTCTCATTTCCAAGAGAAAAAGTGCCCCAAGGGGGGTTGGGAGTAGGGGTGGTGAATTTTCATCATGAGGTTCTATCAGAGCTTCCTTTCTCTTGTACATACTCTGACTATGGGCCAAAAACTATTCTTTTGTAAAACAACTACCAAATATTTATTTGGAACATACAAAGACTTCTAGCAATCAAATTAAATGAACTGAGAGCTGCTGTGCTTTATGTATTTTTTCCGGCTAATGGTGTAGAAAAGAAAAATAAAATCAAATCAAATCCATTGTAGTAAGCCCAAACCACAAAACAAACCTCCCTTTCAAGCATAAAATAAGCAAGATGCCCTCAGTATTCGTGTAGGAAGAAAAGAGTCTGCACAGACATTGTCTGATTGTACATGGTACAGAGAAGCCCTTGCCACACACAGGCAGTGGGTAGCACAGATCTGCCTAATCTAAAGAAGTCACTGTTCTAACTCACTAGAACTGTAGTGAAGCAAAAAATCAAAAGGAAAAAAAGGACTTCTCCCTGCTTCTTCCCTAGCCTGGGAAGGAAGGAACTACATAATCCTGTGCAGATATTTCTATCAAGTTATCAACTTTTAATTTTCATCTGTCCTATTTTTGGCTCAATTTAATGTTCTTCTTTGCTGATTTTCTCCCCTCTGCCTCTTTCACTGCTTCAAAAATATTTTTCCTGCTTCTGTTGCCTTACAGCATGAGACACAGGCTCCTTAAATCATAACCTGTTTGGTAGAGAGGCCACAAGATTTGTCAGTTGTTCACCCTCAGCCCTCTAATCCCATACTTTTACTCATACGGTGGCTGTTCCCACTACCTTGAACTCTTTGGCCTCCTCTGTCATAATAAAATCCACATGGATCATCTCCAGCTCTAGCTCTTTTCCTCCTCTTTCCACATTTACCAGGATTACATCCACCTTCCAGCTCCTACACCTATTTAAACATTCCAGTTGGAGAAAGCTGAATTTTGAGTCATTTCAGTCACACTTACACACTGCTCTATTCCTCAAGCTTACTCAGCCTTAGTTCCTCTCAAGAGGAAAAAATGATCACAGGAAACTGTCAGAGAGAAGAATGCTTTAGGAAGGGAAGGTCAGCAAGGTACAGAGGGCAAAATTAAACATTTGCTCTTCTCCCATGCATCCTCCTTGATCCTATCACCCTGTCCAACTGCCTGTAGCTGCAGTATTTCCTTCTGAACATCTCATCCAGCCTTCAACTGCTTTTATTCTTTTCTGCACAAAAATGGTTCTAATTTTCTCACCTATCATCCAAATAATTTGAAAAAAAAAACCCACCTGTGTCTCTTCAGCCATTTCTTTTAAATCTCTAGTGCTGTTTGAGCAGTTTTACTCCAACTACAGTAACTTTCTCCAGCTCCACTTTCAACCCCCACACTGCAATGAAAACTCTCCATCCACATGTTCCTTTCCAGACAATCCTCCTGCTCTTGAAATAGGATAAGACACTCATATTCTTACTAACTTACTAACCTTGCTTACTAATCTTTTCTTATTTTTCCATCATGGATCTTCATCATGGATTCTTCATCAACGCTCTCTCTATTCTCAGGTCTCTCTTTCCTCAGTATCTCACCTCAGAGATCTCATCTGCAAAACAAGTTCAAGCTCCATCACTGCACTGACTGCTCAGATCTGTGTCTCTGCTCAGGATCTGTCTCCTTATGTTCAAAGAACAGCCTCAGCATTGACAAAGATGTCAGATTAAGTTGTCAGCTCACACTAAATGGGACTAGAGCAGAGCTTAGAGCCCTCCACAACTGCTTTTGCCACCATGGACCTGCCACTTGTCTGTCCAACTCAACACCTGTGCAGCACCTCTGACTTTGAACTCTTCCCAGGTCAAGGCAGAGTATTTCAAATTTTCCAGTCACCAGTTCATATGACACCAGACTAAAACCTCCAGTTTGTACCTTGGCCTTCATCATTGTGATGTCCTTTTTGCTCTGGACAGATGGAAGTTATTCGTGATGATGAGAGATGGGGAAGACTGACTGGTGATGAAAATCTGAATTTACTGTGGACTACATATGCTTAGATACTATTTTAGGAAGGCTAGTAATTTTTTTACTACAATGATTGGGTTGATCATCACAAACAAACTTATATACTTTGCAACATCTCTTGCTTGCAGAAGTTGATTCAATCTTCTTTCCTGTCAGCCAGTCTCGATTCAGTCTTCAAAGCTCTGTTTGTTCTTGCCAAGTCATTCCCATTATCAGATCTCTTATGCTAATCAGGTCCAAAATATTCTCTGTCTCGTGTGCCCCAATAGACAGTAACAGACCAGTAAGTACTGCAGTTCCTGGTAACCAAGCTGCTCCAAGGGTGACACGAGGAAGAAGAGGGGGACACCGCATATGCAAGATCACTGCTTCCTTCCATGAAGTGGAAATGACACCAAGCACCCATCCCTGTTTCAGTATGAAGAGACTCTTGTCCCCAACCACACTGTAGTATTGGACTCGTCCAAAACTTTTCAAATCCAAACTGTAGCACCTCCTCCTAAATGCTGTCCCTCAGGCTTGGGAGGATCTGCTCAAAACCTGCAAAATCCTTTCACTTCCTTTGAGCCCTCCAAAGCATGTGGTAACTGCATCTGTATGAATCCAACAGTGCCTAAGCTGCCAGTGCTCAGAGATCAACACCTTTTAAAACTGAAGTCATCTTTTCCTACTTTTACTTGTACCCCCTGGTTGTTTACACTGGCCTCATAGTGATTTTTTTTAAAAATATTTTGGGCAAAATTGTTTTTATTCCACATTTTTTATGTAGAAATATGGCTGACCATTTGGTTTGGTAGCATACCACAAAGAAATTCTTCTGTGCACTGAAGTTTTACACTAATTAACACATAGATAATTAAAATTTCTTTGCAGACCACTGTTTCTACTGAGATCTTGGATCCAATGAAAACGTTCTGTTAATTAAGACTGTGAACACACCAAAATAAACTCAATTCCCCTGGATTCAGCTCAGTTTGATCACTAGAAGACCTAACAAACCAAGAACGCAAACAGCTAACGCTGTAATCACAGGCATCTTATTTCCACCAGCACAAACACAGCCCACATGGAAACTTTCATCACACTGCTAAATACTGGATGCTTATAGCTGCTACCGTTCCCATCTTACACCAGGAAGAGTGTTACTCCCCTCTTCTTGAAATGGCTAATCATCAGTTTATTAATTAACACAAGCAATTTGCTTTGCTTATCTTTAAGACACCTGGTAGTACAGGCGTGTATACAAGTTATAAATGAAGTCGCTTATGCGTGCAAGGTCTTGACAAAATGACAGAAAATTCAGTGTTTCATTATCTTCACTCTGGCCTCTCCAGCAGCCCAGAAGTTACATCAGAAAGGAGGATGTGGTTTTTTCTAATGACTAAAGGTCTAAAGTCGAAAAAACAATATACACTTGAGAACCCGTGCTTTCATTAACAAATACTCTTACTCAATGTCAAGTGCCTTGTGAAACATCTCCTGTTGACAGCATTCTCAACTAAGACTGCATGGCATGTAGCTCTTTCTCCCACAAAGCAGTTGCCCTGTACAATCAGCATGAAACAATAGCAGCCAGACCCCTACAAAACATCCCAGAAAACCAGAACAAAGTTATAGTCCCCAACTGCAACTAGAGGCACTTATGTCCCCACAGGCCATTTCTTCACTGTGGATAAAACAGCTGGTGGAGAAACCTTAGCTTTCCTGCCTTAATCGACAGCAGACATGCCAAAATCGTTCCTCTGAAACTGCACAAGATCTGGTAAAGCACCCAGATGCTGGATAGAATTTCCACACAGAGTTCCTTTGCATCATTTAGCCTAAACAGAAAAGTAGAACCCATGGCAGCAGTTCCACCCAGGAGCAAACCATGGTGTACTTCATTAGGAGAAAAACACACAGGTATTAAGAAGCCACATGTGTCCAGCCCCTCCTCCTGGAGACTGTCCCTGCAGCCCCCCTGTCACCACGACCTTTATGTCTGCACTCCACACATTTACACAGGACACAAAGCAACACCAGCTACAGAAATGATGACTAGACAGTCACATCAACCAATCTGGACATCTAAGTTTCAAAGCAACAAAAACTAAATTCCATTGCCTCGAAGGAGGACAGAAGAGTTAAATTTCACTCTCAAATGCCAATTCACCAGAACAGCCTTTTCACTGCTGCCACAGCATCTCCCCAGGCTGCCAATCTTGTCAAGTAACCCAGGCTGCTGCAGGAAAGAGAGCTTCCTGTCTCCAGTAACACAGCCAGTCCTGCAGCATCCTGCAGCTCCAGGAATCAGAAAGCACAGCTGTGACACCCAGCCCATGAACACCTACCACCTCCTGTCACCATGCTGCTGGAAACCTTCATCCCCCAAGCAGAGACAAGCATCTGCTAACACAACGTTCACTTTCTCCTGGCCTCTTTGCACGTTCAGCTAAGCTCTGCCTGACTCGACAATGAGGGAGAAAATAGCATCTCATCACCCCAAGTGAAAGGAAAGCAGTTTCACTGAGAAATCTTGAGCAAGTTATGGCTAAACTGTCAAACCAGACAATAACATCCATGTATCTCAGCCCTCCATACCTCCATGCAACTACTCTGCAAGGACTTAAAAGACACATCTCCAGAGTCCCCAGACTTTGTTATCTCTTTCTCCTCCCACACTTCAGGGTCAGCTTTTGGCATGTTCTCCTCCATATGATGCAGAGCTGCTCATTGTTCTGCCAAGGAGCAGCAAAAAGAACCTATGCTGAGATTTACTTTCAAAGCCCATGCTTTAACCAGAAATGAAGAACAAGCATGAGAAACAGCAAAAAATGCCTGAGCTCCCTTGCCAGACAGGTCACAGATGTGGCCTGAGGAAATAATTTCACTGCTGTATCACTCTCTCATCTCATAAAACAGAGATGCTTGTAAAGGTGTTGAGAACTATGAACAAGTAAGCAGTGTAGCTGCACAGCTTCATGCTCCTATTACAGCATCAGTCACATGTCAGGTTTGGGCAGATACTTAGTCTTGAGGCAAGTACCTTCTAGTACTTTTCCCTGGGGACCACAAAGCAATACTTCCCTGTCTATGCTGCAGGCTGGTACACCAACCAGCAGCTCAGGTACTTTCCAAACCACACATCACATTTTTCTGCTCAACAGCCCTGAAGTGGTTTTCCTCCCATGCCCAAGTACGTTTAAGAGTGCTCAAATCCAAGTAAACAGTTCATGTTGACAAAGCCAAACCAAAAGAGTGGAGAACCCAAAGGGGACAAGTTAAGTAAAGCTTTTCAAAGTGCAAAGGGTAACTGGAACAGCTGATGGCAGCTGCTCCACCTCTAATCTTGCAATACCAACAGGGTCACTAACAAACAGAGTACATTATTTTCTGGGCACAAGGAAAGATGCCAGAAAACAGGAACTGAGATTACAGAAAGACAGAAAAGTCTCCTTGAAATACACCAGTTTTTTTCCCCACAAATAGGGAATGAAGCTTACTTAACTAAAGATCTGAGAGAAGCTGGGTAAACATCTCAACACATGGCAGAGGGAATAAAAAAAGCATCCCACCATCACAAGCATTTCCTAAAATTGCCATAGCAATCCACTAAAACTGTCACAACTACTAAGGAAATGAGAGTATTAAGGATCAGAAGTTGTAGACTAAAAAGCCACAACCAAACAACAGCAAAACCCAAATCCATGGAGTGGATGGTAGAGACTGACATATTGCTGGCTGGAACAAAAGCTTCCCTCCAGGCTTTTTTCTTTTTTTGGTTATTAACACTATCTCGAGTGAAACTATGTTAAAAATACCAGTCATGTTGCCAACTGCTGATGGCATGCAGCATCTTTTTGACAAAATCCATCATTAGCAGCATGGGAACTACCAGTTTCCTAAACAAACTAGGCAGTAGAATTTAGGAGGTGGATACACAAATTTCATTAAGACATACAGTGCAAAGCCTACATATCAGACAAAGGAAGCTGCCCTTTTCCTGACCCTTTAACAGTAATCAATCCAGAAACCTGCAACCAACTCAGTCTATGCACACCAAGAAACATCTGCAAAAGCTGCACTTTGAACCACCCAAGGTATTAGTAGCATTCCATGAACAGTCACTCCCACCTGTCATCATTCCCGAACCAGAATCATGTCCAATACTCTTGCCAAGTATTGGTATTTCCACCAGCCTGAAAGGTGAGCACAGGATTTTTTCCTGTAGAGAGAGACTCAATTAAAGCCTTTTATTTAAAATCTTACCATTTAACTGAGCAAGAAGATACATGAAATTACACCATCTAAGTGATCACCCTTCTCAGCTGATAGGGTATTCATGCAGCCAATCTGTTCTGGTGTGACTAGAGACTTACTTCAGCAGTTCAAGCCAATCCAAAGCCCTTGGAGGACCAGATTCCTTACTGATCCATGGACTGCTGAACACCTGCAGCCAGCTCTGGCACCAAGCTTGCAGCAATCTCACACTGACTTGCTAACTGAACTGCTGAACAAAGTCGTAACCAGCTATAACCTGCAGCAGCACAACCACAAAACCAAAAGGAGAAGCCCAAGCTAAATATTTCAAAGCATTGTTCCACAAGAATTTGTCAGTGGTGGTGCCAATTTAAATAGCTCACATGCACACTCAACAAGATGAATTTGATCAGGAACTAATCTGTGTTCAAAACAGCCCTTTCCCCATTGTTTTCTTTCAAACCAGACCAACACCCTAGCCCAGTCCACTGTATACTGTTTTGTACAACTGAGGAGGGCTAGCAAGCACCAAGTAGGAGCTGATTCAGCTGGTTTTTCTCAGAACACTTCTTCTGTGACAAATTTATGGCCCTCCTTGTAGCACACTACATCACTTTCCCAGTTTACACATGTGCTGATTTCCAGAGCCATCCCTTGGCTTGGAGCAGTGCCTTCCATCAATGAAGATCCTGCCAGACCTTGATCTGAACACTTCAAGACATAGAAACCAGTCAGATTTCAAAACTCCTGCTGCACATCCAACTTTATGGAATTTATTACCAAGTGGGAGCCCTGTTCACCACCTTTCACTTGCACACATTACAAAAACAAGTTACTGAATAACAGGTGGCTTGCAGCCAACTGTAAACGCCTCCAGCAATGGCCATTTCACCCACCTGGAGATGACCTGCCCTGATTTAACTCCATCTCATGAACTGAAAGTGCCACCAACCACTGACAACTGCTACACTGCCCAGAGTTTAACCCTCCCTTAAGGATCAGAATCTCAATTTGCTTTGAGTGTTTCCAGGCAAGTTCCCTTCGTGCCCCTTAATACCATGTGTGTAAAGCATCAGTGAATGTACCACAAAGCATCTTCTTCTGCAGGGTTGGAGGAAAGAGAGCTCACAAGAACAACCACAGCATTCCAGTTTTCCTTATGCACTTTAAGCCAAAACCTAGCAGCAGCACCGAGTGGAAAGTGCCAACACCACAGATACATAAAAATGCAGGAGCTGAAATGCACAGCAGCCAAAGGGAACAATATACAAGGACTGTGGGCTAAGCCCAGCAGGCAGCTCAGCTCTGCACAGTGCAATCAGGGAGAGAAGTGGAAGTTAAAAAGTTAAAAAACTCAAGGGTTGAGATTAAAACAGTTTACAAGGGAAAGCACGAGCCATCACCCACTGCTTCCATCAGCAGGCAGGCGTTCACCATGTCCAGGAAAACAGGGCTCTGTTAGACATAACAGTGACTTGGAAGACAAATGCTGTAATTCCAAATGCTGTAATTCCCTTCTTTTCCCAGCTTTCATTGCTGACCATGACTTCTGTGGTGCCCTCCCAACTCCTCATGCACCCCCAGCCCATCTGCTGTCAGGGAGGGGTGACAAACAAAAAAGGCCTTGGGGTGTGTAAGCCAATGCAAAACAAGTAACCAGTGCAAAAAATGGTTATGTTAAATTAATTCTGTCCCAGATTAGTATCAATACATTTATTTGATATAAACTTTTTCAATTTTTTTTAAAAAAAAACCTTATTCAGGACAAGTAACAGAATGGCCCTTTAAAGATAAAAGAGATTGTAAGGAAAAACTTTCTTTCAACCTGCTCAGCAAAAAAATCCTGTTAACCCTGCCTTAGGATGCATTGCCACATCTTCTGTGCTATGGGTACTGCTTACTGCTAAACACTAATCTGAGTAAACACTTGCTTTTTCACGACTGCTGTTAGAGATAACGGTGAATCACTCCAGTTAGAGTTCCCCAAGTCTCTTTGCTGGCAGTAAAGCCAGTTCAAAAGTTCTTGTCCTCTCCTGGCACAGCCTTCTCTTACACAAGATATTCACATCCTCTCCATTGTGCTAATCACTTCTTGTGGGGTGCCACTAACCCAGACCACTAAAATAATACAGACGAGCAAACCACACACACCAACCAAAAAAAAAAAAAAAAAAAAAAGGATATATGCCATAAGGATGTTAATGTTTTCACACACAGAGCTTCCAGCTTTCTGATGTATTCCCAGGATATCCTGAGTTAGCAATCACTAGTTCAAAAAATGTATTTTCTTGCATACCAGGCTGTTTATTTTGTTAATTACATGCAGGCAGTAGAACAAGCAATGTATGCCATACATGATCAAACCAACATCACATCATATCACAGTTGGAGAACTCCCACTACAGGTGCTAATAATGAACTTTGGATAGATGACCTGATGATGATCTACATGGCACTTCTCCAGGAAAACAGTAAGTCTTTAGAAACTACTCAGACTAAAATCTTTCAAGACAAACAGTACAAGACAATACTAGCTTTCATTTTTTTGATCTTCCATCTCAACTCTGTATGGGAGACAATATATCCAGCACTAGTCAGGACAAGATGGGTCCACAGACAGGCAGTAGAATTGCTGTTTAATACAATTAATTTTAATTCAGATAACAAGCAACACAGCCATGCATGCTAGTACTTACACAAGTAATTGTCAGAGACTGAGACTGTTGGATGGCTGGGGCCAAGAAGCATCTGTCCATTTCACCTCATTTTATCACCAAAACATTAAGGTACAGACTTTTCAACATATTCAAGAACTTTTTGCTGCTGCTGCAAGCAAGGTGAGCTGAGAATTTATCCAGCTTTTGCCTTTGCAGAACCCACTGAGCAGTGCAGGCAAGGCAGTTTTCCTACCTGCAGCATCAGTGGGCTGAGCTTAAAAGGACTAACAGCTTCTGACAGGGGTGACTACAGGAATTCTGACTAAACCTGGCACAGGCACGAAGTGAGCATTGCAACCCTGACTTACACTGTTATTTTCAGGAAACATTTCAAGCAGCAACTGAAATGGGCTGGTGAGCTCCAAGCAGTAACAGGCACTCGAGCTATTTAACATCTCAATACTCTGCTTGTTACTGACCCACGTGTACGTGCCCACGTGCACTTGTACGAGTGTGTATAAAAGGGGTAGTAGGAGAAAATAAATTTCAAAAATGATCAAGCTTTGTTGGTATCAAAAAGAATAATAAAAACAAAAATCACCATTATTCTTTCCATTAATATCTAAACATTTTTTGAGACTATCAGGAGTAATCAGGCACCACCCTCATGTCAAACACAGGCAGGATACCACTTTAAGTCATAATTACATGGCTTACAAATGCACAATTGCAAAATACTCCATTTTCTTGATACCCTTGGCTGGTTTTTCCAGGCTCACTCATGCACAGAAGAGATTACATGTAGATTAACTACTTATGCTACAAAATGTCCCCAGAATCACAGATAGCACATTTGACAATTATCCTTCATTCTTACAAGCAAACGCAGCAACGGGGTTTTCAGATGACTGAGCATAAAGAAGCAAGATGAACTCCTAACCCACACATGCAGGGGCACATATGAAAATAAGCCTGGAACTGTTATCTGTGAAACATCCAGGCTTTGCAGAGCAGGCTGTGGTGTTTAATGGGGCCTGCACAGCACAGCACCCTAAGCAATATTTCTGTCTCACTGCAGGTTATTGGCCACAGGAGCAGACCTGCCACGGAGCATATGAGCAGGGAGAAGAGCAGGCACAAGGCACGGCAGCCACGTGTGCAGCACATCACCCAGCCCCACGCCACATCGGAGCCAGGGAGCAGCACAGCCCTCTGCAAACACCACTCCGGCCCCTGCCAAAAAAGGCAGGTTTTGCTTCCCAACCCTCTCACGAGGGGAAAATCCAGCATGGGGAAAGGGGATGGGAAGAGGGCCCTTGAAAAAACATCAGGAGCCTGAATGACACAGGCAAGAAGAAATGCACAGCCCTGATCACCCAGGACTCCTCAGCACCCCAAACTCAGGGAAAGGTCATCTTTTCCTTCCCATAATCAAATTCCTTTGGGTATGTGAAAGAGGTGAAGAGCCTGCACTCTGATCACTTATTCCCATGTAGAGATGTAAACCTTGCTTTTCACAGCAGACAGGAGGATTAATGATGTGCAAGGAGAGAAGAAGCCAACACAGGACTAAATTCAGACCTTCTACAATAATCTACTATTCCCACCTACCCACAGCATTACTGTAGCTGTACCTTTTGTTGTGGTCAGGGGAAATATGTTTCCTTCTTCTCTTGCCTCCATATGTATTTCCAAAGATCTCAGTTTTACTGTAATATATGCATATTTCACATCTACCTACTTAATCCCAAATACTAAGTCTGTCTCTGAAGATACACAGGAAGCCTTAGCAATCTCTACTTCTTTATTGCAAAATGCAGTCATCTTAAACAAATGCAAACAATGCTCTTTGGGAGTAGATTTAGGAAGAGGATTAATAGTAGGAATTAGATATTAGAAGGAAGTTCTTCGCTGTGAGGGTAGGGAAGCACTGGGATAGGTTGACCAGGGAACCTGTGGATGCTCCATCCCTGGAAGTGTTCAAGGTCAGGATGGATGGGGCTCTGAGCAATCTGGTCTAGTGGAAGATGTCCCTGCCCATGGCAATGGGATTGGAACAAGATTATCTTTAAGATTTGTTCCAACCCAAACCATTCTAAAATTATATGAAATAAATTTTGAGTTCCTTACCACTCAGCACAGTTTCTTAACAAACCTCTTCCCAGACAGACTTACGGTTTTACACAGTTTTCCAGACAAATGAACCGAGGAGGCATCAGGCTTCTAAAGGTCTCCTACTGAAATACTTCACAAAGTTTTACCCACTAAGCAAGTACTGCCAGCCCAAAGTATCCATCACTGGGTATGTGGGGTGTATAACACTGGATATTCCCTCACTGTCCATGCCCGGCATCTACACACAGTGAGCTGGTGTGGGAAATGCGTGTAACTTCTCGAGTCCAAGTGAGGTGTGGAACCCTCTGAGAACACAAGCCACAGCGGAGTGAAGCATCACTCCTGCCATTCCTACAGCTCCATAGCCTTGTACTTCTCGCTGGAAATATTCCAGAACCATCTGGATGCAATCCTGTGCCATGTGCTCTAAGATGACCCCACTGTGGTCCCTTCCAATTCAACCCATTCTGCCATTCTGCACTTACTCCACCTTACGAGTCGTAAGTGCATCATCTGACTGACACAATTCCCCCTCCACCCAAATACTTCACCACTGACCGAATCAAGCCATTTACCACAACCCCAGCGTTCCCATTCCTCGGTCACCCCGTGGCTCTCCCAACAAACGCCACCCGCGTCCCTGGAGCGAAGAACCCACGGCGGTGCTCGGTCCCAGCTTGGGCTCGATGATCTCGGGGATCTTTTCCAAGCTAATGGATTCTGAACCGGCGCTAACACGGGGCCGCCGCGCATCACTGCCCCGGCACCGCGGCACCCCTGCCCTGCCCACGCCGGCTCCCAGAGGCTTTGTCCCCGGCACACCGACCCTTCCCCCGGCGGGGACGGGGGTCCCCGGCCGCCGCCGACCCGGCTCCAAACCGGGTGGGCAGCGAGCGGCAGAGCCGTGCCCTGCCCGCGGAACCGCCCTCAGCCCCGGGAGCGGCGTTAAAGGGCACACCGGCGGCCGGCCCTCCCTCGGCCCCTGACTCACCGGCGCTGAGGGCGGCGGCGATCAGCAGCCACGCCGCGCAGGGCCGCCCCGCGCTGCCTCCGCCCGCCGCCATCTTCCAGCCGCCGCCGCCTCCCCGCGGCGCCCTCATTGTCCGCCCCCGGGCCCCGCGGGCCCGCCCCCCGCCCCCTGCCCCGCCCGCCCATTGGCTGCCGCTGCTGCCAATCACACACACCCCCCGCGCCCCGCTCGCCCCGCCCGCGCCCTGCCCCGCTGCTCCACGGCGATTGGACAAGAGAGCCATCAGTCAAGTTCAAATGACCTATGAACGCGGTGAACGTGCTGTCCCGCCCCCCAGCCGGGCGCGTAGCTGGCGCCCCCCCGCGGCTGGCTGGTGGTGCTGCGGAGGGCGCGGGCGCCGCGGGGCCGCTCCCGGCCGGTGCGTCCCGGGGGTCACAGAATCGCCCAGTCACTGAGGCCGGGTGGCCCATCCCAATGCTTGATCAACCCTTCTGTGCAGACATTCCCCCGAATGTCCAACCTCAACCTCCCCTGGTGAAGCTTGAGGCCATGTCCTCGTATCCTGTGGCTGGTTCCCTGGGAGAAGAGACCAGACCCCACCTGGCTCCTTTCAGATGGTTGTAGAGGGCAATAAGGTCATCCCTGAGCCTCCTTTTCTCCAGGCTGAACACCCCCTGCTCCCTCAGCCACTCCTCACAGGGCTGCCTCGAGCTCTGGCGCTGTCCAACAATTACCCTGCAGTGCGGGAAGCTTATCCAAGTGCCTTTGGAGGCATGCTACCAACCATTCCAGCTGGCACTGAACCTGTCTGGACAATCACTGACAGCCACAAAACTGACAGTCGCTCCAGTGGAGTTGTGCTTCCCGTAGCCAAGAACACCCAGGAGCTGTGGGGTGACTGTGGCCCGTAAGGACCACAGCGGTTTCATCACTGTGGTGTGGTGTGGTGTGGTGTGGTGTGGTGTGGTGTGGTGTGGTGTGGAAGTCTCCTGCTGTGCATCACTCGGCCCAGTTTCCAGCAGGGAAGTGACAGCAGGAGCAGATCCCGGTGCTCGCTGAGTGCCCCAACCCCTCTGCCAGCCTCGAGCTGCCCTGGGTGCACCTTGTGGTGCTGGTTTGTCCCAAGGGAAGCGGGACAGTGCTGCTGCAAGCTCCGAGCAGAGACAGTGGTGGTTCCTCCTGCCTCCCCAGAAATCCTGCCTGTTGTTCCCTGTTAACTCAGAGAGCCTGTTTCGGCGTGCACTGCCTGTAAGCACAAGCTCCTTCAGAAGCTCTCCTGCTGCACCAATCGCACAACCACCTTTGCCTTTCGCCTGAAAATGCCTGCTTGGAATTTCCCTCGGCTTGCTGACTGGACTCCCAGCTGCTACACGCCCCCTGAGACCAAGCTTTTATCCTTCCCTCTTCCTCCTTGCTTCTGAGCACCTCTTTGTTGTGCCGTGTTTTCCCAACCATGCATTTTAAACAAGTTGCACAAGCTGAGTCATATCTCAAGGCTATTGCTCACTGCATCCCTGAGCCTCCAGAAGCCTGGGGGTGCTCTGCTCATGCCCAGTGCTCCATGGATGCTGGTCCTTGCCCAGATCCCTGTGCCACCAGTTTCTCGGCCACTCTCTGGACAGCTCATCACATCTGCAGGTGAAAGAGGCCACAGGAAAGGCCACCGTGTGCCATGCAGAAGAGGACAGGGCTGTGGCAAAGCAAGCCTGCAAAAACACAGGCAGATTATTTTCTTTCCAGCTGTGAGCCAGACACCACCTTAAAATTCTCCTGGGATTTAAAATGTAACAGCTTGTGCATCCATTATTTATACCCGAAGGGGAAGCTCTGGAGCACGTTCCTCATCTAACTGTTGTACGTGTTTTCTAGAAACCCAGACTAGCAGAAATCCAGGGCACCTCTTGGGAATAAATATCAACAACACAGGCAACTCTTTGTATTACAGGGAAATATCACCTTGTTTGGTTGGCACCTCATTTGACTTCCCTTGTGGGTGGGTCTTTAGCCAATTCATCAATACCCCTGCTTTCCAAACGGAGCAGAAACTGATAGGCAATGATAAGACTTTCATTCCAAGCCCTTTTTCCTCAATACTTCCTCTGAGCTCTTCCCTTCCACGGAATCTCCGCCTAACCTTACAGCTCTCCTGGGCGGGGGGAAGTGTTCTTACCGACTTGGAAACACCTCAGTACTCAGAGTTCCCTGTTTACCTCCAGGTCCTTCAGTACTGCACAGTTTAAAACTGTCCAGTCCTCTGAAGAGGCCAAGCTTCACCCTTCTGGGTAATTTTGCAAGATAATAAACATTTTTTTTTTATTATTGTTGCATTTTTCTTATTCTCAAATTGACTGTCCTTCACAGAGCTCACATGTTCCCTTTTTGTGTGCTAAACCTGATTTGGCCACGCACGGCCCTTACCTACACAGTCCCTTCCCTGACAGAGCTGAGATCCCATTGCTCCAGGAACAGCCCTGACTTCCCTGTTTGTTGTGTAGTAACACAAATGTTCAGTACAGAGAACACCTGGGACAATATCTGGTCTACTTACAGCAGAAAATTCTTTATCCAGATAGACATGATCAAATTACTCTCTTCTGCTACTTCCAGAGAGGAAACAGGGTGCTGGGACAACCTAATTTGTCCCAAGGAACATATATTGCATCTTCCTCCCTCTTGGTGTGTATGCTAGGAATTCAGACCTTTGTTATCCTTTGTTTTGGAGAGGTCTCCAGTAGCTTGCCACAGAGAGCAAGCAGAATTTTGGTATTTAAAAAAAAAGGGGGTAATAACTTCTAGGAGGAGAAGAAAATATATTTAGGCTGATTTTACATTTATAATGGTTTTGATTGTTTTCTCTTTAGCCTGCATCTCTGTACGTACCAGAGGAATTGTACAGTATACACTGTTTAGCATGCAAAGATATGCACTCCTGTAAAAAAATATCCCACCCAACACACTCATTTTGAATTAGTAATAGAAGAACATGAGAGAAGAAGGAAAAAAACAGGCTCTATTTGCACAAGAAAGCATTGTGTGTCCCTCACAGCAATATTTTTTTTCTTCTGCAAGTCGGGAGAAACTGTGACTAGCAGATAACGCCACATTCACGTTTATTTTGGTTAAATAGAAACGCAGGGTTTTTTTTCAAAACTCAAGAGCTGGCAGCAGCAAAGTAATTGCATACAGACTTTGAAGAGTTTGGGAACTATTTTTCACAAGAGTGAGTGTTGTTGAGGCTGGAAGGAACACCTGGAGATCACCCAGCCCAACCCCTCTGCCAAGGCAGGGTCACCTTGAGCAGATTACACAGGGAAATGTCCAGGTGGGATTTAAATGTCTCCAGAGAGGGAGAACCCATGACCTCCCTGGGCAGCTGTTCCAGTGCTCTGGCCCATTAGCACAAAGAAGTTCTACCTCGTGTTGGGGGGAACTTTTTGTGATTTAGTTTGTGGCCACTGCTCCTCACCCTGGCACTGGGCACGACTGAAAAGAGCCTGGCACCATGGCTCTTGCCACCCACCTTTGAGGTATTTATACATACGGATTAGATCCCCTCTCAGTCTTGTCTGCCATAACTTGGCTTTTTCATCATTTGGTTGAGAAGAATGTCTTGGATCACCCACTATGCAAGAATAAGTGTTCTCAGGAAAACTTAGGATGGAAAAGGACGGGAATGATGAGCTATGCTAAGGATCAATTTCAGTCATGATAACCTTTCCTTGATACATAAGAAAGCACATAAAATGGAAGCAATTTGTCTTCCTGTCTCTTCCTCCTACCTTTCCCCCAGCTTCTTGGAATATATTGGACTATAGGCAAAATTAGTTTTAGAGGCTATTACTGTAGAGGCAAAAGCCAAGGTAACAGTGACCTCCACCCTGACCAACACCAGCGTTCCAAGACTCTCTGTTTAAGCAGGTCTGCATAAAATCATCATCTGTAACTTAGGAAAGTAACGTTGCCTCTACTTGGCTGGGTACAGTTTGAAATTATGGGAATGAACCACGAGTCTCCCCTCAGCGCTCTGGGGTTTGCGGCCTGGCTGCCGCGGTCGATGGCTTGCCGCGTACGAGCAGCTTTCGCACCCACAGGGAGACAGGGCTGCCGCGGTGCCCGTCAGGAACCCGGGGAGAGCCGGCAGCCACAGGTAGGCGCCTGTGTCCCCTCAGGAACAGGGAAGACCGCGGGAATCGGAGCGGCCTGGAGCTGTCCCGGGCAGGGGTGCGCGGCGCCAGCGCAGTTTTCCTCTACAGGGGAGAGAGAGCACTCTTCATGGCGGCTCGTTGGTCTAGGGGTATGATTCTCGCTTAGGGTGCGAGAGGTCCCGGGTTCAAATCCCGGACGAGCCCGTGTTTTTTTGGTTTTTTTTTTTTCTTCTTTCTTTCATTTTCTTCATTCTCCGCAGCAGCGGCGGCTCCCGCACACAGCGAAGGGACACGGCGGTGACTGACAATGAGACCCACTCGTTCCTCTTTAGTGCAAGAAAAAGCTTTAAGAACTCACCAACCACCGGCCGCTCCCCTTCGTCTGGCACCGGGCGTCGCTACTCCCATTTCTCCCCTGCAGACCCCGCCGCCTTCCTCCTCACCGAGACAGCGCTGCGGGGCCGCTCCTCGCCCTTCCGAGCGGCTCAGCCTCGGCACGCCGTACCGGCTGCAGCGCCGTCCCCGCGGCCCCCGTCCCACTGCGGGCGGGCCTGAGGCGCAAAAGCGCAGGAGGGCCCCGCGGCGGCAAAACGTAGGAAGGGGGCTCGCGCATCCCCTTCCCAGCGGGCTCGTCCGGGATTTGAACCCGGGACCTCTCGCACCCGAAGCGAGAATCATACCCCTAGACCAACGAGCCGCTCTGTTGGTGCTTTCACAGCTCAGCACTTCACTGCCGTCCCGCCTCCTCCCGCCCCGGCTGTTTCTCTCAGTGCCTGTCTGAGTCTGTCCTTGCCGACCACCGGAACACATCGCTGCTCTCTGTCAGTGCATGGAACTGCGGGGGCTGCGGCCATTTCTCCCTGCTCGCCCCCTCCGTCTCCTTTCCCAGGGTAACCCCTGGCATCGCCCTTCTCCCGACCCTACGGCTCCGCTCGTTAGCGACGGCTCCGCGCGGCGCTCCGCCGCTCTCCCTCGCGCGGACCCGGCTCCCGCGCCCATCCGAGGGGCGCAGGAACAGCCCAGCCTTCCCACTGCCACCTCCACTCCCATTCCCACGCCCGCGGTGGCGCTGGAAGCCGGGCGAGCTCGTTCCCAGGGGACGGGGAGGCGGAGGAATGGGACGACCCAACGCCCTCCCCCACCCCCCAGCGGCTTTGGTTCGTCCCGGGCCGCGCCGTGCGCTGCGCCCCCTGGCGGTGCGGAGGGGTCGCACCGGGCCCCCGCGTGTCCCGGGCGCGCTCGGAGCCTCCCGGGGCTCACCCACGGGCACGGCGGGCGCCCACGGGAGCGGAGGGGCACCCACGGGAGGACAGGCATCGCCCTAGGCATCGCCCTGGCGTTCGGAGCCCACAGCACCCTCCTGGTTGGAATCCCGCTTGTCCTTGATGTGCTCTGCCCTGCTAATGCTTCCTGACATCCTCGTGTTTCCGTGCCTCTGCATCCCAGAGTTTTTGAAAGAAGTCCTATTCCTCCCCGTTCCTCATACTAAATTTAAATTTTTAAGTCCTAATGCCAGTGGAATTCTCACCCCTTTTTTTTTTTGCCTGCTGCTACCAGTTCTGCCCATTCTTCCTCAGGTTTCTTCATTTCTCCAGGAGGAAACAAAAGACGCAGATTTTTGGTTTGCTTTGGTTTTATTCCACCATTTATTTATTCTCTTTCTCCCTCGGATTTCCACTCCCGTGCTCGGGACACACATACACAGTCTCTACACAGGCACACATATATCTGTATGTACAGTAAGGCACAAGCACTCACATCCAGATGGGACACTGCTGAGAGAAGAAACGGGGCAGCCAGTGACAGCAGCCTGCCCTGGCAATACACGCTACAGCAAGCAGATTAAAACGGATTCAAAGGCAACAATGCTCCACAGCATGGCTCAAAAGGCTGTGGAGGTCGTGTTTGCCAACACGCCCATGATAATTCAGGGGGGCAGGTGCTGCTGGCTCTGAGCAAGTGTGACCTCAGTCCACGTCACAGGATGGACATTTTGTTCTGTGTGGCCAACACAGCTTCAGGCACTGCTGTCAGGAAACTGGTCAAGTGAGGGTCTGACATCCACCTTCCCCCAAATATTCTCCAGATTTAAATCATAGTGACTGCTAGCCCATGACTTGCACTAGCCCAAGAGTGAATGCAAATCTAGTACAGGGCATAAGGACTTTGGAGGGATGGCTGCCTGAGCTTTGCCAATTCAGCCAGGTAACGCCACTGGAAATTCAGCCAGCTAAGACTTCTTCTCTGATATGCACAAAATTAATTGGCTGTTTCCAGGAAGCTGGGATGCTTTCTATAATGAGTGGCTCTTGGCAGACACACAACAGAAGTTTCAGAACAGACTGGGTAGGGTTTGGAAGTGAGAAGGACTGATGGACAAGCAGCCCTTCTAAATCTGGACTGGAGCCCAGAGCCAGATAAGAGAACCTGCCCTATTGACCTACTCAGCACATCTTTTCTTTGCATACAATCTGCTGGTTGTCATTTTCCACCGCACTAAAAGCACCTCAAAGCTGAAGCACACAGGATCTATCAGCCTACCACAGGTGGCTGTTTCACAGATTAGCCCCACTTCAAAGGGATTTTATTTTTATATTTTATATTTATATATTTTTATGATCAATGTTCTAGGAGTTTTCCCCATGTTCAGAGTTCACATTGTCTGTCATACAGCACATATGGGGAAAACATAACTTTTTCCTATTGTTGTAACATTATTTACTGAAGTTTTAAAACCCAAAGTCCTTTAAAAGAAGCTACCAAAAAGGCACCGTACACGTATGTATGTACGTAACTGATGAACTTCATTTAAGACCAATGCAGGGGAGAAGAAGAAGACATTTTGGAGCAGGATGAAGAAGCAGAAGGACCATGAGTGGTGGTGGCTGTTGCCTCCAGGACAGCGGGTATCTCAGTCCCCAAATATCACCAAGGAACGCCAGCCAACATCTGAATTTTGAACCCTGAAGAGATCGCAAACAAGTCTCCTCTTCCAGCTGTCCCAAAATATGATGGTGCAAAGCAGAGAGCCAGCGAGTGGCCACTCAGCTCTGTGATGAGTCTGGACCTCAGGAGATTTCTGCATTCTGCTCCTCTCCTGCCACTGAAGGCTTCCCAGTAGCTTCCACCCCGACTGGGTTAGATGGCTCCTGTCCACATGTTAAGTCTCCTCTGCCCTGACTGGGTGTGTCCTTTTGAGAGGGGAAAATAAGTAAGGAAATAATGAAAAATATTCTTGGGTCTAAGCAAAGACAGTGCTGGGAAGTCCTGGGGGTACTTTGGTGGTTTCTGTGCTAGGAGGCAAAGGTGAGCTGCAGCCTGACCACGGGAATCCTTCCTTCAGCTGCTCCTTGCCAAACCAAGGAAGCATTTGAAGAGGAGGTGGTTGAGGTGGGACAAGACACATCCTCAGGCATCTGTGGCTATGTTATCAGTGGTTACAGAACACACAAGAAGGTGCATAGAACAAGGCCTGCTTCAGCCAGTGGAAAATCCTCTTTTATTTCAGTGGCAAAGGCCCATGCTTGCATGTTTCAGAGCTGGTCATGAAACTGGTGTGCCATGGGTTTGCTGGCAAAGCTAACAAGCTAAACACATAGGGTGTATATATATATATATATGTACACATGTATACATACAATGTGTGCACACATATAAATATTTGTATGTAAGGAGACATATTGATATAGTGTATACGTGGTTACTGCTGGGGAAATGTGCGTTTTACTGCAAGTACTTTCAGATTGCTTTCCAAACAGCAATGCAGGAGGGTGCCTGGGGAGCAGAGCCTCTCCTTTATACTGAATCCACAGTCAGCTTTGCTTTTTTTCCATCCTCTCTGTAACACCACCCAGGAGGGCTGCTTGTTTTGAGTTCCCTGCCTCACAGTCTCTGCAGGCCTGAGATCTGAGGCTTTTGACATGTGGGGAGCAGCAAAATTGTTGTTGTGTTCTGTCACAGTTGCCATTTTTGCTAACAGCAAAACCCTCGGGTGCCTTAGGAGCCGTCATCACGCTGGCCCATCTTACCTGTGTGTCACAGCTATGCTGTGCCCTGGTCCTGCGTGACTGACACTGAAGGCTCACTGGCAGTCCCTAATCCCACTGCATCCTGCAGTGGTTCAGGTGCCAGTGCTGTTTCTTCAGTGTCTGATATTCTCTGTGTGTCTGTGCTCTCACTGCTCTCCTTTGTTTCAGCTTCAGCTTCCTCCTTCTCCTTGTCTCCCTTTCCTTGTTCACAGGCAGTGCTTTGCTGTTCTTCTCCCTGGGGACTGTCACACTTCTCATTGTTTCCAGAGGGAGGCTGAGGAGAGTTCTCCTCTCCTGAGCCATCATGACACACTTCCTCCTCTTTTGTATTCCCTGCGTTATTCTTGCAAGGAGTAATTTCCTCTGCCTGTTTTTCCCCTTTTTCCCCATCTTCTGATCTACTGGATCCTCTCCTTGACGGGGGCTTCTCACCAGACTCTGCCTGTTTCTTCTGCTCTTTGCTCCCTTTTTCTTCATCCTCTGATCTGCTGGATCCTGTCCTCGATGCTGGCTTCTCATCAGACCCTTCCTGTTTCTTTTGCTCTTTGCTCCCTGTTTCTACTTCCTCTGTCTTGCCATTGGGCCCAAAGACCTCATCTTCCCTGGCACCATTTTCTGGAGACGACAAGTTGACCCCTAAATCTTCCCCATCTCCGTACTCGGACAGAGATCTTCGGAACCTCCGGGAGGGAGGCCGGCGCTTTATCGATCCTCGCGTCCGCACCTGGGAGGCAGGAAAAGCAGACATTGAACCAGTCAAGAGAGTGGTAATGGAAAGCAGGAAAGCACAACAGAGGAAAATGCCACTGGATGTACCGGCCTTTCCTACTCTTGGCAGGCTGAGGAAGGAGTCTGTACTCCGGCTGGTGATGGTGAATGCAGGTTATAGCTTCTCACTTAAGTGCTGAGCGCTCTGGAGACACCTGAGAAACTGCCGTGCTCTGTGTGCCTCCCTGAACTGAGCCTCAGCCACCTCAGACATTTGCTGGCATGTGGCACCACCTGCTCACAGCACTCCCTGGCAGCAGCCACCCTGTTACTGCCGAGCTGAGGTGACTGTCCTGCCCCTCCATCCCTTCTTCACACACTGGGCCGGGAAGGCTGCTTGGCAGGCAGAGAGGAGACCCCACACAGATACACTGAAGGGCTGTTTGGAACCTGGTGCACAAATCCTCTCTCTTAGCCACAAATACACACTCTTACAGTGGGACTGAGGGCTCAGCCTCCTCTTCCTCTTCTTCCCCAAGCAATAAGCAAGCCTTGTGGAATGGAGAAATCCCAGCACATATACCCTACCTTGTTGTAGAACTGCAGCTGAGTGCTTTCTGGGGGCTGATCAAAGCTGACTGGCGTCTCGCTGGGCTGGGACTGAGTCCCTGGGCTGGTGGGCGTTGAGGGAGGCGTGCTGAACGGAGAAACCAGGACCTTCATCCCAGGGCTTTTGGGAGACACTCCCGGCAGCAGAGCAGCTGGAGCAAAAGCCAGATTGGCCTGCAATGAAAAACCCCCATTAGGGGCATGCGGGACAGCAGCGTGTGCTACACACGACAGCCACACAGGGGAACCCCTGCCCTGCCACATCTCTCAGCTGTCACAAGCCACAGATCTGGTTGTGGGTTCCTCCTGGTGACACTGTCAACAAACAAGTCTGGGCAGAGAAGTTATGACTGGACATTTGTCTTTCTCTGGCAGCTGGAACTCAGGACATGTTCTTTTGTCATCCTGCGGCCTTTTGGGATTTTCCAGTGACCCAGCCAATACACCACAGTCTGCAGTGGCTGAGCTGGCAGAAAATCTGAACAAGCAGCCAGCAATCACTTCAAGATTTAAACCCTCCTGCGTGTGCCCAACTGGACCTTGCATTTTCCAGCCTGATCTGCAGGTCTTGCAGAATGACCTGTGCATTTGTGAGAAGACCATGGAAAGCAGTGAGCTTGTGATTAACTGTGGCAAAACACTTCCTGCTGGCCTCTGACTGAGAAGCTCCCCCAGGCAAATGTCCTTGGGTGCATCAGGAGGGACAGTGCTATGAATAGGCTCAGGGTTGTGTCAGGGTGGCCAGCAGGCTCTGGAGTGACACGTGCTGCCAGGACAGGCGGCTGGCAGGGGCAGGGCACTCTGTCTTCAGGCCATCACGCAGATCGGGCACCACAGAAGCACAAAAAGGGCAGGAAGTGCTGGGTGTGTTTGTGTGTAGCTGCGGGAATCCAGATGAGGGAAGGGCAGTGCAGAGCTTCCAGGCACACACATGGGACAGCCAGAGCCTGGAGCACACGCCCCACTGCCAGGATTGTCACTGCCTGTGCTCGAGGCCAGCTCCCCAGTGCAGTGCAGGGGACTCAAGTGAGTGACACTGCTGTGAGGAAAGAGCTGGAGGAAGCCTCAGCCAGGGTTTCCCTCACTTTCTCTCAAGAGCTGCACTTAAACTGAGGCTCCTGCCCCTGCTCAAGCAGCGTTGCTGCCACGCCCATGCTCAGCCATGTACTCCACAGATCCAAATGATCCTGATCCATGCACTGACATGCTTATGGACACACCTGGGCATCACTGGACTGCTTCTGGTGCCCATTACCATTACCAGACCTGCTCTGCCTTCTTCTTTGTGTGTGGTGGGGCTGGTTTCTCCCCAGTGAGGCCCTGTTTACCTGGCTGTCACCCCTGGCTCCTGCATCCCCTTCCCCTCTGGCTGCTCTGCAAGGGAAGCAGCTGTAACCAATGCCAATCAGTTTTAATTTGCTGGGAGAGCCATGTGGGCTCTGCCAGGACCTACCTGCAGCTTTTCAATCATGGGTGAACTTTTCACCTTGACCTTGGGAATGGGGCAAGCATTTGGCGACCGCTTCTGCAAAATAAAATGAAACAGGAGAATGTCACAGTGTAGTAGGTGAAAAAGAGAAAATAGAATAAAGGCAGAAAACTTGGAAGAGATAAGCAGAAATTGCTTGTAGGGAAGCAAATGAAGCTTCATATAGTGTTACAACACAAAAGTTTTTTTTTTCTTCATTCCTGACCCCATTTTCCTTTTGCCATCCAGCCATCCTAGGGCTACATACATGTACCCTCCTGTGGGCAGAAAGGGCTGCTGTCTGAAGCGTCTGAATTAAGTTATGTGTGATGGCTCTGCTCCTACACTGCCTTCACTAAGGTATCAAGCCTGTGGCACAGTTTCCCCTGGTATTATTTCAGGACCAGGCAGATTAAAATTCTACCTCTTAAAGCCTTAATGTTGGCAAATATTGTGGACTTTCTGTAACAGGAAAGACTTTCTGCCACCACTTGAGTAACCAAGTTAAAGGATGTCCAATTAGTATAAGCAGGAAGGGCCTAAATGGCAGGAAAGGTAGAACTATGAAAAGGCTGGAAGCAGTTTGAGAAAGAGAGAGCATTGCTTTGAGAAGGGGCATATTGCTTTTTTTCAGAAAAGAAAGGAATCTAACATTTTAAAACTTAATGTTCCTTTAGCATGGAGGCAGCAAGAGCCTGTAGCTCACAGATAAGAAGGACAAAGAACTACCTGCTTGTTAAGGGCAGGTGACAATGTGAAATTTGGTGGGTAGACCTCATACCCTGAAATACTGAAGGACAGAAGTGACCAAAGAGGGCCTGAGTGTAAAATTTCATAAGTAGCAGCCAGCTTACTGGGACCTGCTCATTCAAGGGTCCTAAAGAAATATTCTGTGGGTATTGCCAACAAGCCCTCTCTTCACTCTGGATTAATTATTCCCTTTTCTGAAGATGGAATAATCTCATGAGCAGAACTATTACCCCATTATGCTCAACAAACAGCATGGGTGCTCCCTGTTCAAATCTAATAAATACCAGTGGTTCCTGAACAGTGGTAACTGGATGGATCCATCAGTGTGCCAAGGGTGAAAACAAAAGCAGTAGAAATAGGCTGTGCATCCATGCTGCAGGAGCAGGGAACAGCATGGAGCTGACTCTGGGTCAGTACATGTGTGAGAGCAGGGGCAGGTTTGCTGCTGGCTGATTGATGGCTTTGACTGCACAGCCTGACCTCTCTGCCACCTCCAAACCCGTGTCTCTGGAGAGAACAGGCTGCAGAGAGGAAAGACCTTGTCCCCCTATTAAATTGATACTCACTTGCTCATCATTGTCACTTGTCTCAGTTTTGTGGGAATACAAGGGAAGGGAGCAGGGTGGTTTCCTCCGAGTTGGCTTATGTGGTGGTACCTAAGAGAAGAAAACAACCAACTCAGCAGCAGGGAAATCAGGTTTCTTAAAAAGGAAGTGAAATTCAAGCACCAAAGGGCATGCTGTGTGAGTGACCTGCTCATGAGGCAGGGCTCAGCCTGCCCAAATGACTCATCCAAAGGAGCAAAAGATGGTATTAGCACATGGCTGTGCTTATGGCATCTAGAGTCCTAGCATTGGAAGAGTAGTTTGTATCTTTTTCTTAGTGCAACAGACACTCTTCTAAGCTGTGGAGTGTGGAGAAGCCTTCTAGAAACTTCGCCTGCAAAGCATCCTCCTAGAAACCCCTTCACACTGGAGAGGTTTTTACTGTTCTCTTTCCTGTCATTACCAGGATTTCCTTTAAATGAGTCTCAGCTGCCTGGTTCATGATTTCCTACTTTATGTCTGATATGTTTTTGGGGCAAAAAGGGGAATTCTGACTTTCTCACAATTTCAGCCCCATTCGTTTCTCTTGAATGTGTAAAGTAGTGCACAGGGACAAGGCCTCAGCTGCAACCTTAAATTTGACTGAGAAACAAATTCTCCAGAGGACAAGGAACAAGGCAACCTAATGGCAGGGACACTGATTCCTTCTGAATGTCCTTGGACTCTCAGAACTAAGAGAGAGTTCCCTGGGAAGGAAGGGATGCATAGCACACAACTATTGCTCTGGTCTTGCAGCCAAGCTGTCTCTATTTTTATGCCAGGTTTGTAGTCTCCTGCCAAGCTGTTAACACACTTTTCATGTGTTAAAAAAATAATCCAAAATAACTGGCTAATATCTGGAATCTTGGATAATATCCACAATAAAGTATTTGCATAATTTTGTTACTTTCTCACAGGCTGGCATGTGGAAAGTTGGATTATGGCATCTTTGCCCTCTGTACAGTTGGCTGTCTTGGAGGACCTTTGGACCTGATGTCACTTAAACTCTGGGAGTGCTGCACCCAGCCATGGCACTGCTGCATCTCTAAGGAGCCGAGGGCAGCCCTGCCCTTATCCTTGTGTCATGCCAAGAAACAATCATGTGTCTTGTGGAAACCCCACCGTTCTGCAACCATGAAATGCTGTGCTGTGCCACACTGGATGTGTCAGAGGTTCCCTGGTTGACAGGATTCCCCTCTGCTGGCATGGGCCAAGCAAGGGTTAAAGACCATCCCTTAGGTCATTAATCTGAAGCCAGCTTGAGAAAGCTGGTGGGGAAGTGACAGATGGCTTGGACAGAAAAGACAGGAAACTTTGTCCTCCTCTGTCTCTGGAGAAAATGAGCTTCTCCACACTGTGAGGCCCCTGCACGCTGCCCTAGCTTGGGAGCAGCAGAGGTCTGTAGATAATACAGGAGAGGTCTGGGAACTTTTTGCCTTCTGAAGGGTGAGGGACTTAGTGCAATTAAATCCCATACCTTCAAAAGAGGAAATTACTGTAATGGGACTGACAGAGTGGAGGGGAAAAAAACAGTGCTTGGGAAAAGAATGGCTATTCCCATCCTGGGAGTGCTAAACTCTGATAGATGATGGCATGCCAGCCCTGCAGAGCAGAGGTCACCACTGCATCCAGCCAAAGACAGGAGGGGTGACAGGGAGGATACCCTTAGGCCAGGCTGGGATCCAGAGCTGAGTGGCAGAAGGGAGCAGCTCAGTTTCAAAAGGTGCCTGAAAAGAGCCACCAGCAAACATTTATGCTTCTAAAAGAAAAAGGCATCATGATAATGTCCTCCTTTCATAAAAAAACCCTCACTTTCCTTTCTTCCTAAGAGAGGTATTCTAGTGTATTGCTTAGCTGGAGAAAGTCAGCATGTGAGGCAGTGCTTGGCATAGTGGAATTTCATTAAAATAGAGTTCAGCATGTTAGAGATAGGCACAGAGTCTGGAAGAGGCAATGAAGGTGAGTAAAGAGGCAGCTTTCTCTCAGAAAGTCAACACAGAAGTAATAACCTGGAGGAAACTTCCTTTTGTGAACGAGGTGCTGATGACATGCCACTGGCTGCTACACTGCATCATCTCTCGTTTGTTTCTTTTCCCATCAATATTGGCTATTTCATTATTCACTGCTGCTGTCTGCCTACAAAAGCCAGCCCTAATAGGACATGCTTGCACTGCTCTCTGCTGCTTTTGGGTAAATCTGTGCACCTTACCAAGCTCTGCAATATCTCAGTTAGTGTCTCTCGCAAGACACGGCTCTAGCAAAACACTCATCCACCAATCAGCAATGCATGGAAGATACAGCCACAGCTTGCATTGCACGAGGAGATGAATCCTTTGTGCAGTTCCAAAATCAAGGTGGATTCATGCTCAGTTCACTGATGCTCCAGCAGGAAGAGACAAGTGATTAACTTCCCACTCATTTTCCTACTGGTGGCTGCAGAGCACCTTACCTCTTTTCCAGGGATATTGGCTGCTTGCTCTTTGAACTTCCCTGCTAGCTGAGCCACTGAGGGTGATGCTGACTTGTCCACCTCCGAGTTGGTCTCTGCTGGCCTGTTCTGACAAACCAGGAACAAGAGGCTGTGAGTGAAGGTTGGGAAAAGCAAGCCTGTATATGTGTTACAAAGTTCAAGAGTAAGCAAGGACTTGAAGCAGTTTCTCACATCTGGCATCAATCAGCCAGCCTGAGAGCAAGAGGTTTTGGAAGACAGGATTTAGCAGCATTTTCAAATATCCCAGAAAATCAGTAATTCATGCAGAGCCTTTCAGCTCCAGCTGAAGAGCCTACACTCAGCAAACCAGGTGTCTCAGGCCAAGTGTCTGCTCCTTTTATCCTTGCAGTGAGCAGATGGAGCAGGCAGTAATGTACATTCCCATACACATCCTCAGCCCTCTCATACCCTCATTACTGCCCTGGTCACCATCAGTCTTGCTTTTCCAGTGGTTCTGCTGTGAGAAGCCATTCCCAGTCCTGACAGCAAGCCAACATGTGCTTGGAGATGTGTCCCTTGCTGTTCTGCTTTTTTCTCAGTGAAATACTAAGGCACTGGGGGGGAGGAAGAAGGAAATACCATGGCTGAGAGAAGCTTCCTCTCCCCTGGGCTGACAGCAGGCTGAGAAGCAGAAGGCTTGTGCTGGAGTCTGGATGATGCAGCTCTTCCCACACCACACTGCCCTGGTGTCATCCCACATTCACCTTGTTTTCTTTGCTATGTGTCTATTGAGCAGTGTGAGCAGAAAGCCTTGGAATCAAAGCTGTTAAAGGAAACCTTTGTTCTTCATCTCTAGTATCTGATCCCAGGGAAACCAAACCAGAGGAACTGAAATAACTAACCAACAATTGCTATTCCAACCAGGAATAACAATCCCGATTCTGTTAGAGGTGGAGAGCTCAGAACAAGAAAGCAGGCTACAAACCATCTGTAAGGAACCTCACACCTCACAGCTCCCTGTACCACCACCATGAACCCAGGACCAGCACCATGCTTCTCACCCCACTGCCTCAGTGCCCTTTCCGCTTCTCAGTTTTTGTTTGCATCGTGGAGAAAGGCCTTTCCCTTTCTCAAGAGAGCTGTAAATAAATACTCCCAATAAATGTTATCTTCTTTTTCCCAGGCCCACAAGCCCCTGTAGGTGTCTGCCATTCCCTGTTGAATTTCCCACACACTTTGGAATAGCTTTCCTGAATGCAAGGAAGTCATATCAAGCTGTCTCGTCCCAGTGACCTTCACGCACCTTCCCCTCATCTTTTCACCTTTCACTGGAGTAATTACAGGCAGAGAAAGTGGCAGACAATGGAATGGAAGAGAGAGTGAGGTAAGCAGATCAGCAGGGCAACCTGCTGCACATGAAAAATGATGGCTGGGCTAAGTGGGGAAGGACACCAGTTCCAAGATGCAGGCTGTGTCTCCCTGCTGTGAAGGGAGGGCAGGCTGGAAAGAGGAGCAAAGAATGAACCTGGAGAATGCAGAATGGACTGGGAGGCTTGGCTCATCATACCAGCTCCCAGGATACCTGGGCATGGCAGAATGGACACCTGAAGTAAGGACTCAGTTGAAACTGAGCAGCTGCAAGTGCTCTGTGGCAGAAAGGCTGCCTCCCTCATAGTCCATTTTTCTCCCAGAGCTTCTTTCACAGCCCTTTGCTTTTTCCCAGAAAAGACGCTGAACTTCCTCTTGGCCTCTCTGACCTCTTGTTTTCGGGGTGAATTTTTCCTTTCTTTCTTTTTCTTTTCACTTCTGAAAACACAGCTGCCTTTCTTTGATCAGAGCTGGGAGGCCAGCACGGTTCCATGGGTGTCTTGTGCTGGCAGCTCCTGTGGGCGCGGGGCGCGGGGCCGGGGCGCAGGAAGCACTGAACATGCCATTCTAAGATTAGCACCAGTAGCCCACGGGGCTGTGTCCTCCAGAAACTGCCAGCTGCAGACTCTCCCATTACGGAAAATAAAGAACAGGAAAGGATCCTTACTCAGATCCCTTCTGGCAGTTACACTGCTGTGCTGTATCCAGCTTTTTTTCCAACTTTTTTTTCTGCCCCAGGTGATGTGCCAGGCTCTGTGTCTTCTGGTCAAGGGAAGGTGCTGTATTTGGGTGCAAAAAGTTCCCTTCCTTTCACTGCAAGGAGAACATCATTCCTTTGACTTCCAGGAGCTGGGCTGGCAGTCTCCCTCTCCTCCTTCCCACCACTCTGAGGAAGGTGGGAAGCCTCATTTTATCACTTTCAACCCAGAGTGTGTACCAGCCCTCAGCCTCTTTCACACCTAAGACTAAGATATCTGCTTCTTTCACCCCAGAGCTCAGTGCTGGCTCTCTTCTGCCCCACGATATTAATTATGTAATCTTTCCCATTCCTGGTCATGCTGCCCATCTTGGTGAAATAACCCACCACTATTTTTCTAAACGGTTATGAGAAGTAGCTCTGTTCATCTTCTCTCTCTCTTTTTATTTTTTCTTTTTCTATAACAGTGAAATTACTCAGACATTACTTTTGTGCTTTTTGCAGCCAAGTGCTGATTCTTTTCCTTTTCAAAAGAAAAACATGGTCAGCCTGCATGGGCTAAAACCACTGAGCTAAGGTTAAAGGCTTAGTCCATCAGTAATTTGATGACTACTACTCTGAAGTCTTTTACTGTTTCATAAAAATAAGTTTCTAAGCATTGTATGTTCTGAAAAATGTCAGAGCTGTAAACAGGAATTTAATTATATCATTAATGTAAGCATGGCACTGTCTGCAAAAAAAGGAAGTGCAACTATCAAGTTCTCTGTAAGGGGTTTGTTTCACTTTTCCAAATAAGTTTATAAAATTGAGTAAATTTGAAAATGGTTTTCAAAACCATGTTTCTTCATCTGCTTTTAAAACTGAGCCTAGTCTCTGTTAGCAGCACTGGGGAAGAAAGTTCTGCTTTTATCTGTGTCTGAGGTACGAATGTGTCAATTTGAGCCCCCCAAACCTCTCCTTCCTTACGCATCGGAGTTCGTGCCTCTATTGTGAGAGCAGAGCTGCCCACCGACCCCTGACTCTGCACACTGTGTGAAGGGAGGCCACTGCTTTTTGGCACAGATTCTGCTCCTCTCACAGGCTGCCTGGGTCCACTGGATCCTCACAGAAATGACCTGCTCCACTAGAAAATGCCCCATCATGTACCTGGTTTGACTCCTGAAGAGAGGAGAGTTCTACTGGCTGTCATACAATGCAGCTTTTGGCTAAATACCAGCCGAGTAACAGCAGAGATCCGTACTTCCCTAATCTCCTTCCCTCCCCTACAAATCCTCTGACTCTCTGCTTTTGGCCACACAGGTCACCTTTTATCTGAGAAGCAACACCTCCACAGCACCTTGCAAGGCTGGAGTATTCAGCAGCTATGAAATCAGTGACAGTCACACAACTTTTGGTACTGGTCCTGTGCAACTATCAGCCCAATTCTCATGCAGCTGCATCTAGACATGGTTTTGAGGCCAGTCCCTGATCTCCACGTTTGGAAAACATCCCATTTTCAAAAAAGTTTCACAGGAATGATTCCCGGCAGCCTGTTCTTACACCAGCCCATCATGCCAGATCCTGTACTCACACTAAGCCCTGCAAAGCTCCCCTGTGACTCTCCTAGGGATCTTTTCATTGCTGCACACACAATCTGCCTCAGCAACAGCAAATACGGCAAAAATAATGACCAACACAATGTCTCAGAGGCAGATACAATAAGGCATCCAAGGCTCAGGGCCAGAGTCTTGATTACAGATCCAGAAAGGGTGATATTCAGCACCCAATGCTGCACCATGAGAAGGGAGTTGTCAGTATGGCTAGAGGAAAACAAGAGGGTTTTGGTGTTTTTGGGGCACAGTTTCATAAGCTTACGGGTTTCAGACAGCTTATGTTTCCAACCACTCATTCTCCCCTGACCTTTCCTTTCCCCCTTCCCCCCTCCCCCCTCCCCTGCACCTGTGTGAGTTTGTGGGGCTGTGCTGTAAACTGGATCACTGAAATGATCTGAGCTTAAAATACACCCCTTAACTCTTTACACGGTTATTTTTAACCTGGATCATTTCAGCCTTGGAGCTCACAGCATGGCCCACCACGTGCTTGCCCTGCTGTAGTGGAAAGGGATGGAGGGGTGACAGGAGCAGCCTCAAGCACAGAGGAGAGGGCTTTCCTTTAACTGCTCCAGCCAGAGCCTGAGGAAATTACATCCCTGTGTGTCCTTTTGTTCTGATAAGACAGAAAAATCATATTTTTGCATGCCTGCTGGTAGAGGTTGGGCTGGTCTGTAGCACTGGTGAAACCCTGCAGTCTGTTGCATCCAAGTCCAGGCCATGACCTGTGAACCACCACAGGGAGACCATCACTGGTAAGAAGTTGCCATTAAGCACCCACAAAACACCCATAAATAACCATGTCAGCCATCCCCAGCAGCCCTGCTTCAAATAACAGCAACCACAAAATGTAAGCAGGTTCTCTGTGCTGCATGGCAGAGGCCAAGCTCTACACCTGTAGGACATGCTCAGCTAAGGAAGGGACGGGGGATGCATCTGTAGGGAGGAAACTCCTGAAGTCAAAATAAACCATCACCACACTCTGCCTGGAGGCCAGCAACTGGGAAGCAGTGCTGTGGTTTCACTGGGATTAAAGCATCAATCCTGGCCAAGGCTGGATTTCAGGAGGGAATGAAGCCTCTTGCAGGCCCTCGCTTCCCTGCCTGGTTCAACTCTCCCAAGGCAAAGCATTCTGCACAAAGCCTTCCCAGGACTGACCCTTCTCATTTTTCAGTGAGGTAGCTGCAGGATTCGAGGAGCCAGCCAGCCACAGCCCTTGTCTACACAGGAAAGCTTATACCAAACTGAGCTAACTCTCCCAGCCTGCAGGTCAAAACACAGCCTTAATCTGATTGAGGTGCTGCTTTCCTGCCTAACTGAACTCATTTGCAATTGGCTTGGCTGAAAGGATCTGTTCTCAAGCTCACAAGTACCTGATTCTGACACAGAAAGAAGCATTTTGGGAATGACACCGTAAGCTGCATCAGGGAATACGGCTCCTTTCAGAGCTCCCCAGGGGTTGGAGGGGGTGAATGTCTCCTATTCCTGCAGTGAAGTGCTGCCTCTTCCCCAAAAAGGTTCCCCTGCAGAGCTGGGATTTGATGGACTGGAGATGTCCTGCACATTGCAGACCAAGCAATGGAGAAGTGATGACAGTACTGCTCCAATTTGGGGTGACAATTTCCATCGGCAAGAGCCAATCCCTTCTTCCTGACCCACCTTTTCTTCAACCACAGAGGCCAGCTGGAGGCAAAAGGTCACTGAATAGTCACACAAGGCATGATCTAAGGTATGCTTCCTGTTTATCTGCAGAGGACATGAATTTATGCTCTGGAAAATGCACCACAAATCCATCTCAGTTATTTTGGCTCTCGCTTTTTTAAGTGCAGATAAGATTAGATGGGCAGCTCATAAGGAACTCCTCTTTAAATCAACTAATAAAGCTCAAGAGCAGTTTTTAATTAGGATTGGACCCATGCTACTGAATGGAAAAACCTCTGTAATTTGTAGCTTCAATAAAAGTCATTTATCTTTCTCTGACAATTTAGATGTATCCCAGCTTGCACCCTCCTGCCAACATAACCTGAACTGATTTGTTTATCTGTACCCATGCAAGTACATCAGTGGCATCAGGATCATACTGAAAGGGGAACATTGTTTGCACTGGGAAGGGAGAAGCAAGTAAGCAGGGTGTGTTTAAAACACAAACTCCCCCAAAAGAGCAAGCTGAAAGACGAGAGGATGGGAAAACACCTGAATCACAGCATGAGGAATCAGGCAGCACAAAGCAGGAGATGCTGCTGCCCACAAGCTGAGCCTGTTCTCCCTGTGACCCACAAAAGCACAAACACAGGCTGAACAGAGATAGCCCAGGAAGTAGGTGTGCTCACACTGGCCTTGGCCCATGTTCTACATCCCTAGAAGGAAATCTCATGATGCTTGCTCTGACTGGAGCTCAGCACCACGCTGAGCCCCTGGCTCAAGAAGCAACACATCCCAAGATGTAAGCCCTGAATAAACAAAACTCTTCTTGCTACACTGACCCCTCTTCAGACCAGCAAAGCATCCTTCTTTGCATCTCTCTCTTTACTCTTCTTCACAAATCATTCTCACTGGAGACCTTCCAGCTCTCTGTTTCAGGAGGGATTTCTGTGATTTATTTACTCACTTGGCGTCTTATCTGGCAAGGAAGCTGCTCCTTGTCTCATTGTAGTAAATTTTAATTATTGGCAGAAGCCCCAGCTGGAACTGGCTGCAGCTGTGGCTCTGTGATACCTCCTAGCCAGTCCTGTCCATCATTGTGTCAGTGTAGCCTGTAGCACCTTGGGAAGCAAGGCCAAGGCTCCTACCTGCCTTTCCTACCATTTACTGAACAGCAGGCGTGATATTTACTGTGCTGTGCTCCACCAGAGCAAAAGCTACCCTGTGAGCCACCTCTGCACCACCCTCTGGTGGGGCTAGGCTAGCCCTGAGAACTCTGTGAGCATTTGGAGCACTACACAATTCCTTTCCAGGAGAGGAGAAGACAAGAATATCTTGCAGGACTTTCAAGTGTATCTTAAACACTACAAAAAAAACCCCAAACTTTTCTACTTCTATCTTTCTGCAGTATTTTCTTTGATCAGCCTTTACCAGACACTAAACACCTCCATTCCACAATCCCAATGACAATTTTGTGAGCTTTATGAATGGCAGCATGCACAGTCCTCATCCTTTTCCCCCAAGCTGCCATCAGATGGCTGAACAAAACTGACTCAGTGTGCCATGGGCCCCTCACTGCTACAATGCAGGAGTGAAACAAAATAGAAAGCTGAGCAAAGAAAGTAAGATTTCCACTTCAAAGATACAAGAAGAACTCAGGAGCTGATGCCTGGCCATAAAATCTGGTTATGAAAGAGTGTAAGGGTTTGTTGAGGAGTATAATGATGACCCCAGCAGGCTCTGCAGAATCCTTGGCTGTTGTTTGCCAGGCTGGCATTTTGAAGGTTGCACAAACAGGTTTCTAGTTTGACTTGCAACAAAAGGAGTTAATGTATCATATGAGAGTGTGCACAACTGTGTAGAACCATTGTAGGTCCAAGATAAAGCTTCATCTACATTGTGAAGCCTCAGCCAGAGCAGAGGAAGCCTCCACATCTGGTTGATGTCACAAGCAACAGATTCATTCTTGCAGCTTTGGGGAAAGCAATCTGTGAATTATATTGTGAATGCTGGAGTTTGGGCTCCAGATTTCTGAATACTCTGCGAGGACAACAAGATCTCAGATTAGGTTTGGGACTAGTCTAAGCTCTTGGCCCCAAAAATGGGTTTTAGACTCTGACCCAGCCACACATCTCTTCTGTACGTATTTCTACATAGCTGTAGGTTGTGGTTTCCTTGAGACAAGGGACTGCTCGTTAATCGAGATGTTAAAAAAAGAAATATTGGACATGTAAGTTTTGGAGGCAGTCAGGAAGAGGTAAGGAGTCCTGCTTATATGTGCTGCCTTCAAGGCAGTCAGTGTTGTTAGAACCCAAAGATCCCTAGCAGCTCTCCTCAGCTCCCTCTGAAAACAGGACCTCTCACAGCAGCCCTAACAAAGATTCAGCTAAAACTCCTGAAATGCAAATGGCAGGAAAACACATCAGGTTTTCTCTTGAACTCTTTCTTTTTGAAACATTTTCAGTGGCTTCTTGCCTGAGGGTAAATCACTGCTGGCCCTTCTCTTGGAGTCTATTGAATAAGTTAGCCACAAGAACAACACAGAAGTATGACATTCCTTCTCAGAGTGGCACCCAAGTCAATGCTTATCCCATCACAGATAAGTGAATATAGGAGTGAGTGCCTGGCCTCAACTGCAAGGCTATTGCACAGCTATAATGAGGGTGATAACGAGGAAGGAGCTCTGACCATAGCCCAGGGCAGAAAAGTATGAGGAATGTGGACTACAAGGGATTGTTTGTTTTTAAGAGAAAGGGCAGAAAAATCCCACTTTACATAAAATATGTAAAAATATGTGATGCTTCCCTGAGTTTGGATAGAGTTTGCTTTAGGGCAACATTCTTTTCAAGACTTGCAGTGATCTGGTCTTGATTTTCTCATTCTGAGTTCCCTTGTGAAGTGCTGCCATCTTGGCACTGGGGGTCAAGCACTGCCCAAAGGGTAACGTACATGAGGATATTCCAGCTCAGCAGCTTTCATCCAGAAGACTGCAAGAAAATATCTCAATTGCCTCACTTGAAAACTACAGAGGGTTGGATCTGCCAAATTTAAAGGCTAAGCAAAGCAAGATTTGGGAATTGGGTAGAGGCCGATAAGTATCCAAAACTAGTCAAGGGACAAATAAGTTCCTCAAATGAAGGAAACGCTGTATTTAATTGTCCACTACACTGTAAATAAATGGTTTGTGTACTCTCAGCCTTGCTTGCTAAAAGTAGAGGGGAAACTCCTGATGGTTTTCCATCCTTCAGTGGTTTGATGTACCCAGGTGTATTTGTACCTATGAGGTACCAATAGCCCAAGTGTGCTGGGCCATGGGGACCACTGGGTGGTGGCTGGAGTGAGATGCTATGGTGTCAGCAGAGCCAGGCAGTGCCAGGCAGGAGGAGACAGGCAGAGGAGAGCAGCCAGTGCCAGACACGCAGGAGAGGAGCTGTGTCCTTCACAAACAGAATTATAGGAAACATCTGCAGACATCGGGAAATTCAATGTGGTGAATAGACCTTCTGTTTCAGAGAGTGGCTACAATGAAAATAAAATGAAATAATCATTATTTTAAGCAAGTTGTTCTTTCCTTTGTGCCATGGTACGTAGCTCTCAGGAGTGCCTGGCCTGTGCTTGCCAAGCTCCGGCTGGCGAGATTAGCAAAGGCAGCAAGAGACACTGTGAAAGGCACAAGTGAGATCTTGAGTCTCCCTTTTGGCAATGAGGATATTTGGCAATCGCCTGGTGCCTGCATATTCCCAACACTGCACGGGCTGATTAATCTCAGCAGCATTACCTCAAATCACTGTCAGGAGCATCTGCTGAGAGGGCAATGTATGGGCTTGTGCACTTTAATGCCTGTGTAGCTACTGCTGCATATCCCCCAAAACTGGTCCTGAGCTAAGCCAGAGTTTCACCTGTCAGGAGAACACTCAGGTCACCAGGCAGGTGTGAGAGGGCTCCTCTGCCCCAGCAAACCCCGAATTCTTTGCTACATGTTGGCACAGCTTAAACAAGCAGGCTGGCAAGGGCTTGCCCTAAACCCTCAATTAAAACCCATCCCTTCCTGGGCAGACCAAAGAGTTTGAAGCCCACACTCTCAGAGAACAGAACAGAGCCCAGGCTTCCTGAGCAAGTGTCTTATTGCTTCTGGCAAAGGCTGCCAGGAGTGGTTTGATCCAGCACCACCATTACCAAAAGAGGCAGTGAACTGCAGCACCTGGTCCCTAGCGGGCAGGGTGCCTGTGCAGGGGCAGCATGTGTGAAACCTCAGCCTGTACCCTACAGAGACACAGGCAGCTCTTGGCTCTGCTGTGCCCTGAGCAGGAAAAGGCATCTGGCTGTTCAGCCATGACTCTCTGTGCAGGGGATGGCAAATCAGTTAAAATCTACCATTTAAAGAAATTATTTTGTGTGCGTTCATAGTGGTTTGGGAATCCGTGACTGAGGTGACCACAGAAACCTCCAGCAAAACGTGGGTGTCACTGTTTCCTTTTCTGCAACAAGTGCTTTTTGTGACATGCCTGATCCTGTTTGCCATGCTCAGAGTATTCTAATGGGAAAAGGAGTGCTGGGAAGAGATGAGGATGTGGGACAGGGGGAATGTAATAGGGACCCAAGGACAGGTCAAGCAGGGCAAATCCAGGCTTGTGCAGAAGCAACATTCCAGGCACTGGTTAAATTTTAATGTAGAGCAGGTGGGTGCTCAGTGAACTGGAGGAACCTACAGGGTCAGGGAGTGACTGGAGTGACTGGAAGATGTGGATTGCAGCCTTTCCATCTTGCATTAGTCCTGTAGTTGATCTATGACACGATAATTCCCCTCAACTGCTCAAAAATCCAGGAAAGAATTTTAGTCCAACAACTAAAATGAGATTTGGTCCCAGAAATCAGAATGGTCAAGAGGAAAGACACAAAAGGTACTAAAGAAAGGACAAGGTGACTCCTATTGCAGGGAGAAGACAGGAGGTTGGGATGGGAGGTAGGAAGGTGAAATAAAAGGCTGTTAAGTACCAGTGAGACCTGAGGGGGAGAGGCTGTGGGACATACAGTAAAAAGAGATCATGATCATCGGGATTATTTGGTTTATAAGATACATAGCAACATTTGCCTGCAGACAGTGACAAGGAAGAAACAGGAGGGCTAAGCAGAGAGGCAAAAATCTACATTGCCAGCCAGGCCAGCTGCCTACAGACAAGGTGACCAGGGTGTCCAAGAGAGCAGGGAAAACGCAGAAGCTCCATTAAGGAGTCCAATGAATAAAAGGAGAAACGGCCTCCGCCTTTCCTGTAGAAGGGCCCTGCGTCTGCAATTGCCTCACAACAAGCCCAGCACAGCTGCTCGCAGACAGGCCGAGCAGCCAACATGGAAATAATTCCAGGCAGCAGGAAAAGGATCGTGGATAAAGCTGATATGTGGCTGGATGCGGTCATACCCAGCCACACCAGTGGAAAAAGAGGGAAAAGCTGAGGCTGTGCCCACACAGGCAGCATGGCAGCCTTTCCCTGGAGAGGCTCCATGCAAGGGGGGTTCTCCTGCTACCTGAAGCAGCACAACTTCAGAAATGAGCCCATATTAGGTTTTGAGCCCACACATACCACACAGGGTTCTCCCTTCAACTCGTTGCCTCTGTTCAGATGCTGAGGTATTTAAGATGATACAGCTTCAAGAAATAAAAAAGAAGTACAGAACTATTGAAAAGCTGGTAGTTTACTGTGTGGCTACTGTAGGTGGGAACATATTGCAAACCATCTAACTACAACTCTACCACTGCAAACCAGAGCTCAGCCATCAGCAACCTTAAGCACTGAGACACAAAAACCAAGCAGTTGAACACAGATCTCTACAACTACTAAGTCTGACTACACTAGGAGACTAGACTAATACCCTTCTTCCTTTTATGAAGTCCTGGAAACTCAGTGTCTTGCTATTTCCTTCAAGTTAATATATTTGCTTTAAAAATACTGGCTGTATTTATCTGGAACAAACAGTTTCAAAAAAAAAAAAAAGGTGTTTTGTTGATTTTTTTGTTTTGGTTTGGTTTTGGGTTTTTTTGGGGGGGGTTTTTTGCTCATTTGGCCTTAAAAGAACAGTGTTGATGTTGCAGAGCTCTTCCCTTGCTCCAAGTGAACGCCAGGGACAAATCTGAAGCAATTGTCCATCAAGTTTACCATATCTCTAAGTCTCTTGGGGGAAATAGTTTGTGCTGCTCAAATGGGAGTGCTATCAGTAAGCCAGAACCTTGCAGCAGATACACTGAGCATTCCTATTATTCGAGGTTATGAAAATTCAGATTGGGATGCTGAAAATAAAGTCCCTTAGTCTGGAATGCCCTGTCACATACAGCCCTCAGCTCCTCACTTAAAGGAGGCCAGTGGGAATATAACAAGAGGAAATGGCCTCAAGTTGTCCCCCAGGAGAGGTTTAGATAGGGTATTAGGAAAAATTTCTTCACTGAAAGGGTTGTTCAAGCACTGGAACAGGTTCTCAGGGAAGTGACAGAGCCACCATCCCAAAGGACACACATATGTAGCATTCAGGGGTTTGTTTCAGTGGTAGGCTTTGCAGGGCTAGGTTAATTGTTGGACCTGATGATCTTACAGGTCTTTTCCAATCTAGATGATTCCGTGATTAACTTGGCAGCAGGACTTCAGTGTCATCTGAGAGCTAATGCACCACTTTCTTAAGTAATTGAAGATCCCCACTCTCCTTCAAGCAGCACTACTTTTCATTTCTCCAAAATTAAATTAGGTGAACACCTACACAGTTTTTAGCTTAGTTCAGGAAGACATCTGGATTTTCTGGTATGTCAGGCAGGATATGGATATAAAACCCTGTCATGAACTCCTTCTCTCCATCTGATGGGAGCCCTCTAGCAATAAATACCGTCTGAAAGCTTGGTGATACAACAGACATGAGCTATAGCAGATATCTAAACTGCAGATAATATGCTTGAAGGGGCGGGGGGGGGGGGAATGGGTTATTTCTCAGAAATTATCCACTGAATAAATAAGTTGATGAGGTTGTGTTGTTTTAAGAACCCACAGACACTCCCAATGCGGAATTGCTCCGTCGGAGCCAAGGGCTGATCTGTACCCTGGCAGGGTGATGCTGATGTCCTGATCTACAGCTGACAACAGCTGTTAGCAAGATGTTGGTCTGGCTGGCCTGGAGAGCATTGCTTCCCGTGTGTCTTCAGCAGCTTGTCCAGGCAGGCTCTGGGATGTGTCCTCGAGATTTCCAAAGGCTCCATGGCTGGAGGGGTGGGTTGGCAGCTCTGATGAAGAGCAGTGGTGGCCACTGAAAGACGTAGCTGCTTTCCTGGTGAGCTACTTCCACCAGCTGCTTGTACAGAGCTCTGCTCCTAGCCAGGGCTTCCCTCAGGATCCTTCTCAGCTTCCCAGTGCTTCCCTTCCAGACATCTGTTTTTCTTAATGGTCTGGGAACTGTACACAGCTTGTCAAGTTCCCCCAAATTAATTGGTGCCTCTCTGTGTGTACTTCCAGGCCTTCTTCTGGGGAGCTCTTGCTGCTCTAGGAGAGTAAGGGGTGAGCTAATGGAGGAACAACCAGCAAAACCTCCCAGGCTGCCCACAGGAGACAGGAAATAGTGCAGTCTGTAGGGCAAGTGCTCTGCTCTCACGTGAGCAAGGAATTCTAGACTAAGACACAGAGTGGAGAGATGGCCAGGAAGGCTGGACTTGCATGTGTATTACTTCAGTGGGGAAAGACATGCATAAACCATGTTTATCATATTGTGCCTTGCAACAAATCATTATTTTATGCCATCTCAACCACGGTGCTCCTTTAAGTGACTTGCTGTAGCTTCAGACACGATGGGAGGCTCTGAGAGTCCTCATGAGAGGACACTTCTCCTCTCACCTGCAGACCCTTGGGCACCTTGCTCTGTAAGAAATGGGCTAAGCCAATGGAACAGCTCCAGTAGCAGAAAAGGTCTCAACCCAATGGAACTTCTCCCTTGGATACCTTACAGGGGGTCAGCAAAAAAGCTCTGCTTTTAGCAGAGTCTGAAAAAAAAAAAAAAAGATGAATTTCAACATGAGGAGGCTCAGACTCAAGATGCTTCAGGTGGGACGAGGAAGGGATCGCTTTTGGCCTAATGAGTGGTTAAAGAGGATGAACTTTAGTAAGTGCATATACAAAAAACATAAATTATCTAATCTGAAGTTATTCAGAAGGTTAAATTAGAAACTGAAGTCGCTGAACTGTCAAAGAAGGTGCATGGAGAATGCAAGATTCAGAGACAGTTCAAAATATTTCTGATAAATGCTGTAAGTAGACTGTGGTACCTCCCCATTTAAACTCAGTCAGAAACAGCCCAGTTGGAGCAGCACAGGGATTCAAACTCCTCTTAATTTATCAGGCTGGGAACAGAAAATCAGAAGGGTAAATGAGCCTACACAGAGTTTCCAACTGCAGCAGCTTCCAGGACTCATCAGTTAGGACTGTGCTATCTTTGTAACACATTGCTATAAAATTAGGTCTATGCTGGATACAGGCAGGACAGAGAAGGAGGTTCGTATTTATCTAAGCCTGGAATTTATTCTAAAAAGGTACACAGATATGGAGTGGAGGAAAGCGATAGCAAGCATTCTGCTGGCAGCCAGCTTGAGGTGTGAATGCTGAGCTATACCCACAGAGATGTCTTGCTAGTTGGACCCTGGAGGGCTCAGTGGCTCCAGTGGCACTGAGGACCTGTGTCTGCACAGGGTGCTTTGCCACCCTTTGGCTTCATCCAGAGTCTCCAGCCTGTAAGACTCCTGAAAACTGGGCCAAACACTGGGAAGATGTACCCAGGCAGCTGTAATTTGCTGTTATGTTTGAAAATGCCTGAGTTTTCAGCCCAGTCTGGATCAGCCATAATGATGCATTGGAAATATAGTCTTTTCCACTGGTAAACAACTCATCTACATACCCTGAGGAAAATGCACACAAGCAACTCCTGAGCTGCAGCTTGGCCTTTGACACAGATTATTTTTTGGTGATGTGAAGAAGATAACGATCTCTGTTTCTGAGTAAAACTGCTCATAAAATTCTCCCAAAATGCTTTAATGGAGAAACCCAGTGCTCGTAAGAGCTTTGAAACACTCTATCCCTACTTCAGAGCTCTATTTCTTTTACCTGCTGGCTGACTGGAACCTGCTTACATGTTCTTTCTCTGGCAAGAAGAGGAACTAAAGTTCCTTCAACCTCAGGCACAGTTTCCCCAGGTTCAAGCTGGGTCACCGGAACCAGGTGTCCAGGAAGTGTGGGCACAGTGCCTGCACAACACTTGCTCAGTGAGTGAATCAGCACTAGGAAGCTCTGGCCAGCAAGGCCCTGAATTCACAGGCGTTGAGAAGAAAAATTAAATTCAGCTTTTGATCTCTGGAATCACTGGAACGATCCAGTGATTTTTCAGTACCTTCGCTGACTATGACAGGATGATGTGTAACACGAGAATGAAGTCCTGATGTGAGTGGAAAAGGCAACTTTGCATTGAGCTGGGAGCTGAAAGACACAGTGCTAAGATTGTTTCTTTTTTGCAGGAGTAACCAGTGTATTCAGAAATCCATCTCTTTTCTTCCACTCTGTCCTCTACACAGGCAATTGCTGTCTGGAGTACCAGATTTGTTTGCACAGAGAGCCCCTCTGCCACTAACTGGGAATGAACACCTTCAAACTGGGAATGGAAACCCTGGGTTCTCATGGAAGGACAGTGTCGACAACTCCATGGACCCTTTAAAGACTACATGGGAAACCAAATTAGACTGTGCACATTTCACAGTTAAACATGTCCTCACAGCAAAGCACAAGGGGTGAAATTCCTGGGAAGCCTGGCACACCAGCTCAGGTATGTGTCTATGAAAACAGGGCATGTTTCATCTGAACTTACATCAGGAGGAACATGGCACTTAGGTATTTCAAGATGATTGACTTGAGTAAGCCATGACTGCTGTTGTAGCATGCAGTTTTAAAGGATAAAGAAACCCATTCTAAAAACAGAAAGAAAGAATAAAAATAAAATTGATTTTGTGTTTTACACAGGCAGTAAAATTACCATTCCCAGACTCTTGCAGATGTGATGCCAATTTATTTTGACCTGAGCTTCCTACAGGCAGAAGTTTGCTGTGCTTGAGCAATGCACTGCAGCAGGGAGGAACCATAAACACTTTGGGGGCCTGATGCTGAACAGCCACTGGCTTCTCCCAGCAGCCCACACGTGGAAGAACTGCAGAAGCAGCATGGTGCTGCCCCTCTGGTGGCCCTATCAGTACCACTAACCTGAATACAACTGAAGATTGCTTCTTATCTTTCTACCACTCAGTCCAGTCTATTTTTGAATCATTCATGGGAAAAAGATTTTCTACTACATTTGGTTTCCACTACGCTACTCCAAACCATGCCAGACCTCACTGTTAGAAATCTTTCCCGCTATTTGGTGAGATATAAATCTTTCCTTTAATTGGATCCCATTATTCCCAGGCATACTGCTTTTTCTCATGCACTAACAAATTCTGTTTCCTCTTTTTTCTAAAACAGTTTTACAGTACTGTCCTCAGACTGCCTGCAAAGCCACACTGACTTGTTAAACTCCAGTCTTCTGAGGCAGAATTCCCTCTCCTTTGCATTTTTGTGCCTTTCTGTGCACAAGAAATCACTGGTCTGCATCCTTTAGATATCCAGGCTTTCCAAACCACACGCATTAATTCTATGTGAATTTGAGAAGCCTGGGATGAACAGGAGCTTTGTTGAAGCTGGCAGTGGTAAATCAATATCCTTTGCAGATTAGCCACACTGACCAAAACCCTGTGTGCTTTCATTAGAAAGGGTAAACAGGTGTATTTGCATATGCAAAAAAAAAACCAAAACAAAACAAAAAAAAAAAAAACCAAAACCAAACCACAAAAAACAAAACAAAACAAACAAAAAAACCCCAACCTGCTTACAACTTTGCTACCTGTTCTATAGGGTATGAGCTCTTTTAAAATCTGGTGGTGAATAATGAAGAAGTCATGCATGTAAATATGCTGTAAATCTGGCAAGTGAGGTGTGGGTCTTTTTTTGCAGAAGACTTCCAGAAACACCTTCAGCAAGTGACGTGCTTGAATCTGAGAAGAATTTGGTCCCACATCTCTTCCTGTCTTTCCGAAAAGTGGCACTAATGGGGCAGATAAGGCTTATCCTCACCAGTACGTTACCAGGACCCAGATACTGGTGGTAAGATACAAAGATAAAACTCACATCTGATTTAAAAGCATTCATGGCATGAGACTGCATAGCTGGATACATTGTGACCTGCATGAAGTGTGACTTAAATCCATGCCTAGGTGAGACTAGGAATGAAGTGCCCTGTGCCTCTGTCACAACGAGGTGTGAAGCAACTCTGCAGTGAGTGTGTAATAACAGCTTCTCCTTACACAACAGCTCTGCCGTCCCTAGACCACATTCATCTTATGCCTGCTGTCCTGCAAACTGCTAAAGGCGCATCCCTGTCTGCAAAGCACCAAGACAAGGTCCTCCAAAGAGGTTTCCTTGCTGCTGGGTTCAGCTGCCAGCTCAGATCCCAAATTCTGGCTGTAGAGCTGTTGTTTTAGGAAAAGGAGCATCTGCCTCTCTAAAACACCTCTGTTAACAGACCAAAGTGGAAACAGAATGGAAAGCCAACCCCAGTTTGTGTGGGCTGGTTCATTTCCATGATAAAAGCCAGCAAGTTTCCAAGCAGCATCTATTGATAAAGCAGTGCTGATGTTTTCCCCTGCTCTTCAGATAAGCAGCTCCTGGGAATGTTTGAGAAGGTATGTGTGATATGCTGCTCAACTGCAAAGCATCCTGCCAATTAGACTGTGGAGCACAGGACAGAAGGCATTTCCAAAATGCTGTCACCATGGCTTAGGAAACTCAGACAATTGAACTGGGGAGTGAGGAGAGGTTCAGAAGAATTCTCCCTCTCTGGTAACACAGGAAAAGCCTTAATTCCATTTATTCTGGGGTCTCTGCTAGGTGGAAGAAAGGGCTGCAGCACAGCCCGTGGGGTTTGGTTTGGCTGTTTCCTGTCCTTCGAGAGGGAGGCCTCCACTCATGGAGATGTGGAAGTCTGGCAAACAGGATCCTTTCCAGGACTCTTTGCTGCAGACATGCTATTTACTGGCAAGAAGGTCCCAAATCTGACCAGACATGAAGAGTAAAATGGAATCCTCTCCCCATTTAAATATAAATATTATATTAAATAAAATTAAATACTATATAGTAAAATATAGTACCTCTCCCGGTATATTTAAATACTCTTCCCTTTATTTTCACAGACACACTGCACAAACATGTCATTTTGATGGGTCTGGGAAGAAACACTGAAAACAAGTGTATTTGATGTTGGACTGTTCTGTTAAGCAAAAAGAAAAAAAAGAAAAGAGGAAAAAGAACACTTTAACTTTTAGAATGAAAGCCAATCATCAGAGCTTCCTGACAGAGCTAACCATGGTGTAATGCCTCTTCGTAATCTCAGCCCCACAGCTGCAAGGGTGGGCAGAGACCTCTCTCAGCCCAGCTCACCTCCTGTCCTGCTGCTCTGAGGACCAGGATGGTCACAGATTTCAGCCCCCTCATCTGCACAGTACCCATTCCTGCATCCCTTCCCATTCGGTCCCCTTGGGTGACCCCTCCTCAGTGCAGTTCTCCTAATGACAGGGTGAGTGCTGCCCAGGACGTTGCCCAGAAGGGTGAATTGAGCAGAGAACTGCCCTCAGTCCTGGAAAAGCTTTCCCTCTGCTGAGTCAGTGCACCAACAGGAAAAATGGAGATCTAGCAGGAGTAGTTGCAGAAAAGAGACATGGCAATAGAGATGTCACAGAATTAAATGACGTTGTCGTGTTGGTAGGCACAAAGAAGGGGGGGAGCCTTCCCAAAATACACCTGGCTGCTGCACCTCTGCAGCTTAGGGAACCCATCACACCATAGGGAGCCACTCAAGTGAAATTCAGTCTTGGATTGTTTCCCTTCGCTGTGCAAGTAAAGTTCAAGAGTCTCTATGCTCCCAAGCCCCTACAGAGAGGGTGGGAAGAGGAATGCCATGACTGCTGTGGAATATGGGCTGCAGAAAGCCACAAGCACTTTCAGTGGATGCCTTAACTCACAACATCTGCAGCAAGGTTTGGGAAGCCACAAGCCATGGGAATTAGACAGCTTGGGCCAAATCTGAAGATGTAAACTAACAACCAACACAAAAATTTCTAATATTTTCTGTACCCTAAGTGCAAAGAATGTTTCATGGCTGCTTTTCTTCACAAGTGACTTAGCTTTCCCCAGTGCAGTTTTACACATTTTTGATATGAACTCATGTTAACAATCTGTGGTATAAACTTCATGATTTCTTTTCATCTGCCATAACAGTGGAAAGAAAACTGATTGTCAGATCTATTTTGCATCAAGAAGATGGGCCAAAAAAAACCCCCAAACAACAAAACAAAACACTGAAGATCAACAGACACAAAATTACGTGAACTGCAAGGGCAGGGTTTTGCTGCCTTTTTCTCCCTCTTTAGGATCTTAAATAGTTTCAGTTGCTGCTTTCAATGTGGCACATTCCTGACAGCAGGATGGCTAAGACCATAGGTACTAGTGCCTAAGCAGCAGCAACTGAACCTAACCCCTTTAAGAAAGAGATCCCAACTATCTTGCTTCTGTGGATTTTTCAAAACTAGGGTCTTCCTGCCAGGGACATGAAGGAAATCAGCTGGCTAGGTCAGCCCTCTGCCCTTTTCCTCCTAATGCTGGGAATCCTCATGTGTCCCATTAGAGCAAAGAGCCTGCCAGTTATGCCAGCAGGAAAGCAGGGAGCAGCTCTGCCTGCCACTGATGAAGCAAACAGGGAAATGACAAGATTCCTCTCGTTCCTGCTGCACAGGATCATTAAAGCTGGTTTTAAAGCAAAGAGGCTGTGGCGAGCCTCTGTGTCCTGCCTGTGAAAAGTCCTCAGGAATAAATGGAGAAGAGAATCAGCTGGTGAGAAATCAAGCTCTTGCTCTTGGCCCTATTTTAGACTAATACCTTCTTACCTTTGGGACATTAAACACTTTTTTGGAGGCTTGGGGCAGGAGCAAGCACACTACTTATAAAATAACTTGGAAATTGAGATGTTTTAAAAATAAGAACAGTTTCAGCAAACTACAGATGACCAAAAGAACCAAGTAGCATGAGGAAAAAGTTGGGAAGTAGAGGTAAAGGGACAGAATCAAGAGAAGGAAGCTCTTAGGTCAGATACTTCAGAGAAGCTTCCTGGCTACCAGACCTTCCACTTGTGTCACACATCTCCAAAAAGGAAATGGCAGGTGTGTTCCTTTCTACTCAACAGAGACAACAGAAAATACTCGAGGGGCACAGTCCTCTGTGTGTGGAGAGGAGAGTGTCCTCAATGTGCCAAAATACCTGTTTCAGCCCTAAATTATAAGAAATTAGGAGCTCAATTCCCCCTCCGCTCTGAAACATTACAGGATGTAATGTAACAACTACAGTGAACAAGAATAAAGTGTTAACAGTGAGTGACCTAGGCTCTGTCAAACCTGAAAACCCTTGTAAAGCCAAACATTTGTCATGTCACGTAAGTAGTCTGTGCTGAGCTGGTTTCACCACTGCTTGATTCTTCTCCACCCCAAAATCTATTTAGATAATTCCATTGAGGACATTTTTTGTAACAAAACACACCTGAACAGGCCAAATCTTTAACCCTTGCCTGTGGGGGAGGTCAGCACAGATAACAAGGATGGTGATGGTAGCACCTGGGTGTTAGCACAATTGCCCAGCTGAGTTATGCACTGGAATTCTTCAAAGAAAAATTGAAGTGGTGCTTGAAGCACACTGTTCCCTGGCTCTGTTGCATGTCCCCTGCTACTGGGGCTGCATCCACGCAGAAAAAAAGCTTATCTGGGAAGATAATATAAAGTGGTTAGTAAGGTCTCTGTTTAGCAGAGAGAAATACCAAATGTCCTCTTTCATAATTTGAGGTTTTGCCAATGTTGTAATCACCTTTCTATTTCCTGTGCCCCTCCTAAAAATAAATATTCTTTTTCCCTTGCCACTTTAAAAAACTGTTTGAAAAGCTCACAAATCCAGCCTGATGTGACCAAAGCAAGCACCACCATTCCCATTTTGAATGAATGGGACGGGAGGCAGAGGGAGGTGAACTGCCTTGCCCAAGAGGGTGTTAAACAGGAGAAGGCTTGAACAGAAACCCCAGGGAAGCCAGACTCCTGTCCACCAGCCGTGTGCCCACACTGAGACATGAGATCCAACTCTCCTGAAGCACAGGGTGCGTGAAGAAAAAGGGACAGAAAACCTTCTGGGGGTGTGCTACTCATCTACCTTGCTCAAGCACAGGTTCTCAGGTCCCCTTCCCTGACCCAAAATGCTCTATTGATATGGAAAATGAGACCTCACAATCCACGTGGGACAGGGGCTACACACAGGGGTGAATCACAACTGCTGCTGCACGGGTTGGGAAGGAACCAACCCCAAGGAGCTTGGAAGGTTTGTTCTCTTATGTCCCCATTTTTAATGACCCCTTAAAAACTCCTTTCAAAATGATACTTTTTAAAATCTAACACTCTAATCACACCTCAGAGACCAATAAGTAAATGGCAGTTCTTCATTCCCCTTTCACAGAGGTAATTTCTTCCCAAACCATCCCCCTACTTTCCCAATCTGGACTAAAACCTGCAAAAGAGTCCGAGGTGCACGATAGGAGTTCGGGTGGGAGGAAAGAGACCTTTATCTGAACCCCAGCAAGAAGATATTTTGAAGCTGCCTTCAGGGAGAAATTGTTTGCAAGGTGGAGCTAAAGCAGATCACGGAACCAGTCACAAGCTAGTGGAAATAAAAAAAAAAAAGTTTTCTTTACCTCCATGTCCCGCAAGAGAGAGGTGTCCTCGGGTCAATGTTTCTTCCCCACCCCTTTCCCTGTTATCTGTGGGAAAAGTCCAGCCGAAGAGAGCAGAGCCGTGCAGGGCTGGGAGATCCCAGCTGCTGCTCAGCCCGAACTGACAGAGCCCAGCCAGTGGCCCTGCACTACGAACAAGGAAGAAGGGCGGGTGGGTGAGAGGAAGGGAGGGAGGGAGGGGAGAGGAGGGGGAGGCAAGGCAATCAGGGTTTAAATTTAGACACAAATCTAAACAGATACTGTCCTTCCCGGAGCGCTGGGCTTGTGAGACAACAAGCGACAAGCTCTGCCTCCGCGCCCAAACTTGGGGACACCGCATGTGCATTTCCTCTCCTTTTTCTCTCTCCCCCTTCCTATCGCCTTATCTTTATCCCCCCTCCCATCCCTCCGTTTAGTCTCTATTTCTCTTCACTGCTTGCAGTTCCTGCCCTGGTATCTCTGCTTCGATCTCTCCGCTGTCCACACTTCCCTCTCCCAGGCTGCGGGGTCTCTTGCCTGTGTGTTTGCGAGGAGAGAATCCCTTTCTTTCTAACTGCAGCTTTCCTTTCTCTTCCTTCTTTTCGGTAATTTCACTCAGCAATGAACTGTCTTTAGAAAGGCAGAATAGGAGGAGAGCGAGGGTGATTATTGGGCTTGAACAGAATTTAAGGCGTTGTCCTGGTGCGCGGCTGGGACTCCCAGGAAGGACAAGTATCTGCTGGGTGATCCCGCAGAGAGAAGACAGGGCTTAATTGTGGGCACTAGCAGAGGGTCCCCATGCAAGGTTGTCACTGTCCAGCTGTAAAGCAGGACCAGCTCTTTCCACCTTTAATTTGTGTCTCACACCACCAGGTCTGAAGGTGCAGGTTGTTCTCCCCTCCCTTCGCAGGGATGGTCAGACTTGTGCACTGGAAGTGAGAAGCTTCCGTGGTGGTACAAAAATTCAGACGGGGAAAAAACAAGGCTCCGAAATGTTTTTGCTGCAGTTTCTCTTTCCACGCTGATCACAGTGTTGTAAACCGGACATCTCTTTTAGCAACTGTTTGCATATGCTCCTTCTCAAAGAATTTCAGTCCCCACCTCTCGAGAGCAGGGTGGTGCAGAGGAATTTGGAAACGCTCCCTTTGTCTTCTGCTGGCTTCCTCGCTTTGAGTGCAGCTGCAAAGTGACACAATGTCGTATCGTCATTTTGGCACGATACCTTGGGGCCAGAAGAGAGTTAAAGCATGTTTTCTAGAAGGGATGCATACTTCTCCTTTGCAGTGTTTCACAAGTCCCTGCTGGCTGTGGCTGAAAACGCTCCAGCATGGATTTAAATGTGAGCATCATGATATCCCAGCTCCCTGTTACCGATAGTGGTTCTTCCAGTGTAGTTAACTGTTGCTGTCCTGCATGCTGCAGAACTCCTGTGGAATTTGCACATTTAAATCGTGATCCAATTATCTCCCAGATTCAATATACAATAGTCACTCTGTCCTTAGCCAAAAGAACGAAAGGCTGAGTTGTTGCAATCTGGAGATTGGGCAAGAGGACTAATTAATCTTCTGTTGTTGAAACACTGGATTTGATGGATTACATGAAACCCCTCTGCTGTAAGCAACCAGAAGATGCTGCAACTGTAGATATAAGAAAATAAAATCTCAAATAAATATGAAAATGAAACTACCACTTGTTTGGAAATCCTATTGCTTTCTTCAAGTCCTGCCAATGGTACATTAGGAGAGGGAATAGAAACTGAACTGAGAAGTAGGGTTGAGGCAGGGAGGGCAGGATTCTTCTACTGCCTATGCTTTGCCTGCTGGGGGGACAGAAGGAGGATTTCAAGCTTGAGGGGTTTCACTGGACATGGGTTGCAAGTGCTGTTTTCAAGACATCTGCCCTGTAACACACCTCCAAAGTCAAAGTCACACCGTCAAAGCCACACCTCCCATAACTGTTTCCTGCTGCTCAGGGGCTGTTTCAGTATTTTCTTTCTGCTTTCAGGGGTTCTGCTGTGCAGAGGAAACCATTTGCTTAGGTGTACAGAAAAGGAAACTGCTAGGGAGAGGCAGTATCACTTCACCCATATTAGTAAAGAAAAGCTGTTGCAGCTGCCCCACCACAATTCTTCACTCCATTTATTTCTGCCTCCAAGGATCTTGCCACAAAAGCAAATCTTTTCTGCCTGCTGGATTCCCAAATGCCATTGCTCTGGGCATGGTATGCAGTACTTAGAGTACTTTTGTCATTTTGTCTGTACTTTTGACACTTTTTGATGCTAAATCTTCCTTCCTGAAGGAGCAAGGGGCGAATGCACAGAAATATAGTGTATGTTTTGCTCCAGACAGGAAGACATGAGGTGTGGATTTGTTCTCCTCTCTCTTGTTTCTGGACTGAAAACCACCGGCAAATCTGAACAAACAACCCACATGCTTTAGCTGCAAGAACTTTGAAACAAACGTTATTAAGGGACGTTCTACAGAGAAACTGGGTGTTTTACATGATGTGCATTTGCAAGTATTTGGAAGTATCTTTGTGTATGACTCTTTGTATCCTTCTGTATATCCCTGCTTACAAACCTGGGAGGCAGCAGTGAATATGGGACTAACTCGTTCTTGTATCAAAAAAAAAAAAAAGGTTCCACATCTGTTCTTCTCTGCAGGAAAAAAAAAATATAGTCATCACTGTGCCATTAAAACAGGCTCTGGGGGGAAATTTCATTTGACTGAGAAAATGCTGCAGTTATGGCCCCCTGGATTTTGCAGCTTCCTGTCTGATTCTTTTCAAGACATGTGAGGCCAACACAGCAAGTTTGCTTCAGAAGAAATGACTGGCACTCCTGCTACAGGCAGGATGTGGGGGAGAGGTGCAAGGAACTCCTTCATCCTGGCATTCCTTCAGAACAGGTGGCGTAAGAGGTTCTGCCATGCTTGGAAACACCATGGGCAACATTTGCTGGCTTCTTGCATTTTGGCTACGAAGGATGGAGAATGGAGCCTCTGCAGAGTGCTCAGAGAGAGCAAAAAAAAAGGAGATTCAGAGACATGGCTATGCTTTATTCCAAAACCAGACAGTTAAAAGTGCTTTGGAGGGCATCTGAAACTTTGTCTTTGGCATTTGTGTCCGTGCAGTTATCTCATTTGGGTGTGTCTGCCTAGCTGCCAAATCTGGGAAGGTATGTTTGTTAGGGTGGTGGGAGAGAGAAGGGTGGAGGGAGCTGTGGGTTCCTGCAGGACAGATTGCAATTCTGTGCTTTGTAAGACATTTGTTGTGGTTTTAGCAGAGCTCACCTGTCAGTGCCAGTATCTGAGGTCGTTCTGTCCACCTCTCTGCCTGGCCTTGGCTGTTGTTACCCACATCCTTTCCAGGAATTCACACCACTAACCAGCAGCTGTTACTATATTGGGCTTTTGACCTCCTGAAAATGGGGTCTCAACTCTTTCTGTTCCCACTCAAGCAACTCAATTCTCAACTGAAAAAGAAAAAAAAAAAAAAAAAAAAAGGGGGGGGGGGGGGATAAGGTAACCACCAAAGAAACAACATTTGCATTTCAAAGATCAATCAACTCGAAAAGCCAACATCCTGTTTTGGGTTGGCTTTACACATCAGGTCTGACACTTGGCAGCCCGACAGGAAGCGAACGTGAGCAGCGTTTTTCTGTGGGAAACTCGCTTTTTGAACCCACCGTTCTGCTAAGTGTGCCCCCAGCTGTCTGCCCGTGGCCCTCAGCACTGAACCAACGCCGTGGACGCTGAGCCTCACCCTCTTCTTCAGGGACTTATCAGCAGGAAATGAACTCAGCTGGAACGCTTCGTACCATTGACATTTTTGTGCTCGGGTCCTGCAGCTGCAGCGAAGTGCTTCTGAGAGCACAGACACACAAACACACACGTGCCAGCACCCACAGAACTGGAATGTGAGTTTGTGTGTTTTTTGTAGTGGCCACGTAAAAAAGTAGGTGGTAGAGACTAAACTGAAAAACTGAATGATTTCATGTGTTCTTGACTGTCAGCTGGCGCCTGAGCACTAACATCATGGTTCAGACTAACCAGGCTTCTTAATTAGGGCTACTTAATTGCCAGGTTCTGGGCAAAAGCCTGTCCCCAAGCACTTTACTGCACTTTTTAAACTTTACTGTAAAAAGTACACTTTACTGCACTTTTTACAGTAAAGTTTAAAAATGCTGTATGGCACAGGGCGCATTTCACCTCATAATAATGAGATCACAGTGGGATGGGTCACCCTGGTCCCACAGGGGCTAGTGGGTGGTGTTCAGATAACTGGTGTCATCTCTTGCAGCACCTGAATGTTCTTGGAGAGCTCTTCTTTCTCCTGATCTGCTTGACTTCAGAGAACAAACTGAGCTGGGGTGTTAAGAGGCATGGCTGCATCCCATTTTACTCATATAATGGTGGGACAAGTATTATCAGCACGAGCCACTGACAGCTTGCTTCCAGACCGAGCAATTCCTCTATAGTTACTAGTTTTAGTACACCGGGCTTAATATAAACCAACAAAACCAGTCAGAACATGGCTGCTGGCAGAATTCTGGGTATATGTGCTGGTTTTGATTACACTCTTCTCAGGCCAGTCCTACTGCCCATCTCTCAGTGTCCTAGAAAGCAGCTCCACAAGCAGTGGCCCTCGCCAGCAGCTTCCTCAGCATGCAGCCCAAGCTCTGACTGAACAGGATTTTCTAACTGAAAATGGAACAATATTTCTGTCCCTAACAGGTTGTGCACAGAGGAAGCTTGCCTTGCCACTGCCTGTGTGGTGGCTGTTAAAAAAGTAAAAGCACTTTTGGCTGAACACCATGCCAGCGCTGTAATAACTCTACCTGTCTTTAAAAAAATACACCAAGGAAAGAATCACAAGCTAAATTCCCAACCAAGGTAATTCAGAGGGTGAGAACAAATAAATGTCTTATGCACAAGCATGCAACACCACTCTGCTCAGCAAAGGTCTGTGCTGTGTGCCTCTTCTAGCAGCAGCAGGGCTGATAGCTCCTCAGGAGAGAATCTAACCAACATTTTTAGAAACAATTTGCATGGTGGGTCTCATGTGGCACCAAGCATTGGCACTTCAAAGCACTGGAGCACTTCAGCTTCTGCCAGAGCTGACTCACAGGTCAGTCTCTTCTGTCACAGGCAGCGGCAAGTGACTTTAATCACCCCGGCAAGTGACTTTAATCACCCTGGCTTGTCACTTGGATGCGGAGAGCGGGCCTGGCTCAGGAATCAAGCGCTGCACACAGCGGGACTGCACAGCCCCCGACTGTTATCTGGACACAGAAAGGTTTCTGTTCACGGACAGACTGCATGACCTAGACAGGAAGCCTGGACCAGAGCACAGCTAGGCTGCGTCTGAGGAGAAACCGTGCCCAGCCCATGCAGCAACCAGGCTGTCTGCAGAGAGAGCTGGCTCAGGGAAAACCAGCTCTGAAGAGGGCAGGCAAAAAACATGGCACAAGCCAGGATGGAAACCTTGCCCGCTTTCTGACTAAAATACATCGACACAGCCTGAAGCCCATCACATGTAAAACACACTGAAATTAAGATTGTTCCATGAACTCGACCTTGGAGGAAGTAAACTCGGCTCCATTTATGGTGAGATATTACTGTCTATCTACTGGCTTTTAAATGCAGTGAAGCACATGATTTGGAAAGGAGAACTAGTAGTGCCTACCAATACTTTCTTGACCCTGTTATGCAAGGATGCTGAGAGCCCCTAGACAATATTGCAGCACAACAGAGAGAATCCTTCTCCTTTCTCTGAGATCTAACTGAGGAAGTGAGAGAGCCCAGTGGCTGCACATCAGGGGTTTAGAGCATCCTTTTTTTCTTTTTTTTCACTATGAAAATTTCAGTTTCTCCTGAGCATCTCCAGGAGAAGGCAGCAGCAGAAGGTTCCATGTGTCCTGGAGAGGAAGCAGGGATCTCTAAGCATGCTCTGCAGGCAAGGAGAATACTGGAGGAAAAATAATTTTGTTCTGCCTGTACAGGACAGCAGATAAATAGCAGGGAATGGATGGGTGGTGTGTTTTCCTTGCTGAGATCAGCCCAACAGGATGATCCATCCAGCCTGCTATAAGCTGTGGGTGCTGTGGGGCACCTGGGGCAGATGGTGGTCACAGGGCAAGTTAATTTGGCTTTCTCAGTGCTACATTGCTATTTACATAATGTGGACATATGTGGACCCAGGTGGAAATATGAAAACCCATCATCTTTTAGGACCAGTTGAATCAAGTCTCAGTTTTACCCCAGTTTCAAGCATCTCTTTCTACAAATCTTTCTAAGGTTACTGAGCACAAAGTGATGGATAAAATAAGCTAGCTTAGTGTTTGTTTGGGTAAGCAATGCTTGGAAGAGCCTTCAGTGGAAGGTGGAATGGTGTTCAACTGACAAAACCAGAGGCAAGGGCTCTGACATACATCCTGCACTGTGCAAGAGGTAACACCTGAGCTCTGCCTAGCGGCAAATCATTCTGTGGGCTCTGTGGCCCAAAACAGATAGTCCCTGCTGCTGCGATTAAAGGATAAGGTTTTCCCAAGGGAAGGCTGGGCCCCAAACACCTGTGGTGACACAGAACCAGCCTTCGAGGCTGATTTAGCAGTGGGCAGGGATAGTGGGGCCGATGGTGCCGCCCCTTGGATTTGGAGAATGACAGAATCATTATGGTTGGGAAAGAACTTTAGGATCTCCGAGTCCACCTGTTCACCCAGCACTCCGTGCTCCCCATTAAAGCATGTCCTCAAGTGCCGTATCCACGCGGTTTTTGGACACTTCCAGGATGGGACAGACTTCCCCAGGCACAAAAAAGCAGGGGCGATGCCAGGGGACCGCGCCATGGCCTATCCCGCGTCACTCTGACCCCGCAGAACGGGCCGGTTCCGACCCGGGGGGTGTCGGAGGGGGGGACTGGCTCGGCACAGGCGGGAGCCGCCGGGACATCTCCGCGACATCGGCGGGGACATCGCGGGGACGTCGCGGGGACATCGCGGGGACATCGCGGGGACATCGCGGGACATCGCCGGGAGCCGCGTCCTGCCAGCGCCCCCCGCAGGCCAGCGGGAGCGCTGCCGCCACCTTCCCTTCTTCCCGCGCCTGGCGCCCCAGGGAAACGGGATTGTCCGGGAATTCTGTGGGACGGGGCCAGCGCGGTGAGGCCCGACCAGGCCAACAGTGGCATTCCGGCCTGGAGCGGGAATAGCGTGGCCAGCAGGAGCAGGGCAGCGATTGTCCCTCTGTACTCGGCCACACCTCCAGTGCTGTGTCCAGCTCTGGGCCTCTCGCTTCGGAAAAGGCCTTGAGGGGCTGGAGCGAGTCAAGGGAAGGGTCTGGAGCACGAGTGTTGTGGGAAGCCGCCGAGGGAGCTGGGGGTGCTCAGTCCGGAGAGAAGGAGCCTCAGCGGGGACCTCACCGCTCTCTACAACCACCTGAAGGGAGGGTGTGGGCAGGTGGCGTTTGGCCTCTGCTCCCAGGGAACCAGGGACAGGATGAGAGGACACGGCCTCAGGCTGTGCCAGGGAGGTTCACGTTGGGCATTTAGAGGAATTTCTTCACAGAAAGGGTGATTAGACACTGGGATGGGCTGCCCGGGGAGGTGTTGGAGTCATAGTCCCCAGAGGAGTTCAGGGAAAGGCTGGCTGTGGCACCCGGGGCCGCGCTGGGGCTCGCTCGGCGCTGTCGGCTCGGACTCGCCGACTTCGGGGTCTCTTCCGTCCATCCGGTGACGCAGCGCGGGGCTCCCATTGGCTGCCGGCCTGACGGTGACTCCGCCCCCTCGCGGGCCGCGCGCTCGGGGTTGTTTACATCGTCTGCGCGCATTGGCCCGCCCCCAGCTGCTCTCATTGGCTGAGGAGCGCGGGTCCCGCAAGTCTATTGGATGGCAGCGGGGGTGGTGGCTCGTCACTCCCGAGACTGTCGCTCATTGGCTCGGGGGGGGCGGGCCGCGCTGCTCCCATTGGTGAGGCGGGGCGAGGCTCCGCCCCTCGCGGCGGGTGGGCGGGCGGTACGGGCGGGCCCGGCAGTCGGTGGCCGGCGCCGTGCGGGGCGGGATGTCCCGGTCCGCGGCTGTGCGGGGAGCGATGTCCGTGTCCTCAGCTGGCCGGGGAGCGATGGCGCGGCTGCTGCTCCTGTGCGCCGCATCGGGGTTGCTGCTGGTGGCCGTCGCGGCCATCCCGCCGCCCGAGGAGGCGGCGCGCATGGCGCGCTACGTCCTGCACAGCTGCGACTGGGGCGCGCTGGCCACGCTGTCGGCGCAGGAGGGGCTGCGCGGCCGCCCCTTCGCCAACATCTTCTCCCTCAGCGACGGCCCGCCCGGGCCCTGCGGCGGCAGCGGCGTCCCCTACCTGTACCTGACCGACATGGAGATCTCCGTGCAGGACCTGGAGGTGAGCGGTGGCACCGCGGGTGCGAAGTGACCCCGCGGAGGACACTCGGAGAAGCACCCGGGTCACTCAGGCCTGCGCTCAGCAGCAGGTGGGGGTGGCGAGGCGGTGTGGCAGCGCTGGTTCACGGAGCCACGGGATTGCTGGGGCTGGGAGGGACCTCTGGGGATCTTTCAGCCCAACCCGCTGCCAGGGCAGGGTCACGTCGGGCAGGTGGCACAGGAACGTGTCCTGGTAGGGCTCTCCAGAGAGGGAGACTCCATGAGCTCCGTGGGCAGCTGTTGCAGTACCCTGCCACCCTCAGTGTAAAATTCTTCCTCATCTCTGCTTTAGTCTATGGCTGTTCCTTGGATGTCGCACGGTTTGTCACCCCTGGTGACAATTCTTAGTGCTTGACTGTCTGTGGTGGCAGTCGGGGAGGTCTCCTGAAAAGTTCCTGCTGATCGTGGTCTTGAGAAAGAAAGGGCAGCACCAGACAGAGGAAGAGTCTGCAGCTTCCAGAAGCACTGAGCAAAGAAATGAGGCGCCACAGAATATTTGAACAGCGAAAATTTCACACACAAAAAAAGTCAAAAGGACTGGAACTTGTCAGTGTTCTCAGCAAAGAGAATTCTTACAGAGCCTGCTGAAGGAACAGTTATTAAATCTCTGGAGCTTACCATAAGGGGAAGCACACTTATAAAGGCAGCGTTGGCATGCTGAGACTCTGAGTGTGTAATTGGCCTTGTCCCAGATCTTTTGTGGCCAAGAGTTTGCTAAAAACTTAATGAAATAGCAGTTGTATGCCTCCTTTATTGGATTTGATTGGTTGTTTATGTAACTTACAATATTAGTCAACACGAAATAATGGTAATTTTTCAGACTGTTTCATAATTTTTTGTTTGTTCCCTGTCATGTTTCAGTTTGTTACCTTAAAGTAGTTTAATTATATGTCTGAGTACTGCAGAGAGTCTAATTTATTTTCCTGATAACTTTCTTTCCCAGAGACAGCTGTTTGCTTTCAGAATAACATAAAACTGGTAGTGAATATTTCCTTCAGAAGGCTCCTCAACAGGTCCTTATTTTGCTGCTTCAGGGCAGAAACTCCTGACACGTGAATAGTCACGGGCAAGGGAGAAGGTGCCGAATAATCATGAGTCAGCTTTTTGGGAGTTAAGCAGCTTCCTATCTCTCAAGTGGTTGCTTCTGTTTCATGAGGTCACCAGTGCTCTCCGTAGTGTTCAAGTGGCTGTGGAGGGTTTCTCTTGGACATGAGCCCTTCTCAAAGCAGGGGAATTTCCCTTACTGGGAAATAATGACCCTTAGTAAGTGGCATTCTGCAATCCTGTTTGGCACCAGTGCTTTTCAAGCCATGGTCACCAAATTAGTTTTTAGAAAAACACTCAGCTATGGGTTCTTTAATTCTTCAAGTTAGGTGTTTCACTTAAATACTCAGATTTTTTTTTTTAAACCTAACTTCTAAAATTCACTTTAAATGCCAAAAGAGCTGTTTGGGAGAGCCAGGAGACTTTTTTGAAGAGATGTTTTTGTTCTAAGTGATTTTACCAACAGTTGTGAAGCTGAGTTGGTTGCCTTCTCAGTAACACTTTGCCCTTCCACCAGAATTTACCTGATGGAGTTCACTGTATGTCATTGTCTTCTGTACTGTCCTTTGTGTCTGCAAATTGTAATGTATCATAATTTGCATGTGAAACAGGTAGGCTGAATTCAGAGTTTTAAGGAGTGTTGTTCTGTGATGTTTGCACTTTATGTTAACAAGCTTCAGCACACCTCTGAACTGGGCTTTATTTCAGATTCAGAGCTCACCCAAGGAGCCTTTCAGAAGTAGTTAGGAAAAGGTGGTGACAGCTCTGTTCTTTCTGCCAGTATTACTGAGCTGAATAAAGGCCCAAGAGCTGAATAAAATACCAAGAGCTGAAAATGTGGTGGGTATGACATTGTTTTCACATAAGAAAAGCAAACATAAACCTGTTATGTTTCTTCTTGCATTTCAGGTCAATTCAAATGCCTCTTTGACTGTGTCTTTGGCACAGACTCCTTACTGCAGGAAGCACAGATATGATCCTCAGAACCCCCTCTGTGCCCACATCATCTTCGTTGGGAGCATTGTCAAGGTAAGCAGCTGAAAGCTGACCCTGGGCAAGGTTGTGTGCATCAAATACAGATTTGTTTAGTGGAGGGAGAGGAGAGTGGTGAGAAATTCTGTGCAGAAGCACATGCTGAGGTGTTCTCTGCTGTGATACCCAAAGGCCAGCTCGTAGTTTGTGAGAGGAAAAAAAGTTTACCCTTGATTTTTGCAGAAGCTCTGCTGACAAGCCTTTAGCAAGGAATTTGGGGAGACAATAATGCAGAAAAGCTCCCTCATTCCTGCCAATGTGTTGTGAAACTAAGAAATCCGAGGCCATTATTTTGGAAAAACCTTCATATTTCATTCACATCTCTCTTGCTCAGTTAAATTCTTTGGTTCAAGCAGTGTGACATACCTTCTTCTGAAGCTCTGCTGAAGTAAATACTAACCTGAGCTACAAAGTTGCAGGTGCTATAGAGAGAAAGTGTGCATTGTGTGATCCCATGGTGTTGCTGCCAGGGCAGTGTTCTTTTGTTCACCAGTTCTTTGGTGTCTTGTAGGAGGAATTGAGAGCTGCATGTGTTATTCACTGAAGATCCTAATCCCATTATTGGGGATAATGATTGAGGATGGGAACTAGTCATCACTACTCTCTCTTACTTGATAGTCTCAATTCTTATTTGCTGTTTTCACAGCTCTGGTATTTGTACATTGCACTCAGCAGTCTTGTAGTTGCTTTCCTGAGTTTCTCATCCGTAATGGAGTTGATTTTATTTAGGTGGTTCTTCTTGTACTACACCCAGAGCTCTAAATTGTTGATTTAACTCTTTAAACATCTGCACATTTAAGCACCAAGGTATATTAAGCACCATCACACTTTTCAGCTTCCCTTCTCTGTAGATTCTGTTATACCATCCCATTTGTGTTTGTGTGTTTGCAGATGTCTGGGCAGAGTTGTATCTGTTTCTGTCACTTCGAATGAGCAGGTGCAGAGGAGGTGAAATTACACCTAAGACACATCACACATCACATTATAATAATTCACCTAGCATCCATACTTCTCTGTTCTGTGATTTGTTTTAAGATTTATTCTTATGTTGATGAAATACTTTCTTTCTCATGCTAACTCTAAAAGCAGGATTTTTATTTAATGTTGAAATCCACTACTTTGCAAGTGTTGTCTGTCTCACGCAGTTGCACACCACACTGACGATGAGCAGACTCAGCCACAGTAATGAGCCCCTTGGGACAAGACATGGCAGGACTGAAAAAAGCACACCACAGTCAGCAGTGGCTTTTTAGCTAAAACTCATCTTTACAAGACTATCTTATTGTAATGTTTTCCCGGTTTTTGTTTAGGTGAATGATTCAGAAGCAGACTTAGCCAAAAAAGCATTATTCAGTCGCCACCCTGAAATGGAAAGCTGGCCCAAGGATCATAATTGGTTCTTTGCCAAATTCAACATCACCAATATTTGGGTCCTGGACTACTTTGGTGGATTGAAAATTGTGACACCAGAAGAGTACTACAGTGTCAAGCCTTAGTAAGTACTGAAGTTTTTCATGGCTAACTCTCATTATATTTCACACCTGTGTAACTTCTTGTTGTTGACAGGGAGGAGTGACTCCTGTAGAATTGGCACTGTCACTGTCCTCTGTTTGAATTAATTGCAAGACTGATGATGTTTTGGTCTAATAATTAATAGTAGTGAGACTCTTCAGCATTTCTGAAGCTGTATTAATGGGATTGCAGCAATATTGCTGATACTTCCAAAAGAAAATTGCTGTTGAATCTGTCCTTATGATATTGAAGTATAGAGAAATTGTGTTCTATTGTCTACATAAAAACAAGTCTTTAAAACTTTCAAATCTATTTTAGCACAGTCAACATGAATTATGCATTCATTTCACTCATATTCTTACTCCTTGTAGGTGGAAGAAGATCCTTGGTGATGCTGATGTGGAAATGAATTACTGTGGCTGTTTCATGAAAGATTTATTTTTTCTATGTAGTGTAGAGCTGAATTAATAATATAATAAATCAAAGACCTTGCATTGTTAATGAGCATGTATTACCCTTAAAGCAGATTTAACTTCTCACTAACTTGAATCATGTTACAATGAAAAACCATTGTGCATAAGCAATAACTAAATTTTATTCACTGGATGTGAATTTGGAAAGATATCTGACAGTGTGCATTCAGAAATGTTGTGTTTACTGGATTCTAAAGCATTAGTCCAGTTCTAAAGTGCCTTAGTTAAATAATGTTTCTGAGCACTTTCCAATATTATTTTATTTTTAATACCAGTTTAGTTCAGAATTTTATAGTGAAGTTCTACGGGATGGCTCAGCTGATGGAATGGAAAGCATTGCCTTTATTACAGTGGCAAATGATGTGCTGAGTTTCCAAATCCTGTTAAGAATTTTCTTTGCACTCTGATAAACTCACCTTTTTGAGCCATTTTTCTGTTTTATTGAATGTGCTGTAGAATACAGTTGTGTTCATACCAGCTGTACCTATACCTCAGGATGAGTTCTTGGTAATTCCTCAGCTGATTGCCTGCCTGACTCTCTAATAAAAGCAGATCAGTAGTACCTAAAATATCTGACTTAAGAAGAGTAGTGTCTTGTAAATTCAGTGAGAATGTTGTGAAGGATAAGTATTTTCTGATTGAGATTCTGAAATACTCAGCTTTGTTAATCTGATCAAATGGCAATTCATCAGCTTTTGTTCCCCTCAACAGCAGAACTGAGCAGATTTTGGGGTCTGGAAGCCTTAGACAACAATTTTGGATTAGTAACCCAGAAGTGAAAAAGAAGCAATACAGTTTGACACAAATGATTCATGATTTGCAGAGAATGAAAATTAATGAAAGGTGTGCTTAATTAATTCTGTGTCAAAGTAAGTTACACCCAACCACAAAAACCACCTTTTTAACATCCTCACTGATCTGCTGTGTGCTGAGTTCACCAACACTAAAAAGTGTTTATAAACAAACAAGTTGATTTTACAGTGAGCAAATATTACCTAGTTGACCTAGAGTAAAGTATTTAGACTCCTTAGAGGAGGTTGATACATAGAACAGTGGGATTGTCATTTAAGATCCCTGTTAAGATCTTAATGTTGTTGTTATATCACTCCTTTTCTCAGATACTGGGATTATTTGTGAAAGTATTTTTTATATAACTTATTAAGAGTTCTTCATAAGGGGAAGGAAGGTACGTGGTACTGTTCTGTTCTACTATTTTAAAACTAATTTAGGATAAACTTACAATATAGAAACTATTTGTGTTGAATAGGTAACACTGATATTTAATTTGAAATTGGAAAAAAAATATATATAAGGTATGACAGTTGTGAAAAGTCATCTGAATCTCTGTCATGGACTCAATACTTTCTGTGAGGACACCTGAATGCATTACGTGTAACCCTGTAACTTCTGATGTGTGAGACCGATGATGCTGGGCTTTTGTTAAAATTAAAATACTTTTTTGACAAGTGGTGTCAAGCATTATTTATTGCATGTCCAAGAATTATTCTCTCCCTCCTGCTGTCTTCCATACAAGCACTCTCTTTTCAGTGTTCTTGTTTTACTGTTTCTCTGATGTCTTTCATTCTTGCTAGAATTAATGGGGAAATGTCCCTACTTACACCTGCCATCCCCTCCTTGGATTAAATCCGTGTCTTTGTACTTCACATGCTTTCTTGCATCTAATGCTGAGAAATGAAAAATTGCAAAGGCAAATGGCATCATTCCACACATCCCCAACTTCCTTCTTCCACCAGCTGCTTCTGTACCCCCGGATTCTTCGCTGGTAGGGCAAGGTGAGAAGCAGGAAAGGTCTTGACATTGCATAAACAATAAAACAAGGCTGTTTTAAGCACAAATTCAAAACAGCCCCAAGCAAGCTAAGGCAAAAAAACCCCAACCACAAAACCCAAATCTCCATCCCAGCCAAAACCAGTACACCGCCTGCAAAAGTATTGCTTTCACTTGAGGGTTTGGTGCAGAATAAGGCTGGCGTTGTTTCTGGTTTTCTTCTCCTTTTACTATCAATTCCCAAATATTTCCTCCTTGAAAGTGAAAGGGCCTTTTTTGGTAACAGTAAGATCTTAAAACAGTTTTGTAATGCTACTGTAACAACTGTAGATCATCCAAATCTCTTTACCTTTCAAATCTGGGAGGACCCCAACCAAATGTTTCTTTGGGAAAATGGTGAACAGAAGACTGGTTAAGCTACATGTACAGACCTGGATTTGAGGGTAAATTAGAGAAGAACTCTGGAGCTGTATCTGTACATCTCACTGAATAGTTTTTGGTGTGTTTTATATGTGGTAGCAGAACATAAAGCAGTTCAGGTTATCAATCTTCTTCCTTAGTAATAGGTGTGTAAATGTTTATATCACCAACCCAAGAAAGTCATCAGCTGGTCCTATTTTTCCTCACCTCTGTTCCCTGTGCTCACCTTCCTTCTGTTCAGCCCATTCAGGAATTTGTTTGTGAGCATGTTTCCTTTTTTTTCCTGCCATCCAGGAGTAATACCGGGGCTTAGAACAGAAGAGGCTGAGTATAATCAGCTGATACAGCTGTAAGCAATGAATCAGTGTTTTGATTTCTGTGAGTATCCTCTGCCAGGGCATGCTTGAAGAACCTGAGCATATTCTCAACAGCAATGAAGTCAGCCTCCCCACCTGGGAGGCACCTGCACTCACGGGAATCTGACACAGGATAACTGCAGGCACCTCACTGAGCCACAGGATGTTTGTTAGCTGGGAATCTAATAAGGGTAATCACTACCTGTCATGTTCTACTTCCTACTACATGTTCTTCCTTCTATTGATCTTGCTTATTGACATGTTTGTGTTTCTACTTCTTGATTTTTCAATTTGTTTCTTGTGTTTTAAATGTAGGACTTGTGCCCACTAGGCTCTTGCAACACGCAACACCATTACACAGTAGATCTTAAATATATCAGGTATTCATTTAATCCTTTATTCAGTTCTCTCTGGAATTAATTTCTTACCTGTTTAATATTATGCCTGTGATCTTCACAGTAAAATATAGGTAGGTCAATCAGAGTATCAGACTAACACAAAAAGTGTTAATCGTAATTTAATGGATTAATCTGTTTTCAAAAGGTTTTTCCTGAGCAAAACCGTTGAATAGAGATAAAATCCAATAAACTGATGTATTGTAATTGAACACAAGAGGGTGCCACAGACTTACATTCGGCGGGAGTGTTAAATGTTTAATGCTTAAAAGTGGTTATTGAATTCACCATAACTCAAAGATGCTGGAAAAGCAAATGACGGGGGCATAATATGAACAAATTCCTTTTCTACAGTGCTTTACATTATGAATGCTTCCCTCCATAAACACAGCAGCCTGCTGGCTGCAAAAAAAAGGAGCATTCATCATGTTTTTGTGTTTTGTAATCATTTTGTGCTATGGAGAGCTCAGAAGTAATATCCATGAAAATGATTTAAAGGTTTTTAAATTAAGTAACTCTAGTAAAGGAAATGGAGACAGGTATAGAATGCCTCGGAACATCGACTGGGAGCAGCCAGCTCCAGACTCAACAATGTTTATTTCTGTCAAATCCAGAGAGAGGGGGTTCATTAGTGTGACCATGCTTCAGCTTAGGCTTATTACAAGCTGAATTAAACTACTTGACTCTGATTTGTAATTTCCAACAGCTAATTAGTCTTGGGTTCTTCAAGTGCCCCCAGGCTGCTCTCCAGTGGTTTGGGTTGCCCTGATGATGTGCAGGTGTTTGGGTGATGAGGAAGAGCTGGGAAAAACCTGAAGCTTCCCCTTTTTTCATGGGGACTGTGTTAGAGCTCAGGTTCTTGTTGCTTGCTCAGTCCCACTGTCTTGGCCTTAAGCGTGTCTCAAGTGTGTTTGACCCTGGTTGTTGTCACCCAGCCTCTGCTCTTGTCCAGGTACTGTGGCACTGCTTTTTTTGGGGTTGAGGCCACTGTCCTGCCTTCCTTGCCAGCTCCTCTGCTTGAGTGGAGCAGTCCTTGGTTCTCTCTAATAATTGCATTTTCTGTATGCTGGGGAGCTCAACCCTTGAATTTCTCTTGCAGTTGCTCCCTGGGCTTTTTGACTTAAGAACTGCTGTGTTTAGAGGCTTCCTCAGAGTTTCTGAGTTGAATTGGTGTAAAAAGATTAGGCTGTAAGTCTTATTAATTCTGGGCGTAGGGGTTAATGTTCTTTACAGCCTGGTTTTCTGTGGAAACAAAGCTTAGGTAACATTTCTGGGTACTTGCCTTTGTCATATTTGTTTTTACTTTGTTGGATTCAGATTTGAAATGGGGAGTCTGACCTCAAAGCTAGCAAGCTCCTATAAATGTCATGACAACTGTGAGCTGGGGAGAGGAAACAAACCCCAGTTCACATATATTAAAGGTACAAAAGTAATGTTTTGAAAATTTGAGTTTCGTTAGTTGTGCTGATTGTAGAGCTGGAGTATTCTAGTTGAGTGTGACCAGGTATGCAGTTAGTATCAGAAAGGGTGCAATTCTGTGTTGTTCAGGGGATGGTAGGCTTTAATCAAAGAACCTGATAGCTGTAGTGATGATTCTGAGTTATTTTCTTCTCTAGCTCTTACTAGCCTACATTAAAAAGCCTCAAAAATTCCCCATTACTATTTGCTTCTGATTCGTGCCGCTGCTAGGCTTAGTTTTGCATAGAATTTCTCCAGTTTAAGCAAAAGAGATGCCACATTTCTGGTGGTGGGCCCAACAGCTGCTGTGGGGCTTGTGGAAAGAGGAGAGTCTCTCCCTTGACCTCAGTAGTATTGTCAGTGTATCCACACAGGTCTAGAACCACTTAATGTTATTTTTGCTACTGTCACTGACTCAGATTGTAAATTTACTTTGCATCATTACTCTTCCCTTCCCCTTAGATGTAAAAATGTAGATACCAGTTTGTAGCACTCCTGTAAAATACTTGCAAGCTCATCTTAATACCCTTAGATGACAGGAATGCTTTATTTGAAGAATAAGATGACTTGGTTTTAATCTGTGAGTAATTAATTTTAAGGCTTTTAAAATAAATCTGTGATTTGCTACAAGCACAGAGTAACTTGACAAAACCAAACAGAGGGTTTGTGTGTGCAAAGGGGGAGAAAGAGACAGTGTCAAGAAATAGTATGTAATTGCATTTCTAAGCATGTATATTTATGTGAAAACACTGAAGATAATTTGTGATTCTATAATGTTTTTATGTCAGTGAAACCTGTTAAACATCTTCCAGTGTTAACAAGTAAATGGTTCTAGATTGAAAGGTGGCAATTGTTTAGAGATAAGAAAAAGAAATAGTTGCACAAACCCTGCATTATATGATTAGAAGAACATTGCACACTAATATCCTGTTGTCTTTTAGCAAAAAAACAGTTGCCTAATCAAGCATAAATTGGATTTTTGATTTGTTTTAAATGCTTAATTGAATTTCAGTTAATTTAATTAAGTTTTTCCTCAGGTGAGCATTTGAAACATGCAGAAGAGGTGTGTGTTAGGGGTAAAGAAGGGAGGAGAATAAAGGAAAAGATGATACTACCACAGAACTTAAAATGTGGCTTCACTGTATCTTTATATTTATAAAAGGCATAACCTGATAAGTCATATTCTATACAGCCATGCAAGAAAATACTGAAGGTGTTCTATAATTAAAAAGAGCATTTCAAGGATATGTGTAGTGATAAAGTCACAGAACTTTTCTACACAGGCTGCAATGTAACTGGGGAAATTCACCTGCAATTAACAGGGCTGTTGATGATGCCAGAGAGAGTAGCTTGAGTACCCCAAAAGAAAAGAAGCACTGTTCCTCCTCCTTAAAATATGACATAAGCAGTGGTCTCTTGAGTACATTAACAACAACAAAATCCAGAGCAGATCATAACGGTGTCACTGGGGAGGGAAAAATTGGATATTACAGATTCAGTAGTCTCAAAATTGAGCATTCAAAGAGGATGCATTTTAACTTTCTCCTAACAACTCCTTTATAGGTTTCCACAAACCCTGTCTTACTAAAGATTTTTAAGACTGTAGCAGGAAAAAGGAAACTGCCAGTCACAAAAATCCCTGAAATAAGAAATAGAAATGTTTTTGCATCATATCAGGGCCTGTTTATAATCTCCTGTAGGAAACATGCACTCCTGGCCATATTTGTCTTTGTGGTCCTGCACAGGTGTTCCTTTTTATGTTTGGGTTTTTTTTTTCTTGTTGCACGTGTCAGGGTTTTTATTTGCTCGATGCAGCTGCAAGGAGTAGTGACAGTCAGGTGGGTTTTCCTTGGAAAAGCAGTCTTTTCATACACAAAAGGGAGCAGTTGTAGAAAAAGCAACTCCTTCTGTCTCTCTGTTGGGAGCCGCAAAGCAAGACCTGTAGTTAGACTCTGTCTTCTTTCCAGCTCTCCATTTGCTGGCAAAAGTGCAGGGCAGGGACTAATCCTCTTGGAATGCAGCCATTACCACTAAATAAGTATTAATTGCTGCATTCCAAGGGGATTAGCACAGTTGAACCCAATTATAGCAAATCGAAGCTGCACTGTAAGGCACTACAGTGCATTGAGATGCAGTGAAGCAGTGTAGGACTGTCAGTCTCCAACATTTTATCAATAAAAATTGTGGGCTTACACGTTATAAACAGCAGCCTATTTCTTTTTCAGTGTCTTGGTCTGAATGGCATGCCTGGCTGGAAGCTACAGCTTGCTCACCAGTGAAAATAGTTGCTTTTTTTAAACACCCATTATCTTTGTGTGAACATCTCAGAAACGTTTTTAATACTTGTTGAGTTAATTATGGCGCTGCAAGCATCACTCCCTGCTGGACCAGGGGCAAGGCTCTGCAGTCTGTCTGGATTCTCACATCTCTGAAGTCAGCCAGCTCTTCCATCAGGTGATGTAGGAATTAATTTTGCCTGCTAGTGTTAACTGTATCAAATAGGTTTAGGAGAGCTCCTGATAACCGACCTGTTCTCAATCCCAGCAGTCTGCAGTGATGATTACAGGCATATCTCTGTGGTAGCAATACAGGAGCCAGAGGGCAGTGTGTAGTTATATATATTTTTTTAATCCTCAGCTTGACTGTGGTGTGGGTTTGTTTTTTTTTTTTTTTTTTTAGTTTTCATTTATTTCCTGTTAAAACTGCAAACCCTGCTGCTTTTTTTTTTATATGGTACAGTCAAAGCATAACCAGTAAGTGTGAAAAGGGAATGCTTCTGGGAATGAATCAGCCCCTTGCATTAGAGCTGTTCCAGGATTTTTTGTGTCCAGAGAAAGGATGGCATATGGATGCACAGAACCAGTTGAATGTAGGCCTTAACTATTTTATGAAAGATCTTATCCTTACGGATAATGAGCTGCACCTTAACCAGCATTAAACACACTGAGTTGTACTTGGGGACCACTTCAGTTCCCTGACCCATTCTGTTTCAAGAACCACAGATCAAATATTGCAGTCTTCCCAGTGCAGGTAATTCTTGAAAATGTACTTTCCTCCACCCATATGTTTAGATGAAGAGTCAAGTTTAGCTGAGAGCTTTTCTTAACACAGCAGGAAGGGTTTTATATTTCCGCTGTGGCCTTGTCTGTATTGAGAAAAATTGCTGCTGGTTCAGCTGAATGAGGGTTGGCATTCATTTCTAGTCCAGGGTTAACAAAGTCCTTACAATGTGACTGAAGTGAGTAAAATGAAACATCAGTATGGTTTAAACTGTTGGTAGAAGTGTATTTGCAAGATTGACCAATGCACAATGTGGGCAGGAAGTGCTGAAGTTTTTACAGTGCTGCGTAGCTCCTGGAGATGCAAAGACTGGAAAGGCTGAAAAGAAGGTGACACTCTAAGCAAACCATCCCTCATGGTAGAATCGCAAACCTTATGAACACTGAAAAACTTTTTCCTAGAGAGGAGACCACTTCCCCTTTATCTTTTCCTCTACTGCTTGTCTGCATGTGATTTGCATCTCTCCCATGCCATGCTTGTTGTGAGAATAATTCACAATACAAGCATGAGTACTCTTCTGTATACTTTGATTATATTTGGATAATGATAAGCTTGCCTTAGTTCAAAAGCTGAGGGATGGGGAGGTGGGAATTTCTAGGGGCACTGTCATGCAAAGCCTTTTTCTGACTCTACCCACACTTCCAAATGAAGTCCATATACTCAATTTCTCTGACCTTTCCCTATCTAGACATCAAAACACACTGGCCCAACCGCTGTTCTCCCAGTGTGCCTACTGTTGCTATTAATCTCTCTTTCTTACACAGCTCTTCATTTCTTTTCCTTACCTTTGGCCTCAGCTCTTTATTCAAAGTGATAATTTGCTGGCTTTCTGCCGGAGGGAGAAGCTATGATCAATAACAGGAGGAGACAGAGGTCAGTGGAATAGTGATGAGCAGTGCCATCTGCTTCTCTGGAAACACTGTTACCCAAAAATATCAATAACTAGGATGATATTTCAGCTTTTGGATAAGGCATCAGTGAGATTGAGGCAGCCAGCAGTGAGAGCACAGGTCTTTTTTCTGCTCACTAATTCCTTGTTTCAGCCAATCTTCTGTCACACAGAGATGTGGACAGAAAGGGCTTTATCCAGCTTGCACTGGAATATAGAGCATGTACCTGAGCACAGCCATTTCTGGGGCTAATGACACCTCGTTCAGGTTCAGTGCATGGCAGCTCTCCTGGGCTGTGCTCTGCTCTGGGTCAGAGCCCATCTCCAGCCTTTCCTCGGAGCTTTAGGGGTTGAAGAGCCACAAAGAAAACCTTCCCGAGGGCTGGGAGAGAGCAGAGACTCAGCAGCACTGCCTGGTTATCACAGAAGGGTATGCTGCACTCTAACACCTGGTGCTAGACTACTACTAGTGTCTAGTACTTTTGGTATTGACTGGCACAATATATAATGATTCAATTAAAGGAAAAGACAGTTTTATCCATGTATTAGCTTTAATTACTCCAGACAGCAAGGTGATTAATTTCTTCCAGGAACTTCAATTTACTTTGCCTTCAAAAGCCTTACTTTTTGCGAGCACAATATCTTTCATCCCACCATACTATAGGGAAATTTTTATCATCTGTTTCTGTGCCTCCTGGGGATGCACATTCCTCTTTCTTTTCTAAGAATTAGAGACAGGAGAAAAAAAAAATATGCATTGAGATGCTTGTACTTCCTCCCAGCCTAAGCTCTGATCCTCAAGTGCATTATTAGTATTACTGTTGTAAACATTAAACATTCAGTGATCAGTCGAGCCAGATGTATTTTGATGGGAGTGAGGCTGAGCTTTAAGCCATTAGGTTTATCTAAGCTATGTTTTCAAGCTTTTCTAATTCACAGTTGTCTAAAATGAACTTTCTTTTATTAATAAAAAAATGAAAATTTTTATTTGCCCGCATTTAAAAAAGCACAATAATGTGAGATTTCTTATAAAGTGGACATTAGAAATGAGTTTTATATCGTTATGAGTTTAGACAACTATATTGTTCAAAAGTGACTATAACTTAGAGTTTTAAATTTCTATTTATGCCCTGTGCTGCACATTGGGAATAATTGCATAAGCCCCTTTTTGAAGTCAGGTCAAATTTGATACCAGAAACAGAGACCAGCAGCCGCTGAGTGGGGATGATCTAGGAACCATGAGACAAAGTGGGGAAAAAAAAAAAAAAAAAAGCCCAACTCACAGAAAACCATCTTGCAGATAGGAAAAGGATGAATAACAAAGGAAACCCCAAACGTGAGAAGGCAAACCCCAGCCCTCACTCAGAGGCTGTGAAGGCAGAGGAAGCCGGCAGGTGGACTCCGAAAGCCCTCATAGGAGGTGAGCCTCTTCCTGTGGCGGCCACACGCCAGCACAGCCCGTGGAGGAGCCTCCTCTTCTTCTTCTTCTTCTTCTTCTTCTTCTTCTTCTTCTTCTTCTTCTTCTTCTTCTTCTTTTTCTTCTTCTCCTCTCCTGTGGCCTCCTGTCCCCAGGACTGTCCAGCCTGGCAAGATGAAGTGGAGGAGGATCGCCATCCTTGCCACCCTGCAGGCACAGCTCCCAGCCACAGGTAAAGGCAGCCTTTGGGTTTGCGAGGGGTTCTCGTAAAGCTCTTTTGAGGAAAGGGCGCGACGTCTCTGTGGTGGATTCACCACCATTTTGGTAGCAGGAGGGCGTCTGTGTGAGCGCCTCAGCCATGCCTGTCCCCCTGTGAAGGAGGAGCAGGACCTGCTGTGTTGAGCCAGCCTGGGATAAAGAGCCCCTCTGGAAGGATGGGATGAGGGGCCCTTCTCCTGCTGGAGCGATGCCACAGCTGAACAGTAACTAAACAAAGCTCTCAGCCCTCACCTGGGCCGCTTTCCCTGCGATTTCAGAGGGGAGATTTGAGGCAGTGATGGAAAAATTGTCACTTGAAGTAAGCTGCATGGGAGAGGCTTCTCATGGGGTTGGGCTGCAGGTTTGTGGCACACAGCAGAGCTGGCAGGCGGGAAATGGGGCACAGGGGGTGACAAAAGGGCAGGGCCCTTCCCCTCACATCCCTGCCTTCGTGCTCCTCTCCACCAGACCCAGCACAAAATGAAGCCATTTCTTCCTTTGTGTTATTTATTTGTGTGGTGCACAGGCCGGCCCTGCCTGGGCACCGAGCGGAGCAGCTGCAGTGTGCACAGATCTTCCAAGGTCACGTTAAGTTTGAGAAGGAGGAATTTACTTTTTAGGAGCATAGTAGATGTAAAGGGCAACAAAATTTACATCTGGAAAAGGCCTCAGGTGAGGCCTGAATGTGCCATAGGCCACATCTGAGCTTGCATTAAAGCCAAATCCTCCGGAAGGCTTCCCCCCTCAGTGTACACCCTGGCTGTACTTAAATCCAGCAGCCTCAAGAGCTTGGGTGACATTTTATTGGAAAGTTTTCTGGGGATGAGAGGAGGGTTTTGCAGCTGCTTTCCAATGCTGTGGAACCAGTCCTGGTGACTTGTGAGGTTTTTCTTTCAGGAGAATTTTGAGGAAGGTTTTATGCTCTCTGGCAGGCCATGATTTGTGTTTGTCCTCCCTTCAACCCTTGTGGCCTCTGTCCCTTTCTGATGCCCAGATATGATCCTGTACTTAAGTATACTTCTCATATTTTGTGCCTTGCTCTGTATCCACAGATGCATGTTAAGCTACAAAAGTATGGAAGTTACTTTAGGTCAAAATCCATCTGCAAAACCATCTTTTTATATTTTCTCCCTTTTAACCTATTACACAGTGTCTGTAGTTCAGGCTCCTATTTGTGCATTTTCAGGAGAAAACTTTGAAAAATATGTAATGCAGTTTGCAGAGGTCTTTGGTGCAAAGCTCTTGGGGTATTCACACTCACAAAGAATAAATGGTTCAAGTTTTGAACCGGATACTGTTGTTACTGATTTGGAGGTGGCTGCCTGTGGATTTCATGGGAAGTATTTTTGATCGGATATCTGTAATAGTTTGAAGTATAGCAGCATTTAGCCTAAGAGTGTAGGTAAAATAGAAGAAATATCCATCAAAACTTGTGGAATTGTTGCCACATTATGGGTACAGAATAGACAAAAATGAAAATGTAAGATCTGTCATGAATTTAATTCAACGATGAGACCAAACAGTTGGGTTTTTTCAGCTCAGAGCTGTGAGCAGGAAGATTTTTCTGCTGCCTGGAGTGTTTTCAAGTTTTCGTAGAGATGACTTCTAGAAGGAGTTCTGGGGAAATGAACTTTTAATTTTTTTCATGAAACAAGCTCAGACAGATTCAGTACAGATTCAGTAAGCTGCATACCTCCTCACAGTGAGTTAATTCCACTTCACTATAAAGTGTGCTTATTCTTTAAAAGGGCAGCTGAAAGATGCCACCAAGATTAGCACTGAGGAACTTGCAAAGCTTTTCTTTTTGATCTTTGAGTTCTGAAGTAAATATATCAAGCGTGAGGAAAAAATGTTTTCAAGTAATTCTAGAGATGGGCCATGAATTCTGATGCAGACTTTGAATTTATTGACGCCAGACCACAGATTTCAGAGTGCTCAAATTTGGCCTTTTAGCAATTACAGAGGGAAGGCATCTCACATTTTCAAATACACATTTATATATATATATATACAGGTTTAATTATCTTCATTTCCCCTCTTCAAAGGCACAGAAGTGTACATCTGGAAATCTAGCTGTGGTCGTCCTATAACCCCTCTGTTTAAAAGTCCATGAAAAGTAATAATTTTAATTATGAGCAGATTACTTTGTTAATCATGTTGTTTGTTGAGACAAGAATATTGGAAGACTTGTACCTGAATATCACAACTAAAATGGCAAAAACCTTTATACATTTGACACAGCTTTTGCTCTGAAGTATGACAGGCTTTGGTAGCAATAAAATAGTCCTGTGGGCAACACTGTAGAGTTGCCCCCCTATTTTCTTTTAAGGGTGATGAGATGATGCTTTGATTTATACAAACACATGCCACACGCGTGTATGTAAATGTACGTGCAAGAATTTAAGAACAGCCCTCCCCTTTTCTACATGTCTTTACAGAGTCACTTTTCTCAGAATTGTCTGCTTAATGGAACTGGACAGTGCCCTGTTTTTAGCTAACTCTGTGGAAACTACAGCAATGTTGGTCTTTACCAGATGTTACTTGCACAACTCATTTCCACACTGTTGTTCTGCTCTGCATATCTCTATCTCCTGCCATTGGGTTGCCATGATGCCATCAGCCTTTTTTTAGTCAATTCAGGGACAGGTAATAGGTCTTAACATTAATTCTTTTCTTCCCTCTCATCAGATGATTTATCTGCTCTGCAAACGACAAGATTTGTAAACCAGGAGTTGTTTACAAGCTTGTCTGAGGAATCCAAACCAGTAAATTCAGATTTTTTTGATACCATCCCCATGTCCTTATGCACTGTCTTAAGTTCTCAGAGCTGTGTTCTTGTAACACCTGGGGGGGGGAAAATTTAAAGGTTTAATTTTACATGTTTTATTTCTTTTATTTCTCCTGCCTGTTCGCAATGCTTCATTAATAATTCATGGAGAAAACCCTATGAACTGGCAGAATGGAACAAAATGTAGGCAGTGTAGCCTTTCTTTGTAAAGGGACATTTGCTGAGCCCTTGCAGTGCTATGTTCAATTCTGTAATGCTTGTTACAGAGTAAGTGCTTTCTAGCTCAGCCCTTCCAAGCAGAATTCCTAATCAGTGAAGTAACAAATTAATGATCACATTCCTTTTTGGTTTTTATGTGCGCTAGATGGGAAGGATATACAAAATACAGAAGGCTATCTGCAAAATATATTTATATTTTTCCTCTGTATGTCCTTCTTAAGTAAGACCATGTGGATAAAAAGCTAATGTGGAGTTAAAAAAGGAGATTCACTAGCAGCTTAAGGGGACAAGAATTTGATGTGTAAATGAATGTTTATGTGAGGAATGTTTTTGACAGCCATTTTCTGTTGTTCACGCAGACTTTGAATGGTGACTAGCATGAGAAGTAAATTTTTAATTTTTTTTTCCTTGCATATTTCCATTAGGAAATATGGGTTATTTCCTAACTCTTTCCAAATTCTAACCAAACTCTCTTTTAAAAAGAAAGAAAAAATACTTTTTTTTGCACAATTGCAGACAACCATCGACTCCTCCTCCCCTTTTCCAACTAATCCTCTATTTGAGTGTCTGTATTGTACGTAGAAATGTAAGATGCATCAGCCATTCTGGTAAGAAAATAGAGAATATTTTTAGATGGCATGAATGGAAGATGCAACTTCTTAAAAATACTTAAAATGTGTATTCTGCTAAAGGTATCTACTTTCTCCGTGTGCATGTTAAACTCGTAAACATATTGTTGACTTTTCACTTTTCTGCTGACTTTGGTCAACAGATAAATTTAAGTTTCACCACTGATTTTTTTTTGATGCTAAGAGAACAATTTATGCTATTCTAGAGTCTGTGAGAAGATGAAATTTTACATATTTTTCTGATTTGTGGTGTTGTGTAAGGTAATATTTTGAGACTGGGACTGAATATTATTTTCTTAATTAACTTAAGCTCTGGTCCTTTAAGTATACAGTAATTTTAGCTTTTAAAGTATGTCAGTCCAAAGCAATTTTTTTTCAGGAAAGCAATGAAAACATTTATCTCCACTCTGTCCTTTGATTTATAACTTCAAATATAACAGATAAAATGTGCAGGCAAACGAAAATCTTAGTTTGCAGTTCTTCGATCCATTCACCCAAACACACAAGCCTTGGAAATTAGCAAAATGCTTGTGTTCAGCCCCAAACAGTGTGTGCATTCATCTTTGTGGAAGTTAGACTTTTTCCAGTCCTTTGCCAATATAACTATAAAAAACAGAAGTAGAAACCAGCTAGTTTCCCAGCCTCAGAGGTCACAAGCACTGGTGAGTGCAAGTTCTGCTTAAGTGATAGAAGCCACCTCAGTTTTTGAACCAGGTAGATTGGAAATATTTTAAGTCCTACAAGTTCCCTAGGAATAAGCTATCAAGCTTTGGAAGCCCATTGTGTATTTTCTTCTCCATCCTTTGTTATGTATCTGTTAATTCTTACAAGAACAGCAGCTCTGGAGCTTTCCATCTTCCTGTGCTTTTGGTATGTGACTGTATGTTAAACATGTGCTTGTGGAGCCTGATGAAATGCTTGTACTGTCTGGCCTATTTCTTTTGTGAGATGTATCTGTAGTGAAAACTTCACCTTTATCCTGACTCTTTCTGAGTAGCAAACCATTCTTTTCAGTTTGATGTATTTTTTAAGTGAAGGAGAAGCCATAATGATAACGCAACTCTCTGAAAACTCAGATAATGCGGAGGTGAAATATATACCGAATTAGAATTCAATGGAAGCTGACAGGGGAAAATGATTGGAAAATTTTCAACAAATGATAGAAGAAATGGCAGAAGAACACACTGAATAAGTCTAGAGGGTGGCCAGTTGTCAATACTTGTGGGCTATTTTGTTTTGTATAGTTTTCTTAGGAAATCTCACAGTATATGATTTACCTACAAGTCAACCTGCTGTCTTAGGTGAAAATCTCAACTTTCACCTCAAATAAAATTTTCTAGTTTCCTGGTAATGTTTTCTAGCTTGTAAATTAACCTTGAAATGCAAGACTGCATGGCTCCAGAAAAAAATAAAAGAGAAAACTAGCTATATAATTTGTCACTTCTAATTTTTTTTTTTTTGAGGCAATTGCTATTTTTGGGGGGGCGATAGCATGCTGCAATGCTCATGGTTGCAAATACTAAAAATAGTTTCCTTGTCAAAAAGAAAAGCACATGAAACCTTTTGACCCAGAGAACACTTAGAGCAGCTTTCCTAAGACCCCTCCAAGTTTGTATAATAAAAATGAATTAATAGATTTTATTATTTGCATCAGAGAAATGGTCTGAAGCACTTTTCGAATGGGATAAGATGCAATACCCAGGAAATTAATGAGGGAATACTAATTTGAGTGGTGTTTTACTTCAAGTAAGTGTACCCTGGCCATTGAATAAAGACTAATCTAACTAAAAACCCCTTTTTCCTGGTTGTTCATCCAAAATCATAATGAGTTTCTTCCAGACAAGAGCATGGGTGTTTTGCATTCATTTCACTTAGAGTGTTGCTGTCATCTGCGTGACAGCCAAACGTGAAATAAACTGAGCCAAATATTTATAAAAACACTTCCCAGATATTTAACGCATCAGCGTGTGTTGTAAATTCATTCCAATTCCCCATGGTGTGCATCTTCTCACAAAGCAAACTGAGGCTTGGGGAAAGAGAACAGAAAAATCTCCAGGTGGTGACCACTGGATTGATGGGAGCAAATCGAGGCTTATTGTGTGAGCATGTGGATTGTGGAGCAGGGCTCAAACTAATGAGGTACTTTGTTTTCAAAATATTTATTTTTAATTAGTTCATGTAGAAATTCAGCTCAAACTAAAATTGAACATCCAGTATTTTACTTCTGAGCGGATCAATCTGAAGCAAGAGTTTGGTATAGTCTGACAATGTCACTTTTTAAATACTCTCACCAAACTCAGTTTCCTATTGGTGGAAATTGTGCATTCCTAGGTATCAAATGTTTGTTTTGTCACTCAGAAATAGCTGAAAATTTTAAATTATTACCTTAAAAAATATATATATATATAAACTGGATTCCCGAGCTGGGATCTTGCAGCTCACAATTAATTCAGCAGAATTTTAAACCTTTGCCAAGAAAAATTGTAGTGCGTATCGTATTATATTGAGTTGTGAAATAAAATTGCTATGACATCTGGTCATTTCTTCAGTTGCATATCAACAAGCTTCAGTCAGGGGACCCTGCATCAAGTCTTTGGGAACAGAAATTATTTCTGGTTTTATCCACTATGTATTGTTACAATTTGTGTAGTTTCCCATCCAGCCATGTGAAGCCAACTTCAGGAAAGGAAGCGTTACCGGAATTTGGAGTCCTCTCCCTCTCTTTCTCTCTCTCATGGACCTTTTTCTCTCCATGATGCAGATTTGCACAATGTCATCACTTTGGGCTTTAATGTAAGTAAAGTCATTTCAGCAGCACTTTGTGCAAGCATGCAGGTGCATTTCTGGAGATGGCAAAAATAGAGTAAGTCTTGCAGATTGGATTAATAATCATCCTCTAAGGGAAGGAAGATGGGATACAGACAGAGATTAATAATATATTGTTGGTATCTTGTAAAAAAAAAAAAACTCTACCTAAAGACAGTTTCTAAGAAGCAAACAAATAATTCTTGTGAATTACTACAAGAATAGCTGTTCCATTCCTAAAATGTCATCCATGTAGCAAATTAGTATCTTTGCGTAATTTTTGGAAGAATGCTGTTTAAATTCTACGTATTTCTTTCTAATGACTTGCTGCTAATGTTCAGGATTCATTTGTTGTTTTATGTTATTTTATGATTTGTTGCCTGGAGGTAAAATACCTGAGTTAGTGTCCAGAGGGGAACTCATTCTGAAAGTCTAAGTCATTATAGGCTAGAAACTCTTAAGGCAATTTGTAATAAAAATATTTTCAAGAAAAGTATATGGAGGCAGTGCTGTATGAAGTAATGTAAGTGTACATTTTTCTGTTTGATTTTTTTGTTATGACTTTTAATTTTCATATTTCTCAGGAAATGAAAAAACCTCTTGCTATAAATATTGGTTGAGCACTTAATAGTCTGTTGGAATTTGAAGAGATACAAATGCAATGCAACCAAAGTAACCTATATGATAATTAACTGGAGGTTTACACTAGGGAAGGATTTGATTTCATCTTTGTTTGCTACCTGCATTTTTTTTTCCTGCTTATTTGTCAGTCACAAAGGGGCTCCTAGTTCTTTCAGTTGCTTTCAGGACTTGTAAATTCTGTGCCTAAATTTTTCTGAGGAGTTTCTCTGATGAGTGATGTGGAAGAAGGAAATTAGTGAAAGCAAATGAGAAAACCTTTCAGAGAAGGGAAGGGGAATCATTATACCCCATCACCTGTTGCCTAATTTTTAACTTCTTGAAATGATTGATCTTTTAAATGTAAAACTGAGCATTCATATGTTATAAGCATAATTATAGCCAGCAAGCCAGAGAAGATAAACAAGGTTAACCCATCTGGATTTCAAGCAGAAGGTCAAACGCCCTTCCAGTTACTTTTAAAAATATATGCCAGAAAGGCTTTCTAGAATTTACCCTCTCAGAATATGCATTTAAAAAGGAAAGAAGAAAATATCTCTAAGATCTCTTGGATAAAATTAGTTTTAATTATGACTTCAGTAGGACCCATTCTCATTTTTATTGGAGCAGGGAGGTGGTGGAAGCTTTGCCTTGCCACACCCCGTGTTCTAGATGAGCAGAGTGGTGCAGGAGTGCTGATTCCCATGGCACAGAGCTGCATCCTGCTCCATCTGGGTCAGGCACAGATGGGTGGCTGTTCGCTGCGATGAGCTGTAAAATGCCCTCATTTGAAAGCCCAAGCCATCCCCAGTTTGGCAGATGGCCCGTTTTCTGCATCAGGCTCACTACAGTTTGCTGACAATCCGTATTTCTTTTTCTCCAGAAAACTATTCCTCGTTTTATTGGAAATAGCACAACATTGTCCGTTGTGGGTTTTTTTTTTTTTTCATTTCCAAAATGTGATCCATTCTGATCACATCTCCAAGTGTTTCTCCTTGACTCAAACATTTAAAAACCCCAAAATTCTCTCACAAAATTACTTCTTTCTAGAAGAAGCAGCTTTAATTTATCTTGTTTTGAATTCTCTCTTAAATTTCAGATGTCTCTAGTATTAATGTGAGCTAGGCAGAAGTATTATTTTCCCTCTCCTATTCAAGCAACTAAATTAATCTCACTTTTTCTAATAACTCAGATGGTATTTCACTACTTGACTCAAAACCCAGCTGCACTACAGTGCATTTGTTGCTGCTGTTAGCTATGTCTCTCCTGATGGAAAAGGAGCACTGCTTATTTTCAGGCTTGAGACAACTTTTTTTCTTCTTTTTATAACTCTCTTAAAGAAGTTACAGATATGAACCTTCAGCTCTATCTTGTGGTAACATCTTTTCCAAAGTGTTTTTCTCTGATTTTATCTTTCTCAGCTGCAAAGAAGTAGCTAACAAATTTGCCCCCTTTCTCTCTTGCTCTTCTTTTGACATCCTGAGCCAAATGTCTATTTTTTAGACATAATGGTTGTAGTAGAACAAATGTCAGGTTTAAAACAGAGCTTAAAGGGAAGCAATTTCTGCAAAACTTCAAAATACCTTAACACTTCCCCCCCCCCCCCGCCCCCTGTTTTCTATTAGGTTATTCAGAACCCTTCCAAAGTATTTTTGTGAGACACCAAAAAGTCAGTGAGCAATTTGTGTTCTACATTGGGAAGAGGGAAATGCAGATTCAGCTCTTTATTCTGATTTATTTGGAGCAGGAGCTTGAATGGGGCTCCCACAAGCTAAGCCATTTGAGAGACTCTTGCTGATTTTGGTGAGAAATTCTAACAGAGTCTAGAAAAATTCCTTGGTTAATGGGTCATCAGAATTTGTTCCTGATGAACTTGACAAACCTATTTTAAAAAATCTCAAGCTCAGTTGTAATATTTTACAGAATCAGTTTAATCCTTTGCAGTCAATTAACGGGGTAGGTGTCTCCAAGAGTTTTCCCATCCACTCTGGCAAAAATTGTTGTGCTCTGCTTAGTGGCAACTGTATTCCAGCACAACCAGGATCACTGAGCAGGTTCCTGTGTGAGAGACTCTGCAAAATGGTGCACAGAGGTGGGGCTGTCCCCTCATGCCTGGGTATATAAAAATAGCATTATAATAGCATTAACATGAAGACTGATAATATATGATTTTATATGGATGGTTCTGCCAGTGCTGAAATCACATGAAATTATACAGGACTGAAGGATTTAGAAGGTGGCTAACAAATCTTAAAGGTATGCAGGGATCTGAGGGATTCAGCAACACCAAATTTGATCAGCAAAGGCAATCTAAGAAAGCCTAGCACATGTGCTGACCTTTCCTGAACAGAAGGATTATCTGGAGGGCTTCAGTTACTTGAAAAGATCTGGCAATCAGTATTACCTCTAGATGTGCTGTGACTGTAATGTGGGCATGGTAATTAATTTCTGTCAAACTTTCCCCTCCTAATTAGTTCATGTCAGTGTTCTAGTAAGTGCCACTTATTTAAACATAGCTAATTTAAAGCTCATTTGGCTATCTTGCTTAGGCAGCTGCCCAATGGTGTTAGCAGGAGTTTTACTTCAGACAAACTGCTTGGGCATTTACCCAGCTGCTCAGCCAGACTTTTGCAGCTCACACAAAGGTCAGCGCTGAAGGAAAGGTGCTGTTATCAGATAGTTGAAAACCAATTTAGTGATGCTTTTTGTGAGCTGCTGCCACCTCCATAAAGACTGCAATATATGCCAACCAATTGGAAAGGAGAAAGTTTCTCATTCTGTGCCTTTGGCTTCGGTGGGGCCTTCACCTCTTTTGAAGCTTTAGGGTCACACTATAATAAAAACAGGATAGTGTTCAGCCTCATCCATAGATAGAAGGTATCTTATGCACAAGGAAATGAGTGCCTATAAGTAGTCATGTTATCTAGTATTTATTTGTCAATTTGCATGTATAAATGATTATACAAAGCAGTTTTAATGACATCTGCAGTTAAAGAAGATATAATTCTTAAAGCAATTTTGATTTGAGGTTTTCATCTTTAACTCCTCATTATCTTGTTTTGTTGTAGTTCTGATTATTTTGAAAGTATCTTCTGGTGCTTTTTAATCCATCTGATTAGGAAGATAGCTATTAAGATACTGAGAAAAATCAATATGAATGAAATGTAACATTTTTAAATCGGGCAGTTTGAACTTTGGAATCTTTTTTAAGGATTTGTAGAGAATTCTGACAATTCCAATCATCCCCAATGGTCTTTCTCCCCTTAATGAAACAGTGCTGGTTTTTAGATAAAGCAAGAAAATAGAAAAATGGGGTTGCAGGTTTTGTACTTTCACTTGTAGTTGATGATTTACTCTGCAACCTTTAGAAATCCACTGGAATGTGTGTAGGCTTTCCAATAAACTGGAACTGGATCGATAAATTCCAGCTTAATCAAAATGGCCCACACTTTGGCTTTTTTTTTGTTAACTGTGCATTACTTATCTGATTGTCAGTACCCAAAGAACACTTAGAAAGTGTTAACAGACGTGGTCCTGAAGACTATAATGGTACTTTAGAATTCGATTAATCAACACAGAGGTTTATTTGTCTATTTCATGTTGGTGTTTTGAAAGCTGAGATCTATCAAGCATCCTTTGGATCCTCCAGAGCAATGTGCTATATATATATATATATATATATATATATATATATGAAATTAAATAAGAAAATTATATATAGGAAATTTAAAGAGTTCCTGCATCTAATTTGCTGCTACATTCACACACACAGTGACATGTCCTGCTTATGGGACTGCCTTTAGTTGCCTTGAGAAAACAGCCAACTTTTTTCCCTTCCCACTCTTTAAAAAGCCTTTGTAATTCAAAACTCAATTGAACTGATGAGAGTAAAAAGTAGAATAAAGATCAAGAAAATAAAGATTAGTTATGGGCATGCTGTTAGTCTTCCTCACGTGGTGATAGAGAGGAAAAAAATAATGTCTGTGTGTTATTTCACAGATACAAAGAAGCTGGAGCTCTTTAGGAAATGTGCTTGAGAGCTGAAGAACATTTATTGCTCTCCACACAACACATGCATCTGTCACAGCTCTTAACGTGATGGTGTTTAGCCTGGTTGGCAACCAAGTGTTGTTGTTTAGAGACAGGGATCACAAAAATACAAACCCAATTATTCGAGCTGCCTACTGCTTACTCCTGCAGGAGCATCTGTGTTAAGACCTGATGATTGTAATGTCTAAATACCTCATTTGGGCTAATTAAAATGTGATATTTTGGATGGGAGTAGTTCTTGCTGTTGCAGCGGATGTTGAAGCTCAGCTCTCAGCTGCCTGCTTTCCTCCCCCTGCATGCTGCTTTCCTCTCAGGGAGTTCCTGGCTGCCGAGGATTTGCCCTGTGCATTAACTATTAACCAGGCATCAAGGCAAGGTCCTCCTTTGGGGATTGGCTGCAGTTTATTTGCTCAGAGTGTGTAGAGCTCTGTTGCCTCAGGCACCAAACAGAGCACCTCGGTCTTGAACTCGCTGGTCTGGGGCTGCTGAGGAGTGAAGTCGCCTGCGGGGAGCTGTATTTCTGCAGAGCTCTTGTTCTGCCTGCTTTGCCTTATCCAGGGTAATACCTGTATCGGGGCTGGGAAAATGCTCCATGCCTGGCACTTGCCTATTTTTTGTGTCATGCGTGTGAACCAGACAGGCGTGAGTTTGAAAGCTACTTCAGGGTTTTTTCCCCCCAAGCCTTTCAGTCTTGGTGTCTTGAGCTGAGAAGGAAAAGTGTGAAATATTTGGTGATAGAGCCCTTAAGCCAAGTGGCACTTTGAATGGAGTTTACATATAATTAGTCAAAACATTGCCTCTTCAACATCTGTATGGAGCATGTAAAAGAAGACTCACTTGAGTATTCATGCAGGGGATGATTGCTGCCTAAAATATACTGGGGGACAGAAGATTAAATGAAAATGAGAATACATGTTATTAAAAAAAAAAAAAAAAAAAAAAAGCAGCTATAAACTGATTGCTGAATTACCTCAGGAGGACCAGAAGAAGGATTCATACCATCCAAATAGCTTTGGCACAGGAGTCAAAAGTAAGGAGGCAAAGTTTGCCAGGGAGACCTTGCTCAGTCCTAATTGGTTCTAATTGACGCATTTGAGAGGTGCATAAGAAGAGCAATGTTTGATAAATCCCATTACAGACGTATTTATGTTAATTTAATGGCTAAGTTCACATGTGCTCTTTGGTGTATCAGCATGAAAATGTGTTCCATGTCTATTATCAAACCATTTTTAAATGTAGATTTCACGAGGATCAAAGATGATCTTTACTATTTGTTTGCTGCAGCCTGCAGACATATTAAAATTACAAAATCTATTGATCACCTTTCATCTTTTATCAGATAAACAGCAGTTTTCTGTGAGTAAGTGAAGTTCTACTGTTAGATACATTCAGCCCAAGGTGGAGGGAATAATATTTTCTCAGCAGGTGCCAGAAATAATGGAATATTTTGGTTTTAAAGCTCAGCATTACTGTTTCAGAGACAATGAGAGCTATTGCTGCTGGGACCTCCTCTGTTTCTCTCCTACTTCTTCCCTTTTTACTACCTGGATTTTGTGTTTTATAATCAAATGGTGTGGCTGTGTCATCCTAGTTATTTACCTCCCCACCATCTGAGATTTATTATCATTTCTGTAATAGTAAATGGTTTGAAAAATGCAAACAGAAGTTGGGAAATCCAGAAATGTGAATTCATAAATATCTTGTTAATTTTCATTCTGTTTGTCTTTCTCTGACCATACTATGTGTATATCCCTGGATGTTCTCCTACACACACAGTTCCTGTATAAGCAAAAAAGGCTCTGTGTGTGTGCCTGTCATCTTTTAGAATTACATTATTGGAACTTTAGGGCTGGCAAATTTTCTGTCTTTAAAATACTGGATTTGTTGAACGACAGGAGTAACACCTTTGATATTATCTGAGAGATGTATAACCTCCCTGCTGCAAGAAAGATTTGGTTAAAACTGCTGCTGCTTCAAGAGAATTTAAAACTGTGAGTGGAGAAAGGAATAGTACTGATACTTTTAATGGAATTGTGAGACACAAGTTGTTTTTTTCCCCCCTGTGTAATCCTTTCATATAGAGGGTCTCTGAACTGTCAGCAGTGCAGGAAGAGCAATGGTTGTTGCAACTAAGTTTAAAGAAAGGGTTTTTCAGCAGCTTTCTTGCTTGGGTTCATCAAACAATGATGGACATGAATATGTTTAATTCCTGAATTTTTGTTGCTGATGACCTTCTTAGCCAGCTTACAGGTGTGAACATAATGCAGTACTGCGACATGAAGGTTCTAAAATTTACATCAAGCTCCAGATTTCTGAATAAGGGGTCTGAAGCTTCTGGCATGGCAGTAACTGCCTGCACAGTTACCATTAAAAACAGACAGCTTGCCTGTTGAACTCGAAATTTAAGAAAGAACATAATGTTTTATTTAGATTCTTCTTCAATAAAATATCTGAGTTCATGACAGGAGATACCTAGAGAGCTGATCATAGCCATGGCAGTTCTGTCAGCTCCAGAAAGGTATTGATGGCTTGTTCTCTTAGGGGAGAAATAAGTCAAGAGAGCAAACCATTAAACCAGCACCATACATCTAGGTGGCTGTGTGTATGAGAATGAGACATGTTGCAGTGCAAGGAGCAAACAAGTCTAAGTGTCTGTGCCCTCTCATGAAGGAAGAGTAGGGGTGATGCTCTGCTATAAGGAAATATACCTTTGATGTGTTTTTTCTGGTCAGTAAGGCCTGTTGATGTTGTTTATCCCAAGGTGTAGGTCATTGCCACGGTCACGTTCCTTCTTCTCCAGGAGAACCACTGCTGGTGGATGAGGTGTGTGGACTCATGGAAGGACAGAGGCCTCAGTGCCCTGTTCAATATGTGAGATGTCACCTCCATGCCCAGCATCGTGCATCAAAAAGTAGCTGTGTGAGTGCTGAAGGTAGTCTAGGTTGGCTGCACCAGACTTTTGGCCCCTATCAGCAGCTCAGCAGGTATCAGTGTTGCAGTATGAATGGAACATCTTTTAAAAGCCATAAATGGACTCTTGTGAAAGCAGACAGAGAGAAGCCATGGTGCAAATTAGTCAAGCCATGCTAAAATTAGCTTCTTGATAGTTGATATTACAGTGAGTCTAACACGTTTTGGTCTTGCAAGGCAGACAGAACTGTGATTTGTGTCTTTACCTCATCCCTGAATTATGTGATAGCCTTTGGTTTTGGCTGGGCTGTAACGTGATTTGGGAATGTGGCTTGACACCATCTACGCTGCAGAATAAATTATGTTCCCAGCATGTCTGAACAATTATCTGATGAGTATCTTATCCTCCTGCACTGAAGACTATTTTTAATCTTTTAATGAATCGGCACTTGCTACTCATCTCATTGCTTTCATCAATCTAGGGATTCCTAAGGAATTAGAAATACTTCATAACCCATAATAGGTCCTCACCTTCCTCTCCTGAAGTAGTATGGTCTTGTAATTTCTATTCTAATGGGGTAAATCAAAGTGCAGAATGGTTAATTGTTTTTCAGAAAGTCTCTGTCAAAGCAGCAACAGAACTCCCAATTGCTTTATCCATTAAATAACCGTATTTAATCTTTCCATGCTTGAATTCATGATGAACTAATAGAATGGAAAAGCAGACTAGAGCAGGAAAGAAACTTTTTATGTAAATGTAGATCTCATGAGCTTTCAGCTAAAGCAAGGGGAAGTTTCATGTTGCTGGTTTTGCACAAAAACTGCTATATAAGTAGAAATTCATATTAAGGTAAGAAAAGTATCTCCACACAAGCTGTTGCATCAATAATGAAAAGGAATGGAAGATAAATGCAGTGCTGAAGCACGTAGTAGGTGATTTGTAAGATACTCTACGTACCTTTGCAACCACCATATTGAAAGAAATTTAAAAGTCATCAACAAAAGCCAACCTGATTGACAGCATTTAGATATATCTAAGTGTTATGTCCAGGATGGAAAAGCCCAGACATAGCTTTTGACACAGAACATGATTAAAATCCATTTGGTGACTCATAACAGGATGCTGGGAATGCTGAAATTTTACGAAATAGTAGAGTCCAAAAGGACATGTGCAAATAAGATAAGGAGCAAATGAGATGCTTCAGTGAGGATTTAGGTTAAGATAGAAAGGGCTTGGAAAAGCCTTAACTGATATTAGATACCAGGTTTGAGTGTGGTTGTTAAAGTGGTACTCTCTGTGATACTATCCTTGTTACTGGCAATGCTAAAGATGTGCTGGAAACCACAAGGCAGCAGGATTTTGCTTAAGTGACCATCTGTTGGATGGAAACAGTGAAGCTGGCTTTACTTTTGAGGAGGTGGACATCAACAGCTGACATCTGAAGGGGATCAAGAGGAAAATACCCTCCAAAAAACGCCATGGATGTGTTGTTCACATGTGTGCACCATGTGTAGTGAACTGACAGAAGGGTGTTATGGCCAGGAGGGAAATCTTGCTATGAGCCTGTTTTTCTCTTGAAAAGGCAATACTGCAACTGCTGCATTAAATTAGAGGCTTCAGTGGAGAAAGTGCATTCATCAACCTTCTTGATTTGTACCTTATTTATAGCAACATGTAAATAGAGAAGTACTTTGTTGTTTCCAAGCAAAATATGCATGGAAAGCAGGAATAAAATCTTGAGTTCCCAGGGGGTTGCTGCGAGACTGGATTGTGTGTCTGCATCAACCCAGATGTCTATCCTAGAATTACTGCTGGGAAGCCAACCCTCAGGTGGGCTGCTACTGATCTTAGCAGAGCAGCAGGATGATGAACATTTGACTGCCTCAAAATGTTGGCATCTGTAACTGGAAAGGTTTCAATTTAAAACAGCAGGGTTTTTCCAAGGTGTTGAAAAGGAATGGGGAGAGTGGGTGGCAGAGGAGCCACCGTAAATTTTCTTCAGATACAGAGGCTGAAAATGTTTTGAATTCTTCTCCTTCGGGCTTGCCTTAACTTGAGGACCAGAATCGGAGGGGCTTTCAGGAAAGCCATGTGTGGGTGTAGAAAATGAAAGTATGGTAAGGCTACCGTCTTCAAATTAATATAGAGAATAAGTTCAATAATGTCACGAGGTCTGAGGTTGTGATACTCATTTTCCTCTTGTACAGAAAAACCATGGTGCCTCTCACAGTGCTGGTTGTCACTTGATGTGACATTGATGTCACATGCCTTTCCCATTTGTGGTCCTTTTGGATCCAGGACTGTTGCTGATCTGCCACGTGAACGTCAAATGGCCGTTGCCTGTTTCTGTGCTTGTACCCCTTTGTTACTTGTTTACTTGGGTTCTGATTGTTTTGCACCTCGTAGTGTATTAATTAATGCACTAATTGAAGCTAGGGTTAACCAGAAACACAAGTATTTGCAGGGCCAAGGCACATGCAGTCTTTTGAGGACAGCTGCTGTATTTAAGCAGGTGCATGTGTAACACCATAAACAGTATCATCTAAAACTGCAGTGATTGATGGCTGGGCCTCAAGACTATTTAATGATTTACAATGGCAATCAACTCTTGCTGTTATCGTTTTATGGGCACTGAACATTCATCAATGAGAAATACAACCCTTAGAGCAAAGCAGGCTGCTGTTGGGAGTTTCACGTGGAGGTCAACTGGATAGCTGAGTACCTCTGTCAAAAGCCTCTGGGTAATTTAAAGTAAGAGAGCTTCGTGGGTTTGGTTTGGGTTTTTTGTTTAAAATTTTCCATCAGTCTCCAGAGACAGTGCTGTTTTCTCACAAGAGCATCTTAGAGACTGCACCTCTTCCACTGCTGACTTGTTTAGAGTCAGAGAGTTGCTTCAACACCGAGACAGTGACTCCTTTTGTTTTCAATGTTTTTGCGCGCTCCTTCTGAAATGCGCAAGTGCCAGGCTGCTTTCCCCTCAACTCAGCAGAAAACTCAGCTAGCACTGCTGATCTCTGTGACAGAGCAACGGGTGACAAACTGCCTTGTCATTTCAATCAAAGCCACCCACACTTGTCATTAGGTTTATCCAGGGTTAAACTGTTCATTACGTGCCAGCCCAGCTGCCAGGGGTGGCTGTTTTTCTTAATCTCGTGTCATAACTGTTGTAGGTTGGAGGCGGAGATGGAGGCACCTGCTGGCTCAAGTGACAGCTTTATTCTGGGAGCTGCAGACTCAGCTGAAAGAGAAAACAAATGGGGACACGAATTAGTAGGCCTGCAGTTCACAGGGATAATGTATTTTGCAAAATTAAGAGTTTGTTTAAATGAAATTATACAGCAGTTCTCATCTCCTTCTGCTTCCTGTAACCCCTAATTTTGGACTTCTCTGGAAACTTAGGTTATCTATATTCCTCTTGTATCCTTCTCTCACAAGAAACTGCTTTTGAGTGTTGCTGGGGGTTTCTTTTCTTTTTTTTGGTTTTGTTTTGTTTTTTAACAGTTATTGATGTTTTAATTGGAATATATTAAACAAAATCTGTTACGAATTCTTATTCCAGGTTTTTGGTTAAAAAAGGCAAATATATAAGAAGAGCTGATATGGACTCAGCTAGTGTAACCTATTTCACACTGTAACAGTTCAGACCAAGTACATTTTGTTTTTGTCATGTTATGTCTCTGGATGATAAACTTTTTTTTTTCATCTTGGCCCTGTAGTGTTAGGGCAATACTGTTCAGTGCCTTATCTCTCACAAGTAGGAATCTTGCTTTGAGTCTGACACTGGCAGGCTTTGCCTACCACTTACTATAGCTAAGTGAAAATAAAGAGTACTTTTAAATTTTTCATTATGTACTGTGCTATTATTTGTAAAAAGCCAACCTGGACTCCTGGGGGACAGCTAATCCCTGAATAGCTAAGGGAAAATAGAATCATTATATTTAGATTTATTTTTGTCCCAACCACTGGAAAGAAAATGTCTGCATTTGAGTTATTTTGAGTAAATATTCTATGATAGATTTTTTTATATGATAACATTTACAGGTGCATTAAAACTTTGATTTAATTGTCATAGTATGTTCAAGTACTGGGAATAGTGCATGTGTATTTTTTATAACTTAAACTACAGAAATTCTGGCAATACTACAACTATTCATTGCTACTGGATAAGTTTAAATGACCCAAATATCCTAAGCAATTTCAGTAATTCAAGCTTTAAACCAATATAACCTATTACAGCCAATTTTTTATATCCTCCTGGTTTAATCAACCCAATATAGATAAAGAAGCATTTAAGATAAATATATATAATTATGAGTTAGACCTATTTTACGTTATTTTTAATACAGCATTGATATATAAAATACCTCAATGTGCTGCATGCTAAAAATAAGTGTATTCTAATAATGCTGAGGCATTCCAAAAGCATATACAGCTCATGACTCAAAATTGGGCTCTGGGGCAAGATTTTATTATTATGGCCATTAAAATAAGGAGGTTTTTTCATACAGAAAAGCAACTTCAGTCATCTGACCTGCATCTTTCCCTTAGCACTCTGAACAAAAGGGATTTTACCAGCAAAGTTTCTCTCTGCTGGCCAAAATGCTGCAAAAGTAGACTGGGATAGTTTTTAGGAACTTCCTAAGATTTTTCAGCCAAGTACCTGATTTGTTCAGGTCCTTTGTTTGTAAGGCAGAGCAGGAGAATCCTTTGGCCAGACACGTTGAGGGACACGGAGCTAGACCTTCCATTTGGGATGGATAAGTGGGACCTCAGCGCTTGCACAGAGTCAGGCCCTCTGTTGTTACCTGGGATTATGTGGCTGCAGATGGTTTGAGTTAGGTTGGAATTTTTTACTGGGTGATTTAAAATTGGAGCTGTGGGATGCATGTGGAGTGGGGAGAAAGGGTAAGATTAAAAGGAGGGGAGGAGAGAACGAGGCAAATGTTCTGTCAGGGTTAGGCTTCTTGCAGAGACAGCCAGATGAGAACAAAAGGGGAATCATCAGAGCATAAGCAGCAAAGCATAGGTTAAGGGGAGAATTGTAGGGATGATGGCCCAGTAACTTACCTTTATATCACCCTTTTCATGTTAGAAATGATCCTGGGAAGCCAAGCTGTGGTTCAGAGGCAAGATGAAATTCAAACACTGCTTTGATGGTGACTCCTAAGGCAAAGGTAGAAATGACCTTCCTAAAGTTTTGCTTACACAGATGAGGACGAGCACAGAATCCCAGAGAGAGCTCTGGATTCATCTCATGAGTGTTGTGGGTTTGAATCTCACACAGCATGAAGCTGTGATAGTGGTACCTTCCTTGTAGGTGAGTACATAGGTTTGGATAAACATATATGTTGTCCATCAGAACTGTCCACACCAGGGTTTGTTTTCCTACCTTTTAACACTTTGTGTTCTCAGGTATTTCAGTTATTCATTGTTTGCACATAAGTAATCCTTACTGTTCCTTCACTGGCTGGTAAATTTGGGATTGAACCATTACAGGGTCAGTTCTGTGCATGGCACAAAACCAGCAAATGTGCTGCTAATTCCCCAGGAACAGGAAGAGCAGGGATCAGTTGCAAATCTGTTCATGCTGCACCTCAGTGGGCTGAAATGTTTCAGGATAAATTCTTTAGGAAATACACAAGAGAGGAATGTGGAAAGAAAGATAAAATGCAAAGTAGATTTACCAAAGATTATAAGGTTAACTAAACTGATTACTTGGTAAATTGTTATTAATTATTTCCACAAAGGAATGGATGATGGATTTATCTGAATCATTTTTCCTGGTGCTACACAGAACAGAGAGGAGGGGAGGTATTGTACCTAATGGAATATTGGTCCTGTAAAGGACACAGTGAAGCTCACAAAGAAGTGTCAGTATGATGTGCAAGTGAAAATTTGGGTCTGAAGAGATGATTAGTTAAGATCTGTAAGAACTGATATGGATATTGCTATCTAATATCATGTTTAATAACAATGGCAGAAAATATTGCAGTATATTAATAAAATTTATAGATAACATAGACTAGGAACATGTCTTCAACACAGAAGCAGTCTGCAATATCAGACAGAATTTCATCGACATATGATAGACATGCAATAACTCATCCAATATGTGCCATTTATATTTTTAAAATTCTAGAATATGACCACTTTATTTCCCTGCAGATTATGTCTTTAGAGTTAACCAAAAAATGGTAAACTGCTTAGCTCATGGGTTCCCTTCCCTCCTGTCAGACGTACAAGAAAAAATTAGATGTAAGTTGGTATCTAAAGTTCAGCCAAAGTTTGCACCAGCTTTAATGATGTTAGAATTCACTGACTGCTGTGTGAATTACATAATTTTAAAACTTTTTTTAAATGGAATACAAGTATTGCAGTGCTTTGTATCCTTAGCTATGTTTACTCAATAATGAGGCATCAGATCAGTGTAATTCAGACATGTCAGAGATCTCATGTTTGCTGCTGTGCTGCCTTCTGTCTCAGTAAACAAGAGGAGATCACGATTTCCTGTTTAAAACAAAAACAGAGAAATGTGTTCTAGTGTTTCCCCCACTTGAAGCCTGTTGCCAGTTTAACCTGGATTTCCGTGCCCTGCTCAGTGTTTCCCCTAGTGATTTTTATTGGGTGTATCACACATGCATTTACTTTCAATGTGTTTCAGTGCCTAGCAAAAGAAACTCAGTATCAAATATTAAATACTTAATTGTCATTAATATATCAACATGGGATCCTGTTCCTTGAGTGTACTGTGAAACTTGGAGGGAGCAGGATGAGAATCTTAGTCTTATCCAACTTTTTTTTTTTTTTTCTGTATTTTTAGTCAGCGCCGAAAGCATAACAAGTTTGCGGGGAAATGTGGCTCTTGGAAGGAAGGTGATAGATGAAAGATGGTGGCTTGGCTTTTTTGAAAGTATCCAAAATGGGCATTAATCCCTGCCTTGCTGCATAACTAGACAGTCCCATGAAACATTTGCTCGGTTCTGTCTGTTACAGAACTGCCAATGTGTCATATTTTTCTCAAGTATCCTGTGCTTTTATTTTCATTTACTTTTGAATGCAATCTAATTATTTATAGAACACTGGCTTTTTTTTTTTTTTTTCTTTTAAAGCATATAGAGTTGCCAGTTCAGTGGCTCTGCTGTTTTCACCACATCCTATCTAAATTTGCTGTTACCTTGTCAGTAGTCATGTGCTTGCCTGCCTCTACACATTTTTCTCTATCCTTCTGAAGCTGGCACAGGAGCCCTTGCTGTGTTTGTAGCTTTGGGAGCTGTTGAATGCTTCTCAGTGATCTGTCTCAAATTTTTGACCTCACTGCACCTCGTGGATATCGGTCTGAAATTTGCAGATGTGGAGATGAACTGGAAAGGTTTCTGCAGCGGGAAGCGGTGTAGGGGCAAGGAGGTGGACTTGGGTGGGAGAAGGTTCTATAAACTCCACCAAGAGCCAGAGCATCCCCCAGCTGTGACACTGGGGCACAGCTGGGCAGTGGAAAATCCTCCTGGCACTGCAGGGACTGAAAGCAAGCAGCAGAAAACCCCACGGAGAGTGAGAAAGACGACGACTTCTGTGAACTGGGGTGTTTCCGTGGGTGAGGCTGCCTCCCGTGGGGTCGCCTTTTATCGTAAACAGCAGCAAGCAGCTGGGCTGGGGCTTGCCAGGCAGAGCTGAGCCACACACAGCTCACTGCTGACTTTGTGCTGAACCAGGCGGGTCAAATCTGCACTCTGGGGGTCCTGTGCCACCTGCCCTTTGGATTGCAGGCTGGGGATATGGGTCTGTGCAATAGAGATGAAGGTGGGAAATATCCCAGAGGAGATCCTGGGGCACTAAAAAAGGGAATGTTTTAAATAAACGGGTTTTTTGCCCTTTGGGAGTTGAATTTTCTCCATCAGAAATGGCGTAGACTAAATTAAAATCAGGATGCTACAAAGTTTCTTGTATAATTGTAGTAAGTTAAATAGATAAGTTATGACCTTTCAATACCAGCACACCAAAGAGATGTTACTAAATCATACCAGAACTTAGATCCCAAAACACAGAGACTTAAAAACTTTTCCAGAGTCAAGTGGAGACCTTTTATCTGTTTAGTTATGGGTTTTTTAAGAGTTTTCTTATAACAACCAGAAGATTCTTTGATTTAGAAAAGACATATTTTTTAATATTTAAAAATGAGACTTCATGAGAATTAAAAATGAAATATCGCATTAAAGTGTACATGGTTTTATCTTTCCTTTCCTGTTTCAGAAAAACAACCCCAAAAATTCAAAGTTTCAATTTTTCAGAAAGAAAATGCTTGCAAATTGTAATCTCCTCCAAAGAGGTGCTCTGAGCCGTGGTGCTCCATTATGGGCCTTTCAGCAGAGACAGAGCTTCCTTCTTTTTTAATATTACAATGGATGCAGCATGAAGTATTAAAACTGAATTTTTGCTGCTCTTTAGTGCCACAAGATCTTGGTTTTTTTAGAAGTAAGCCAACAGGAGCGTTTGCAATGAAAACACCATTTTTACTTATAGCAAATTGATAAACGTAAGTTGAACTTTTTAGTGTACAAACTCAGCTAACAGTCTGGAGCACCAGAAGATATGAATTTTCATCACCAGAGTGTCTTAGAGCACACATACCAATTTCTGCTCTGGGACAAAAATAAATCGAACTTTTCAGCTTTTTTGGGTGAGTTATCAGGTTCATCTCAAGGTTGAAAAGGATGTTCAAGCAGGCAATTAACTTACCAGTTTTAGTTAAAGCTTTGGTTTGCTGCTTTGAGGAGGGTGTAATCTGAGCCCTGGGCAGTTACTTCTCCTTTAGCACAAATGAACATGTCAAGCATGAAATTTAATGTGTTCTTACTTCTGCAAAGAAAGATGTTCTTGTAACGTGGTTTAAATACCAAATGCAACAATATTTGCTCACAATTAAAGACTTGGTGGTCAAAAGCAAGCGAGAAATAGCATGTTAATTTTTAAGAAATGCTATTATTTTTAAGTCCTTTCTTTCTACATCTGTTAACAATTTAGTCCTTTTTATTACAAATATTAACAGGCACGACTTAATGTAGTTTGTGTACTTTATCATGTGCCCTGTAACTTTTGATATTTGAGGTTCTGCTATATTTAGGCTCTCCTAGTGCAGTATTTTGAAGGAGAGATGCAGCATGCTCTCGCACAAACTTTTCTTTCAGCTTACTGATTAACTATTTAGCTTCTGTGACTGATGGCTGGGCTTTGACAAATACCCTGTAGCTAGGAACATTATAAATAAACAGAGAAGGAAAGAAACATCTGATTTCATGGCTCTTTTGTCCATGCAGTTAAGGACACACTGTAAAGCACCACACAAACTCCCCAATAACCTAAGATACCATGTGCTGCATTCATTTATTACCCTTATTTTTCTATCCTCCAAAGACCACGTCTCTGACCTGTCATTAATTTCTCACCTGTCTCAAAAAAAGTGATAATCTTTCTTCAGACCTTGACTGCTGGGGTTCATGTGGTTGACCAGGTCCTTAGGGATTTTTCTTCAAAAAATAAATGTACCCCTTTCTTAACTTCTCAATGATAGAAAAATGTGGAAGTGTATAGCAAAGAACCTGATTAGAAAGAAAATAGCAGATGCAGCTCTTTTTTCATGGTCTTGGGATGTGAGGTGTGAATGAATGTAGTCTGCAGCATTTTTTGCCTGTGATAACAGATGTCCCAAATAATAGATTGTTGAAATAGATGATGGTGACATAGGCAGAGCTAGCACGTGGATGTGAGTACTAACAAGTGCATGTTATTTTAAGCTTCAGCACTGTCCCTGATGTAGTTGGCACTTCATGAGTGCCAAAGCCCAGACTGTATGCAGGAAAACATCACACACTCACCCAGAAAACCAGATTTTGGCCAGGGAGAAGAGGCTGTCTCTCTTTGTAAGATGTATCCTTGCTGTGTGCCTGGGGCATCAGCTGTTCCCTGGCTATACCAGTGTGTTCAGAGATGCTCCCTGAGCTGAAGCAGGGCTTGCCTACTGCTAGGGCTGTTTACCGCTAGCAAGAACAGGACAGAAAATTCTGAACAGATGAAATGCTTTAATTTTCCACTGTTTTGTCTGTATTGTTTAGGTCTCTTCCTTTAAATAGAGGAGTAAAATTATAAATGAATCTGTAGTTCCTCTCCACTCCAGTGGAAAATATGTTATTGTCTGTTTTTATGAATCCATTCGAAGCTGCTTACTCTTCTTTTCCATAGACAGAAGAAATGGCTTGGGTGAGTGTATGTAGATATAGGCACTCAAATAAAAATATGTGTGAGGGTTATGTGGTGTATCCGTGAATGTAGATATATATAAATATATATACATACACCCTTGGTCTATGGTATTGCACCTATGTTTATGTGGAAGGGAAAGACAGCGAGCACATTGCACCTAAGTGAGAGAAAATGGCAATGGGTGAACCCAAAAGTTTGAGGTGCTCAATTAAACTGAAGAGCATCACTGATTTAGCCAAGTCCTGCAGCTCTGGAGGGTGGCAGGAAGGGAATCCTGTTATATCTCTGTATTTCTTTCAATGTATCTGTCACTGGTTCATCAATAGTCACTTCAGGAGGAGAATGCTCTGAGGCTACATAAATGCAAAATAATGGGGCAAAGGCAATACCAGCGTTGTCAAATTGAAGATGTTTATCGAAAGTTCAGTATAGATTTTTATTTTGATTATTCCAACTCCAGCATGTGTTTGGAATGAGGGGCTGAAATGTTCTTGAATAAGAAGTAAACCTTCAAATACAGATATTTTGATGCTTTTGCATCTCTGGAAGCAGCTAATATCAGATGTTCTAAAATACCACACCTCGGTGAGCAGCACTGTATTTTGTGATTACCTAGAATTTGTATTTCTGATGAGAAAGATAGAGCCTAAGCTCATAAGACTTGAGTTTAAGCTTCTGAATGGCAAACTGTTTTGTTGCTTGCTCAGAGGAGCCAATAGAGTATATTCCAGAGAGCACAAACAGGGCTTTTTTTGCCCTTTGTCATAGTAAATTAACTTGTTTTTCCCTAAATCTATAAAGTCGGTTATTCAGATTGAAACTTTGCAGTTGCTCATTATGAAGGAGTGGGAGTTGGCAAGAAATATTCAGAAAATTCATGCTGCAATTCATGGTCCTGCTCATAAGAGAGGAGAGTTTGTGTATCAGTCGTTATTCTATATGGATGTGAATTTGGTTTTTTGTCTGGCAATTTTGAATCCAGAGTCAAAGCTGCCTTCTGGGGAAAAAAAAAACAAACAAAAAAAAAAAAGAGGTATTTTGCCTTTAAAAAAAAATGGAAGAAGAAGGAAAACAACTTGTCACGTCACCTTCCCTTTGTGCTTTAGCCTGTCTGGCAGCATTTGGACTTACACTGCCCTGTTGCAGCCTTAGTCTGGCGCTACAACACAAGATCATTTAGTGTTGTGTTTTTCTTTTTTCTTCAAGCTCCCAGGATATGCTGAGAGCCAAATTTTCCAGCTCAGGTAGCAGAGGTGCAGGACATTCTGTGTCAAGGCATTGGGTCCTCTCTGCTGAGCTCTGCAGGCATGTCCCATTTCATGGATGAGCGCAGTAACTCCCACAAAGACAGTCATGTTCTGAAAACAAACAAAGAACCTTTTCTACCACCCTCTAACTTAAAAAGAAACAAAAGTGTTGCTTTATAAGATTGTGTCATACACATATTGCCTGGAGGGTGTCAAAAGGGCTTTCTTTGGAGCCAGGTACTTCAAAGGAAAAGCAGTCCCTGCTCACGCTGCATAGTGGGGTTGGTGTGATGCCTCTTTGGTGGGTTGAAAGCCTGTGCAGACTTTCTGCAGGGTCTGACACGGAGCAGAGCTGGGACACTGATCCCAGATGTTGCTGCTGCTTCTTGCATCTGTGGGGTCACCTGTCTGGCTGCTCATATGTTTCTCTGAGGATTGCTTGCTTGCCCAGTCCCCTTAAAATCCCAAGTTTGGGAAAACTATGCCTGTGACCCACACTTAAGGTTCTGCCCTTTTTAAGTCAAGCTCTTTTTCATTCATTTGGTTGGGTTTTTTTATTCCTGCTGCAAAAAAAGAGAGGCTGAAGAGCCCTGAAATTATAAAGTCTGCTCCTACGCTTACTTTATTTGAGGTAACAATTTCTATCTCAGTTAGAGGAGTTTTCAGCTGCTCTGAGCAAGTGCTTTCCCAGACACACCTGGCGCTGGCTGGCTGAGCTCAGGAGAGTCTCAGATGTGTTTTTGCCGGGGCGGTGTGTGGGGGGTAGATCCGTATCTGTCGAAGGGAAGCGTCACGTCGCGCTTTGAGGCTTTGAGGGGCCAGGGTGTGCATGAGCGAGGGACCAGGAGCTTGGCTTTGTTGCCACAGTTTATAAGTGAAAGGGACTCTGTGGGCATGGATCTTATGGTTGCTGTCAGGCAGGCAAGCACAGCCCCCAAAGTGTCTCAGCAGGGGAAAAATCTGTGTGAAGTGTCCAAGCCATTTCATAATCAGCTTCGTAGCCAGATCTTCAAAATACTCAAAGGTCTCCCAGAAATCAGAAATGTTGAAGGAAAGGAATAGGAAAAAATAAACATGATTAGTGATATTAACCTGACCGAAGAGACAAAAAGGATGGAGATTTCTGACAAAAGAAGCCAGCCTGTGTTGTGGCAATGGGGCCCAGAGCCAGCTTGTGCAATGCTGGAGAGGAGCATCCAGGGAGAAAGGTTCCTTCTCCACTGAACCCATATCCTGCCCCTTGGCAGGCCAGAATAAACCAGAAAAATCACAGGTGAGCTGCTGGGCAAACAGCTCCTGAACAGTCCCCAAAATGGCCTGGCTGGTTTTGTGCAGCTGCTCTGTGCACAAAAACGATGGGGGTAAATGATGGGGGATTTTCTGGGGCTGCACCAGGATGCAGCAGCAAGGTGTTTGAGCAAGAAAATGTGTTTGTTTTTCTGAGAGCGTGGCATCAAGCCCTGATTTGTACGGTCCACGCTGAAACACAGACGTGACCTTTTCTGACCAAAGTACTGCACGTCCAGAATGTAAAAGAAAGGCAAAGGTAAGTCATGTGGTATCTGTGTTGTGGGCTGGACAAAGAGAAGTGCATCATTAACAAAACCTGATCAAAGGACAATTAGTGGTCAGGGTGGAAAGCTGTAGCACTGAGGTGAGCCAGTTGGGTAGGTGTAACAAACGTGATTTATCTGTCTGCAAAGGATAATAAAGCAGTCATTCTCTCCTTAACTGTGGCTATAAAGCTATTATTAAAACCAGCCTGGAGAATGTCTGGTGTGCAATGCCCAGGAGGGCAGCAAACATAAAAGAGTGTCCTTGGCTGATGTCATGGCTCCGGGTTTTCTGTTCCTCCCTGAACTTTCCTGACAAGCATTGAGAACACCATTACACTGCAAGTACTTTTTCGTGCTCTAAGTTCTATTTTGTCTTACTTTTTACAGCACAGAGTGATTTTACAAATAGGACAGCACGGAACACTCTGGTAACTATAGAAAATAATTTGATGACATCACTTTGTTTTCTGTCATTTCCCACCATTAAGATTGTCTGCACAAAATGTACTTTCTTGGCCCTTTGACAAGTACTCAGGAAGTTTGTGCAGCAGTTGTTTGAGTGGGATCATTTGAATTCAACATCTTATAATCATCTCCATGCTTGTGCTATAGATTTTGATTCCTATGTGACCTAATAAGGTTAAAAAGGGTATTTTAAAATAAAGTCAGGAATTGTTTTGCAGAAACTACTGGGGTTCTCTTTTGACCTAGTGGTGCATTTGTGATTTGAGGAACTTGGACAAAAACAACTGGGAGATTAATTCCAAATTCTCTGTAATATTGCAAGCAGCATGTGGAAATGGCTTTTTCACTTTTACACTTCTGCTCAGTAATAAAAATAAAAATACAAATCTTGGCTGAAGATAAAGATATCAATTTTGCTTCTTCAGTTGTAAAGTGAGTAGTCATTGAGCAAAATGACTGTGTATTATTTCCATGAAAATGCTGGTGCCATCAGATTCCACCACAACAGAATAAGCACAAAACATTTCTGTGGAAATCAGTAGTCAGTCAGGGAGTCAAGAATTCACAAGCTGATCCACATGTGTTAATAACACTATTTAGAGTTTCTATTATTGATTTCAGCACTGCTGGGTAACTTTCTGGATGGTAAAATTTAAGCCGTCCATCTGCCAGTTAGAGCTTGATCTTTCTGAGTTTGCAGAAGAAGATGTTTCTGATTAGAAGCAAGTCTTTATGCAAACAGACAAATGTACCCTCTTCACTCCAACTGTAGTATTCTGCTAAGAGAAATTCAAATGGCAGAGTTTATTTTGTTTTTAAAACATGACTTACTGACACCTCCAAAAAACTGAAAGAACAACTAATTTTGAAATATAGTCTTTGAAAAATCTTAATTGTACAGTTGTGTCTTGAATTACAAATTGGTTGTGCATGACTTCTAACTATGCCCAATATCTGATATCGGGTTATTCGGCAGATAGCATAACCAGCTGCAGAATTTAATCTCTTAAAATCTGCAGAAATACTAATCTCTGAACAGCCCACCAGGAGGGTATTTCTGTGTCGTAGCCAGCTGAGAATTTTAAGTGAAGCAGTATGTTTAGTGTTATACTTTATTTAGCTTTATCTAGATTATAAATAGCAGCATAAAACTGTCATTCAATTTCTACTTCTAAAGAGTACATAATAATTTTGCATAGGATTTTACAAGTATTTTTTCACTTTTTATGCTGCCACCATTATGATAATGTTAGATATGTGACAGGGAAAAGAGAAGAAATTGCTTTTATTGTTGTAAACTACATCTGAAAACCGTAGTGTTTGGATCACCAATTGTTAGCATGCTAATAAAACAACTGAACAGATTTTCTGTCCCAGCTGGTCAGACTTTTTCTCTTTTAGGGACTTTTTTCTGATCATAAACTTACAAGAGTGAGATATTTAACAGTGGGACATTGGAGGAGGATGGGTCTTGCTAGCGGGGAAATCTGTCTTCAGGGGGCTTGTGGCACTAGTTTGGTAAAATAATATTGTCTAAGGTCTATGCAGATTTGCTTATGATTTTGCTGTTTAGGTTTCATTGTTTTTTTCCAGCATATGAAATTAAATGTATCTTTCTGAAGTGAAATGAAATTAATTAAGATAATGTTTGTATACTGTATAGCTGTATCTACATCTCTATGTAATTTAATTTACATAAAAACCCACTATGTGACAGGGGATGCCATTGTGTTCAATAAATTTCAGGTGCATGGAATCTGTTAGGGAATTACTTTTTTTGTCCTGTCCAAGCAGAAAATCTACTGACAGGAGAAATACATAGTGATGTTGTTTTTCCATCATTTTTGGCAAACCAGTTTTACATCCTAAACAGTATCAGGTAGAGTAGGTTACAAAGCCTGACTTCTTTTGCTTTATGTGCATAGACTTTCTTTTGTATTTTGTGCATGTGCTGTGCTCTTTTTCAGTGGAAATGCAGAAATGTTTTGAGAGTTAAATATATATATTTGGTGCTGGGCAATGAGCTGAACCATCCAGTCCTTCCTGCTCTTTTGTCTTATAGTTAATCATTCTAATGTAGCTCTTGCAATGGACTTGAAGTAAACCAGTGACAATTTTTGTTGATAAAACAGAAATACAGCTTTGGGATATATTTCTAGAAAAATAATATTTTTTAAATTAAAGGGTTCAGAGGCGATGCTTTCTTTTTTTTTTTTTCCTGACTTTTAACTTTAATGTGTAGGCATGTGAAAAAGAATTGCAGAAGAACAAGCTTCCAGGTCACTCTGAAAGCAGAGTAGACTACAGCGAATTTAAAGAGTAATGAAAAATTTTATTTTCCAGAAAAAAAATGTGTAGAGTATGCCCTCCAAATTTAAATTTGTTAGATTGAGTAAATATTTTTTATATAATGAAATGTAGTGTGTTAGGAAAAAAAACATTTGCATTTATATTTTAATTATAGACGCACACTCCCTGTTTCTTGCGCATCTTTGAAGGTGTGCATGTGTCTGCTCTGTGGCTAAACCTGTTCTCATTGAATTAAATGGCCTTTGCTAATTTGAAATCAATGGTGTGGGGAATGAATGCACCCCTTTTGGAATCTGCTCTTTACTGGGAAGCAAACCAGGACATTTTACATTCATTTGCATTTCTTCCTCCGTTTGGATGTGATAAACCCCAGCACAGTCCTTGTGAGTGCTATCGGCTCCCATAGCTTCACTTTTTTTGTCTGTAAAAACAGGGCAGCTTCTTCAAATGGATTTCAAGGGATAGGTTGTAATAATTAATGCACACCTAATGGCTAATTCTGTGGATAACACTTTGCTTAATGGGATTAATTCCAGGCTTGCACATGCCCGAAACTCCCAGCGGCACAGATGAGGCCACTGCAAAGCACCTCGATGTAGGTCCCTGGTACCTTCCCTCTTCCCCTCTGTCCTGTTAGGAATACACACCAAGTCAGATGTGAATGAACAATGGATTCATCACAACTAAGCTCAGAAAAGCATTTGTATTAAGGGAGGAGAGTGTTTTGTCCTGTACAAGCCCATGCATTGTCTGGCCACCCAGTTTTTTGATAGGTATTTTGGGTAGTACGATACACAGTAAAGGGTTCCATGGCAAGGAAAACTTGTAATGGATAGAAGTTAGAAGAAAGATTTTTCTTACGGAGTACAAAAAGTAAATTAAACACTGAGGATCCTTTTAGAAGAAAATTTATTTTCTGTGGGCATTCGATCACTTGGCAATTTTTCACTCCATCCAGCAGTTCTGTGACTGCACTTTCCCAAACTGTGCTTTCAATAAAGCTGACCTAAGCTCCCAGTGCTATGAAAAATGGAGCTCATATAAATTTCCTTTGCATTCTAAATCCATCTCAGCTGTACAAAGAAAGCAAACAAGTACAGTTTCTACACAGCCTTTTTATCTCTCTCCACATCCCAGAGGCTCCCCAGTCTGGCTTTTTGTGGGAGAGAGGGCCTGTTTAAAATAAACATAATTTCAAAATTTTCATCCATTTTAGAAGCAGCATTAAAGATCTTAAAAGGAACATGTTTTATGAGGCTGACAAGCAATTAGATGAATGCTGTGGCAGTACAAGTGCATGATTCTACACGTACAAAATTAGTTGGAGTGAGAAAAATCAGAGACAACATAATATCCCATCTCAAGTGGCTGCTTCAGATAGGTGCTCTGAAACTTGAAGGTATGAACAGAATTGTTCTGTAAAATATATCTGGTAAGTGGCTGAGAGCTGCTTGTCTATGTTAAGATGGAAAGAATAAATACAAGGGATCTAAATCCTCTGAAACAGCTGTGCCACTCCTCCGGGAAAATAAAACAAACTAAATCTAGTCATAAGCAACAGAATAGGATTTCTCTTCGCTAAATTTCTGGAAAATCTTTTAACAAAAAAATCTTGAAGAAAAACCAATAGGGTAAATTTAGTGCTGTGGATGAAATGAATTTAAATTACTCATGATAGCTCACCTTTTTAGATTTTCAGTGTATTCCCAAGTAATTTCTGGAATTAACTTGAGAAATTTTAATATTAGTTGCATGCAGTGGGTAAATCATAATTACTTCATCTCAGTTCCAAATACTGCCATAGAACGGTTTGAACTCATAGTATAAATAAACAGGAAATTTTCTTTGCGATGAAAGATTGGGGTCCTTTTCCTTGGGTTTTTGGATCTTTTTTCCTACAAGTCTGTTTCCATAGAGAAGCAATTAAGAAGGTACCAGCTTCCAGTGCCTGAGCTTTTGAGAGCACTTCAGTATTTTTGACAGTTAATGTATTAGTTTTATCTCATAGTTGGTGAAATAAGGTGTTACATAAAGTCATTAATGATAAGGACGTTCTTTCCTCCTATTTCTCCCACCCCACACCAGAATGTATTGCTTTCTAATAGTCTTTATTCCAGTCAAAATTTATATATAAGCTCTTCATTCTTGCCATTTCCTACCTATGTGTGAGAAGGTGTGTTGCAAAATACAGCACTTTGCTTTCCCCTTATCCTGTAATGCCATCTGAGATAAGATTTTCTAAAGCTGGGTGTAGTCCCTCAGGTGGCTCTTAACAAAATGCAGCAGTGGAGATGTACCAGCCACAGTTTTGTCACCTGACAGAGAGCACAGGCCTCAGCAGCGAGGTGTTAACAGGGATAAATAAATCCGTGCCCCACTTGCAGATCCATGACAAAGCCCTTTCTCTTCAGCAGTGCTTTGCTCTGCCATAAAATTTTAGCTGCATAGTTGCTACATGCTATGGAAATGTGAATGCTCCCAAATCAGAGGAAGGGCATTTCAGAGGTGGAAGAAGCAATTCCTCTTTTTTTTTTTTCAAGTGGAATATGTGATTCCAATGAGTTAGGGTTTGTTCTGAGCCCCTTTGCTGAAGGAGTCCATTGAGGACCCAGGCAGTTTGTTGTGATATTTCCATTTTATGAGAGCTCATCCACTGGCTCTTTTTTATGAGGCCTGTGAAATGCTTCATGCATTCTTTTCAGAGTGGAATATTCCCCAGTGGTCTTAATATTATTATTGCTAAGCTTTGTTGAGCAATGCTGCAAGAAAAAAATGCAGGGAATTAATATTAGCCCAAATCCTTAATCACCCTTTCTCTCTACTCTGTACATAACTTGCTGTTGCACAGGAGAAAGTTTTTTTGCCCGTGCATCCTCTGGCAGAGGCAAGACATGACACACACATCTCTCTACTAAGTGGGTCAGTGGCAGGGCACTGCTCTGAAATCTCTCCCTCCCTGTGTGCAGCTACCGCGGGGTTTAGAGCCTCAGCCGTTGGTGTAACCTCCTTCCTGCCCACTGCATCTGCAGATATTTAACTATTTCCCTCCTTGACACCAAGCTTCACTAGGAATTTCTTCACCCTCAGAAGCCTCGTTGCAAGGGGATGTTGCAGTGAAAACATCTTGAGGCTTTGCTAGCCTTAAAACAGTCTGCTCCTAGTTGTCCTGCCAAAGTAAGTCTTGCAGCCTTCCCACCACTTTTCTACCTTGTATGTCTACCTTGCCTGTGATTCAGCCATTTATCTGCTGAAAAACGTTGTATGAGAAATGTTTTGAAAGACTTGACTGACAGCTACCTGGGTTTTGAAAAGTGTTGCTATGAAATTAACCTAGGAAAGTGGATGGCTTTTATGGCTGGGGGTTTGGTGTCCTTGCTTACTCTGGCTCTTTTGGCATTGGTTAGATCTGGTGCTGTCGGTGAGTTCAGGTGGAAATTGATCCCAGAAAAAGGAAAAAAAAAATCCCAGTTTGATTCCAGTATGATTAGCAGTGATGAGTGTCCAGGCATGGTTTTGACCATACATCAGGGATGGCTCCTGTCATTGTCCCAGCTTTGGTGCATGTTGGCTGCAGGGGAAGGAATTGCTCATGGTCTGGCTGCTCTCTGTAAATTCTCCCTCCAGCACCTCCGCCCTTAGCTTGTGTTCTTGTGAGGGATTCTTTACTGCTCTGCTTGCAGCAAATCAAGGCAGTTGCAACCAAGCTCAGGCTGGGACACCAGCCCTGGTGAGGCTCTTACTGGCCCTGTGCACCTCTGTATTCAGTTCCCACCATTTCCCACCAGGTGGGACAGCCCACCTGGGCTTAATGACTTTTGGAAGTTTGAAACTAGGATAAAAGTGACTGGGAATACCTTATAAATCTCCTGGTTGGGAATTGTTCTTCATGTTATCAGTAGAGTTGATTACTGGAGCCATAAGCTGTGAGCTAGCTGTAAAGTCTAACTTAAAAACGCCAATTTGAAGTACTTAGGGAAATGTCTGCCACTTAGAGAAGAGCTCACTGAGCAGAGAAACACATCTGATTGTGATCAGCAGCATCTTGTGCCTGACTCAGTGTCTCTTCCTTCAGCCTTGCAGCTGTGAAATCTCTTTGGGATTCCCGGGGAGACAAGGAGGCTCAATTCTTTTATGTGGTCCTCCATCATGTGCATGGGGTTGTAGGAGCTGGAATGAAAAGGCCACCTGATAGTAAATCAGTCTGGGGTGAGTTACTGCTGTGGGACAGAGTTGGTAGGGCAAGGGAAAGGCTAAGTGACCTAGAAGCATTTGAATAATAATTCTTGCCTCTTTGTACACTTAACACCAGATTGAATTAGACACTAGGAAATTTACAGCGGGGAACACCTTTTGCATTAACTGGATTAAACTTTTGCTGTCCCTGATGAAGATGGGTCTAGTAAAAGCACTTGTGCCTAATCTAAACCCCCTACAAAAGCTGCAAGAGCTGCACAGCTTTCAGCTGTGAGCCCAGCTTGTTGGATATCCACATCTGCAGTTGCCCTGTGCATGGTTTGCTGTCTCTAGGAGGCAACATCAGGCTTGCTTCAGGAAAGCCCTTTGCACCAAATCCTTGCTAAAGTGAGAAGTGAAAGCAGTTGCTTTTTCTGAGAATGACTGACTGTTTTGATGAAGCAAGGAGTCCCCTTCCAGAGATGAGCAAGGCACTCCCCTCCTTTCTGTTTCTGACAAGGCTCTGGAAGGATTTGGAGGGTGAAAGGCTGCCTTATTTAATTATATATTCAAAGTTAATCTTCTTCCCCTTCAGCCTGAAAAGGCAGATACGTTTCCTCTTCCCACATATCAAACAGCAGCTGGAGATCTACTTGTCTCGCTCCTGTTACAGTACCCTGGACTTCTTTATTAGAGTCTTTATTCCATGATGTGCTAGAAAATCATAGAATCATAGAAAAAATTGGGTTGGACAGGACCTTAAAGATGATCTAGTTCCAAAGCCCCTGCCATGGGCAGGAACACCAATGTTTAGCCCTTTGTAGCATTATAATATTTTCCTTCTTTTGACTCTATTTCTTCCAAATTAATCAGAGGGAAAATTGAATTATTTGAACTTTGTGTTAGTGCCTCCCTGAAAGGGATCCTAAAAGGAATACAAAGGGCTCACAAGAATCCTAAAGCACTTTACCTTGACTTTCCATAGGGCTGACATTCATTGGTGTACAAAATTAGAAGTTAATGGCCTAAAATACTTTCCTTTTTAAATGTAATTATTTGGGCTGCCCAACATTTGGTCTTGTAACCTGAATCCTGATTGTATCAGCGGTTTCCTCTGACAAAAACAAACTCTAATGCTGAACTTCAAGGGCACGAGCTTTGCTTTGGGCCATGCTGTGTTTCACAAATATGTGATGGAATATTGATGACATATTAATTGAGCCTCTACCTTCTGCAAGTTAAGGAGAATTGGCCTCTGCTTCTCCAGCCCTGGAGGGTCACAGGTTTGTTTGTTGTTTCTATCTATGAGTAAATCCCATAGAAATATATAAATATAAACAAACCCCATGACATACATTCTCTATGAACAGGATTATCTGTAATAATTTTAGCTGGTTAACCTGTAGGCATTTAGTCTGGGTTGTCCTTTCAGCTGCAGGCCTGTGTACACTTGAAGTGAAGCACCATGCAGGGTACTCATCTCTCTCCTTGTCCTGCCCTGAGCCCAGGGAACTCTCTTGGGTTCAGAATTTTGTTCCCAGATAGCAGCAGTGAGGCAAGACCCATCACATCCAGTATCATTCAGAGTTACAGAGATCACTGCTGGTGGAAGATGGTGGTGTCTGAGAAAAGCTGCCCAGCAAGCAGCTGTGGCAGCTCTGGGCTGCTGGGAGAAGGCCCTGCAGGATCTGCCTTTAAACACCTTTGTATGTAACTACAGTTGTATCAATAAATCTCTTGTGCTGGGATTGGTTTTCATGGGCTTCACTGAGAAACTCGGTTTCTCAGGAAGATAAAAAGCTTCATTTACAGCTGTGTTACTGAATTTTGGTAACCCCTAAAAGTAAAACCCTTAAATTAATCACTTAATAAGGCTCATGGGAGAGAAAAAAATTATGGTAGACAGATGTGATCTGGATTTACAAGTAATTCAGCTTTTACGGTCTGTATTTCTCAAACTATTATCAGGAATCATGGTCTAACCCAATCCAGATGCATACTAAAAACATTGGAGGAGGAAAATCCTATTTAAAATAAATGTTCTGGCACATTTCAAGGGTCCAGGCCATGTTCCAGTGATTCAGTTCAGCTGGTCCCCATTGGTACTGGCTGCATTGGGCCAGCCCTGTGGATAGGACCCCAGCCAGCTTTGGGGTGCAGCATCCCTCCCTCATGTCATGTTTTGGAGCAGTGTCTGGATGTGGTTCTGGGACTCCCTGTGTCTCTCCAGGACTGGAGCAGCAGGCAGTGTGGGCAGGTGGCTGAAGCTGAGCTTGCTGCCCTGTGCAGGAGAGCTGGTGCTGGGCCTGAGCCAGGGGCTTGAAACTGTGAAACCACGCAGGGCTCTCGAGGCGGGCACCCGCAGCGCAGCCTCCCTCGCTGGCCCCAGGCTTCCTCTGCCTTGGCCCCTGGGGCTGCTCTTGGCCTCTCACCACTGGCTCTTTCTCGCTTGCTTGTCCGCAGCAGTTCTGAATTGCCTTTTTTTTTTTTTTTTTTTTTTTCTTCACCCATGCTTCAGAAAGTAAAAGGCCACAGGGAGTTGTTGCAGAGGTGCTGGCAGAGCTGCTTTGGGGGTGTGAGTGTGGAGCAGGATGAGGGAGATGCCTGCCTCGTGTCCAGATGTGGGAGTGCGAGGACCAGCAGCAGGAGAGAGTGCCCAGGCACAGAGGAGAGCAGGGCTGCATTGCTGGGTGGGAGCAGAGAAAAGGGGGGGAACAAAAGTCCAGGCTTTGGAAGGAGGAGGTGCTGGGAAGAAACTTCTCAGGGGCTCCAGGTGTAGGCAATTGGGATTGAGGAGGGCTGACAACCTGGGCAGTGCTCTACTCAGCAACTGTCTCCTCTCAGTTGTGGTATGTGAATATTGCAAAGACGCTGTGCAATTCCCAGGAGGCACTGGGTAACCTGTGAGGTTAACAGAGTGGGACTCATCAGTGAAACATTTGCTATTTGTGCTTTGCTGTTTGTTTGCTGTTTGTGCTTTGCTCTGTGTGAGGCAGCTGAGTGTGACTGCTTCCTCAGGCCTGGCACATTTTCCTCTGCCCAGCTCCTATTATCAGCTCATCTGCTGTGATCTTGGCCTCAGCCACTAGATCATGGCTGATGAGGGACAGAAAGTGAATTTTGGTGGTGCCCTAAGGGACTGGACTTCTGTTTTGAAGAGGCAAGAACCCCTCCTCTGGCAATTAAAAACCCTAAACTGGTCCTGTCCACCTGAATGGATGGTAACTGTTTTAACTGCCATTTGTTCATTGTGCTTCCTATCTCTTTGACCTTTCTTTCAATATGCTTTGTACCTTCTGCCTTTTTCTCTCTCTCACTTCCTAATCCAGAACCCTGTTTCAAAGGTTGTTATTTAGAAAGCGCTTTGTACGTTTTGTTAATATGAAGTTAAACGTATTAAGGAGGGAAATAACATGAACTAACTGATAGGACAAGGGGAAGTAGCTTCAAGCTGCACGAGGCTGGATATGAGGAAATTTTTCTGCACTGAAAGAGTGGTTAAGCATTGAAACAGGCTCCCCAGGGAAATGGTGGAGTCACCATCCCTGGAAGTGTTCAAAAAATGACTAGATGTGACAATTCACAACGTGGTTTAGTGGGCATGGTGGCATTTGGCTGAAGGTTGAACTTGATGGTATTGGAAGTCTTTTCCCACCCTAATAATTCTATTCATTTTATTGGTTTTTTTTTCCTAAACATTGGACTTCGTTATAGTCTCAAAACATGGTTTTCCAGGAACAATCACAGCCAGAGGAGCAGGGCTTCCCTCACTGAACAGCTTTAATCCATTAGCTGGGATGCTGGAGGCCGGGCAGCCCCACACAAGCACCATGTGGGCACTTGGTTGGCTCTGCAGTCAGCCAAGGTTGACAATGGTTGGCACAGAGCCACACCTAAATCCCCTGCACTCTTGACATCTCCACAGTCCTCTGTGTCTCCTGCTTCGTCTCCTCCTGGTCTGGGGATTTTATTAGTGCTGGAGAAATATTGGACTTGTGATGATTTTGTGAATGTGCCTGGCTTTGGTAGAAGAGGGGATTCAGGGCCAGGACACCCAAAGAGTACCCAAAAATGCTGCCTTCAGCAGCATCTCAGATGCCTCCAGGCTGGTGTAAATTATTGTCCTGTGAACTGTTTAGAAGAAAATCTCTGGGAAGGTAATCTCAGCTTGTTTGTTGGTTTTATATACAATGTTGGGCAAATAATGTAATCTTTCTGTCTCTGTTTACCCCATATATATGAAATTTTATAGTCCTGAGGAAATGTGGTGAAGGGTATTTTTCATAAACTGCTTGAACCACATTTTTAAATGACAGAAAAAGAGGGGGAAGAAGGAAAACCATCTAGGATCTCAATTTATTTCCATGGATTTGTTTCTAAATGCATGATTTAGGAAAAAAATGAATGCAAACTCCTAGTTCAGACAAACAAACAAATCTACTCTGGTATTTCTTCTGGGTGTGTGAGGCTGTCAGAGGGAACAGTGATTGTTTATCTTCATCAAAGGGCTTTTCAGTTTATTGGCAATTTTTGTCTTTCTCTTTTGAACTCCCTCCAAATCTGCACAAAGCACAACTCAGATTAATTTTAAGGCGTTTGTTTGTTTGGGTTTTTGTATAACTGTGCAATACAGCTTTTCCTTGGGGGATGGACCTGGAGCTGCATATTGGATCTATAGTTACTTAGTCTTTAATTTCTTTAGCTATACTTTGTGAACTTTCTACATCCTTATTAACTGATTCAGGGGCAGTTTTATCAGGTTTATCTGCCAAAACCCAACAGTATTAAGGTGTCCTGCTGGATGTGGTCAGTGTAGAAATATTTAAATGGTGGCTGATAAGATGGAGACTCCCTTTTTAGGAGTCAAATGGAAAACATGAGGGGCAATGGGTTCAAGTTACTCTTGGAGCATTGAATGTGATGGTGTCAACCTTTTACATTTAATGCAGAATTGAGAAGCCCTCCCCTAAAATTTTGTCCAAACAATGTATTTTCTCACACACACTTGATGAAGGAAGCCTTAACCGGGCCCAGTCACGAATCCCTGCAGGAGAAGCCACTGGGTTTTCCCAGAAATAAACATCCTGTTGGCTGGGGGAGCTTGCAAACGTTTCTGTCCATGGAGATACTCTCAGCTGGCTGAGGTCCTGGACAGTCTGGTTTATCTGAACCTGTTTAGAGAGCAGGCTGGACTTGCCATGGTCCTTTTTGACCAGATTAATCCTATAATTCTCATATTCAGAATTCCATCTCCTTTGCAAAGGGGCAGTGTTGCCCTCACACTGGCTATTATTTTTCCATGGAGTGCTATGCAGCACTGCCACATTTATGCTGCCAAGCACCCAGCGACACAAATGACTTTGTTTGCTGATGTATCTGATATTTTTGTGCAGATGCTGCATCAGTTCTTGGCCTCACAGATCCCAGGCTCTGCTACATGCTGGATGGATTCCTCTTCATTTATGCAGTGGTCATGACAGCCCTTTTTGTGAAGGCAAAGGTCAGTCTAACCCAACACAGATGCATTTGGATTTGGTGGTGTAAGGTAGTTGAGCTGGGCTGGAAAGTGGGAGTGGAGGGGAACCATCTCTTAGAAGGAGACCTTTCTACTCTTTTGCTTTCTTTCTCTCTCTTTTTTTTTTTCTTTTTTTTTTCTTTTTTTTTTTTTCCCTCTTTCTGGTGTCCACTTGAGCAACGTAAAGCAGTTATAAGGTTCATGAATGGAGGGGGAAGAGTATATGAGGGAATTTTCATGTTGCACTTATGGATACATCAGAGATTCTGGATTTTGTAGGTGGGAAGTGACTGATCAAGATTAAGGTGGATTTTTTTCTCCTGCTTTGTCATTGGAAAGAGAAGAGGGGATACACAGAAAATACAGGGAAAATGGCAAGCTTGTGAAAGATGTATTAAAATGTCTCAACAATTCAGACATCTTTGATGCTATGAGTGTGATGATGCAAACAACCCAAACAATCACAGGAGAGGACTTGTGTAATTGCTGCAAACATGATTCTATGCCTATATATAGACCGAGCTAGAAGGTTACTTTTAATAAAGAATTGAAGGTGGTAATAACTCAAAAAGAGTAAATCAATACAGAATGTAGTTTGACAGGGTTTTTGTTTAAACACTACAACACAAAGCAGCTGCTCTTATTGACCCAAAACTGACTTTTTACTCAGAATTTTGGCTTAGCAATTGATTTCTCATAAGTATTGTGAGCAGCTGAGCCAAAGAGCAGCTACAGAAGGGATAATCCTTTACCTCTTTGTTAGCTGCCACTCACATCAACTTATTGGGGTGGCACCAGAACCCTGCTCCTGAGGGGTGCAGGGACTCCCTGCAGGAAGCCTGAGAACCAAAGTCCCAGGGAGGAACAAGATTATGACAGGAAGAGAATGGAGAGACAAAATCTGAGGAGGGCAGGTGTGTAGGGAACAAACTCAGATGTTTGTGGTGTTATGTGAAATAAAATGACTGAGGGCTGCTGAGGGCAGGCTGCTGTGTGGATAAAAGTGCTGCTGCAGCAGGGGTTTGCATTGCCTGTAGCCACACAGGGAGCTGCTTGTGGGTTGCCCTGTTTCTGATAGGAGTAACTGGTAGGAGAGAGGGAATGAAAGGTCTGAGGGGAGCCACTGTGTCTCTGCTCATGGAACGGTCTCTCTTCCAGCTCAGCCAGGCCTCTGAGCCACAGCTGCGACCAGGCCAGGATGATGTGTACAATGTGAGTAACTGCTGCTCTTCGTTTTCTAATCCACCATCCAGACAGACTTTTTGGAGCATCAGAGACAGTGAATTGCCTGCTGATCAGAAAAGCTTTGGATGAGCCAGCTAATGAGTAGGCTATACATGTGTGCAGCATGGCAGCTGTAAGGAGGAAAGGTAAAACCTCGCAGGGACAGCTTCTGGTGTCACCACTCTGGCCACATCCTGGAGAGCTCTTGGGGCTCTTGGTTCCTGATTTGGCCCTCTGAGCTCTAGGCTGGCAGGAGCCCAGGCTGTTTGTTGTGCTGCCCCACGGAACAAACAGGCCTGTGAGAGCTCTGGGTGTGCAGCCACTGCCCCTGTTGCTGCTGCTGTTTGATGTGGGCTGGGCAAAGGGCAAATGCCAAGGAATGCTGTGGAGCTGACTCTGCACCTGCAGCTCTTCCACTCTCAAGTGTGTGAGCCTGAGCCACCACAGCCCCTGTGCCTCCATTCCCAAGCTTTCCTGTAGCCCCACAGCAAGCTCTCTTGTACCAGATCATACCAGAGATGTGCCTTGTCCTGTGCCCTGACCATGGGCAGCATCTTTAGGCAGTGAAAGAGGACAGAGGCAAGATCCTGCCTGAGTCTCCTCACTAAATTGCCCACTCATGGCAGCATTAAACTCTAGCTATTTTTGCTATGTCTAGCTATCTTTTAATTTTTTTTCTCACGCTTTTGACCATAGCCACATCCTGTGATGAGTTCTGTTTAACTCTGTAATGTCTGAACACTAATGCAATTTCTTTTCAGTTTAAGTGTAGCCCATCACCTTTCAAGTAGCACTCTGTCAGCTGTGTTATTTTGACCTGAAATCTCCCCTTTGCCCTTGTCCAAGGTAACCTTTCCTAGCTAAGAATTATGTTGGGCATAAAATTTCTGTAGTTCCTTGATGCAAATTTAGATGAGCAGCTCTGCAGGAAAAACGAAGTTCATGGATCTTCGCTCTCCAGTGGGAGAGAAAGCATGAAAGTCAGAGTCCCTCCCCCTCCTGCTCTCTAGTTTTCAACTCATTTCCACTTAGGAAAGGTTCTTGATGCAACAGCTTACAGTTTTGTGTCATTTCCATGCCTTAAATGTAGATGTTGTTGACAGTTGCATTAGGGAGTAAAAAGAATTTCTAGTTCAGTGATAGTCCTTGTGAGCTGAGCTGGGTTCCCTTTTCTCTGAGTTAAGAGCTGTTATTATCTGGGTTAAGATCTATTAGTATCTCATTATCACGGTGCTTTCGCTCTCCCGTTTCAGAAACTCTCCCGCACGCACAGAGACGATTACGATGTTCTGGGAGGAAAGCGAGGAGCAGACCCCGAGCTGGGCGGGAGACACCAGGTAACCTCCACGCACATGTGCACCTCTGCCCTTTGATCTGGTGCCTCCCACGCCGTGTCACAGCGCTGCTCACACAGGCAGCCACCCGAGCGCCTTCCCGGGGAGGGAACGACGCGATTTGTGTCGTAACCCGGGCGGCGCGGGGGGCAGGAGCGAAGCTCCCCCTCCCCTTTGATCTCTGCCCCCCTGCTCGGCTGGGAGCTCGCAGCCACCCGGGGTGGGAAGTGACACCCGGGCCCGGGGCGGATGCGGAGGAGGCCCGGCAGCAGTGGGTGTTTCACAGAGCTCGCTGCCTCTGATGCCATCAAACAAGCGCCCACAAAGCAGAGCAGCAGCCAAAACAACTCTTTCTGCTGCAGAGCCCATCACTTTCAAAGGAAAAGGGAGGGAAAACCTCCTGCATCAGCAGGTGACAGCTGTAGGGGGTGAGCAGAGAAGAACTAAGTTCTACCAATTGCTAAAGTGAAATAAATTTTCCCCAGAACAAGTTGTCTGAACAGAGCCTTATGGGTGGAGGCAGGATGGACTGGAATGGGCAGGGAAAGTCCATAGAACCGCAGCTGTGCCATGGAGCAAGTGCATAAGCACATAAAAGGTGGTGGGGGATGCTGGTAAGTGCAATGTATGGCCAACCTTTTTCTTCTGTTTTACAGCAGAGGAGAAAGAACCCTCAGGACACTGTCTACACTGTGAGTAGAGCATTCTGGAGGGAGGAAAGAGGGAGGGATGGGAGGGAGATTCTGTTTCATAGGAGACTTTCCCCCCTGCCACCCAAATTCAGCTCTGCTTCAAAACTCAACCGCTGCTTTTCCAGACTTCTCTTCCACCCAGCTCTTCCCCCCAGACTCTCTGTTTTTACTAGAAAATTTCTGCTCACTTCTGAGTGACAGGAGAAAAACACTGGTGAGATGTAGAAAAGAACTTGGATCAAGATACCTGCTAATGCTAGTGACTAACCAACCTTCATCCCATGTGATTGCTGCTGCAATATTTCCTGTGCATGGACTCCAGCCCCTGTGCCTGCTCTCTGGCAAAGGCCAAATACCAGTGCATCTAACAGGGGCTGCTTAGGAACCTTTTGACGGAGTTGATTTGACTCTGGCTAAATGTGGTGGCCTGTGCTCCAAAGCACAAATACAGGAATGTTGATTCTCATGTCTTAATTTGGGTCTTCCATGTTTGAGAAATGAGCTTGTTTCCAAGACCTTTGCTGCTATTGAATGAGATACTCTGAGTTCAGTTGGTTTGAAATGTGACTACCCAGGGGCTGCCTTGGCTTTTTTACTGTCACACTGACTCTTTCCCCCTCTCTGCCTGCAGTCACTGCAGAAGGACAAGATGGGTGAGGCATACAGTGAGATTGGAATGAAGGGAGAGGTGAGTCTTACTTTCCTTCCTGGTGAAAACATGGCAACAGAAAACATCTCAGCTTTTGGCCAGAAAACCCCTGATGGCTGCCCTGGCTGAGATGAGTGAGGAACAGCTGAAGGAAGGTCTGGTGTCAAGTGCTGCAATGGTCCAGCAGCACTGGAAGATTTTGGGGCATGTTTCTCCAGAGCAGTTCGGAGCTGCAGGTTTATGGTTTCCCCTCCATGGGCTGCTGAGGCTGGCTGGTGTTCCAGGATCAGGAGAGCAAGTGCCAGCCCCTCCTTGTGCCTGGCTTCAGACAAGGAATAGGGGAAACGTCCTCCTTCCCACGGCTCTGCTCTCAAATGTTTAAGAAGGCACACATCAGTCACATCTCCAGCTACAGCAGAAGGAGAGTTTTTAGCTCTGTGCACAAACTGCTGGGGGAGGAGGGCTTGTGTCACAAACAAACCATCTGGGGACTCTTGTTTATGGCAAAATGAAAAATTGCTCTGACCTACACAGGTTCTATTTTATGTCAAAGTGTCATATATATATATATATATATATATATATATAACCTTTCATTTCCTTCTCACACATGAAAAAAAGGGGCATTTCAAAACAAAGTTTAGTGTTGAGAAATGCTGAAGCAACACCAACATTTAATCTCTTCCCCTTTTTTATTCTAATGCTCCTCTGCCAGAGTCAAGCTCTGTCTATGAGCTATGGGGCTATAAAGTTGCACTGTGCTTTTTGAATGTTTCTCTTTCTGGAGGGACAAGAACACCAAAGCCCTTGTCCCATTCCAAATATATGATCATTTAATAGCTTGCTGCAATTTTAACTGTAACAAGCACTACTCCTTGACACATTTGTGATACAATCTAATACTAAATAATCAGTGCCTACAGAAATGCTGCCAAATCTCTATACATACAGTGAATCAAAGAAATAGCAACATTCTAACAGTATGACAGGAAAATATGTCAGCAAACGAAACCAATTTGCTTTTATTTCCTATCCTCTCTATTTTCTCCTTAACAGCCCTTGCAGCATGTCTGGGCTGGTCCAGACTTACCAGGTGCTTTCCTGTGCAGAGCAGAGTCCAGGCCATGCACAGCTGGTACATCCTGTACACCCTCAGCACAGCATGGGGGAACTCAGGGTCTTTTTGCATAATCAGGAAAGCACCCATTAATCAGTCTTTGCTTGTTTTATTTTCCCAAAGCAGCAGAGGCGGCGAGGCAAAGGCAATGAAGGTCTCTACCAGGTAGGCACCACCTCCCACAGCTGCTGCCCTCACCTATCCTCCTGAGTGGTTGGATATCCAATGGCACTGTTGGGGAGGCACAGAGAAGTGAAAGGCAGCTGGAAGTTTCCCAAGCAGGCACCAGGTGTCTCACTAACTCCTCACTCTTGGAAGCTCCAGCTACCCCTGCTCTGGGATCCACAACACAGGGCACAGCTGCCTTACCTGAGCAGGCTGTCAGGGAAAAGACTGGACACCACTGTCAGGGGATGCTTCCCAGGATTCAAAACCACCTCAGGTCTCACTGCCAACTTACTTACCCAGAGCTACACCTGATTTCCCTTCCGAATCGAAGAGAAGAAGTCCAGAGAACAAAGTTCATTATTTGATGTCTGTTCATTTAATTATCGATGCTCATTCTAGCATCAGTTAGCTCTTAATAATACACAAATAAAATGTACACTCCAAAGACCTGCAGAACCAGTTAGGATGATTTGCTATAGTCATGTTTTCATAACCATTATTCAGGATGTACCTTGCCTTCAGGTAAGTAATAGCTATTTGCAACACACAAAGACTAAAGAATCACTCAGGAGTAAAAACCTCTGTAGGGGGAAAAAAAAAGTCAGACTTATGCTCCTGACTGAGCCCCTGCCATCCTGCTGCTGCCAGTCAGCCAGGAGGAAGTAAGCACTCACACTCATCCCTCACCTCTTTCTCTGGTTTTCTCTTTTTCAGGGGCTCAGTGCGGCAACCAAGGACACTTATGATGCTCTCCAAATGCAGCCTTTGCCTCCCCGCTAAGTGGGAGCCTCAGAGGGGATGGGCAAGAGTGAGAGATGCCCACCTGCTTTGGGGAGGAGAGGGGGGAAAGTCTTTTTCATCCAACACAAGCACTATGTGTTTTCTGTGTGCAAGAACCTCCTGGGGTTGGTGCACAGAATTTGGACCTGGCCTTTTCCTTCTCTCTCTCCCCTCCTGAATCATGTAACTGCTTCTGCTATTAGAATGTACATATCTGTAAAGTTGTTTCCAATTATTGTGGGTGTTAGGCTGATTTTTTTTTGGTCAGGTTTGTGTTGTGGGGACTAGACCACACCTTCTAACAAACACAGCTATTTCCATAGCTCTTCTTTGTCTTCCAGAATACTAAGACATGGAATTAAGGCTTTATTGCATTTAAACAATTTGCAAAGATAGGGTTGTATTTACTTCCTGCAGTATTTATCTTAAGACTATTTCACCCTTTTTGCTTTAAATTTGCCTTTAAAAAACTGCTTCAATGGAGGGCAACTTTTTTCTTTAATTATAAAGAGTGACATGATGTTACAGTAGTGAAGCAGAGAGGCTGAATGCCAATTTTCCAGTAGGAAGAAAATGAGCACCAATATCCAAAAAAAGATCAAGCAAATGGCACAGCCACTCATCCATAAATATGAGCCAGGTAAGCTGAGTGAGAGACTTCTCTGAAGGCAGAAAAACAAAGAAAACAAGGAGATGGGTTCCCCTATTATCACTTCCAGACAACAAACTGTACAAAAGCCAACATAAAGGCAGTTTCCAAACCACTCTCTCATGAGGCTGCCTCTAAAAGGTGCAGGTATCATTCCAAGGAGGTACCAGCTCAGTAATGTCATGTGTTTTTGATGAATTAATAAAATAGTGCCACAGTCCCGTGTGTGTGTAGGGAGCAGCAGTGGGAATGGCACGAGCTCCTTACCTGAGGCATTCAGCCCGTCAGAACCAGCCTGCACCCAGCAGCACCATCTCCCAGGGAAGCTGAGGAGGACAGGATTCCAGCAGAAGCTCCTACACACGTCCCAGAAGCTGGGATGGGCTGTTGGGAAAATGCCCCAAACCCAGGTACCAAAGGACACTCACCTCCTGCTGCTGCAGCCTCAGTTTTGCCCGTGCCTCGCAAGGCTCCACAAGGAAGCCTGGAGGAATTCAGCATGGACAAATCCAGCCCAGCAACATCAGGGGTGCTTCACCTCGACCCAGGAGCTGACCAAGCCATCTCACCAGTCATCACAGAAGAAGCAGAGCTAAAGCAAGGCTGTGGGAACAAGAGCTGCTGCTCTGGGTGCTGGCCAAATGAGGTTATGTCTTCTTTCCAGGGACTGGGTGGGTTTTCAGCAGAAAAACTTGCTGAAATGGGTGCTATGCAAGTTCCAAGGCAGTTTTACTTCTTTAAGCAGTAAAACTGTAACTGCAGTAGGTGCTTGTAGCTTTTAAAGAATATTTGCAATAAATTAAAGCAAAAAAAAAAAAGGAAACTGAGACATGGTAATGAATGCTTCTTGCAAAAAAAAAAAATCCTCCTAGATCATTTACTGTTCTGCAGTGACAAGAAAAATTGAGAGAACTGGGTGATAACTGAGACAGCTGAGCTGAAAATTACAGTAAAGTTATGCTGCAAAGCACTCGATGCAAGAACAAAGAGTGCTGAAAACAGCTTTCTCTTTTTAAATCACCATAACTAGATCTGCAAGATGTAAAGTCACAAGCTTTGGCAGTGTGAAATACCAACCACCGAACAATAGGAATGAAATCCTTTGGGGGGCGGGGGGGAAATCACCTTTATGCTCTTTATATATCAATGGATACCTTGATTCCAAAAAGCATCCAATGCTGGTTTTGGGGCCACTCACTGTGGGGCTGAGCTGAGTCTCCTCTCTGCCTTCAGGAAGCGATTGAAGCTGTTTCTGCTTTTAGGAGAGGAGCTGATAAATAGAGAATTAGAACAAAAGCTTCAAGCAGAGTGCATAAAACCCGGGCTTTCCTCCAGTCTGACAAGACAAAGGGCATCACAGATCAATCTTCTGTCCAGTTTGATGCAAGGGGACACATTTAAAAACTACAAACAAGTGCATACATGTTAAAACACTTGGAAAATGGTTTAATGATGTTTACAACAGAAATGAACTGTACAATTACAGTAAGTTTAATATATATAAAAAATTACAGCAGACAAATGCATCTACACAAAATCTACCTTTTCATTCTGATTTACTGTAATCTACACAATCTCTCAATGCCTACAGCTATCTGTAGGCAACCACTGGGAAAATAATAATAATAATATAATAATAATAAAGGACATCTTTAAAGAGACAGCATTTCGCCTTCCTCCTCACCCTTAGTGTGATCAGCAAGGTTTTGAAATGTGTGGGACTCTCACATTTCAGTCTCAAGAAAAGCTTGGGTTGCGTTTGGGTAGGGTACTCCCATAATGGCCCTTGATTTCAAGTGTTCTGCTGACCTCAAGTGTATAAATGCAGTGTATGAGGAAGGCCAAGAGAAAAAAAACCTCCCAGCCAGTGTAAGCAGGCAGTTGCACAGAGCAGTGAAACCATTAGGACCAAAAACTTGTCTTATTTAGAAAAAAAAAAAGCAGAAAGGGACTGCCCAGACACTAGAGACATTCACAAATCCTCATTTCTTTGAAAGTTATGATCAGATTTAGAAGAAAGGGCTTGGTTTTCCACTCCCAATTCTTAATACAAAGGGGTAGTTTTCAAACTAACACGGTAAATACTTTTTTAAAACAAAATTTAAGCTACTTCCTTCTTTGGCCCACCCCTTAAAAACAGTGAAACCCCCTTTGCACTGAGAAAGAACCTCAGGTCAGTGGGGAAAACAAAAGAACATGCTGTCTCTTTAAAAAGAAAGAAAGAATCCCAGTTGGGAGCGGCCATCAGTGAAAATGCAATCCAAATTGGCGGTCTGGTGGAAATTCCTCACGGAATATTATGTACAGTTTAAAAACCCTTTGTAGTTGGTTTTTATTATTATTTATGAACACCTAGGCAGTGAAAACCGTTATGTTAATACATACATAGACACACCCAAAACATACAAAAATACTATTATTTCAAACTACTAAGAATAGGACAAGTTCAGTTATCTCCATGCTATGACTTTAAGAGCATTACACTGAAACAAACAAGAATTTAAACGACAATTTTTTAATATCCCAGAAATATACCAAAATATACATCTAAGCTTTGGAATTACTGAGGTTAGACTAATGCAAGTGCTGGGTAATCGTACTTAATACACAAGTCTAAGGTTCTGCAGGAAAGAAATTATCTTTGGTATCTGCATCAGGCTAATAATATTAACATTTGGATTTTGCTTTGGGATAGAGCTTGTCTGACCCTAGAACCAAACACCCCCCAATCAACTGAGATTAAAAAGATCCATGTAAAAAGTTCCTCCATTTGCAATCCCCCCCCAAAAGTTAAAAAGTCACAGGCATCTACCTAGCATAAAAGGTTGAGAAATACAATGCATAGTTGCACAGTGGTGCTGCAAAAATAAAAAGAAATCTAGAAAAAAGGAACTAGAGGAGAAATGAAAAGCTGCTTCTTCTTCTTTCAGGGATTTCTCACAACAGGACAGCCTCTTCCAAGCAGTGAAGGGGGGGGAAGCTCAGAAGTGCACCTCAGCGTGTATTAATCAACATCACCCAGCCCCCAGAGGGTTAAAGCACCCAGCAGAGCAGCCAATCCTGCACCCAAGTCTTCAGCTCCTCAACCCACCTGCGAAGCCCCGGCCTCCCTTCCCAGCGCCTGTGCCCCAGATTTCACCCTGGAGCCGGGACTTGCTGCCCGGGGCGTTCTGGAGCCCCGGGCTGGCCCCCAGGCCGGCAGCGACCCTCGCCCAGCCAGCCCAGGCCAGGCCGGCCTCACAGGTGGGCTTGGTGCTGAAGACGCCCTTTGTCTTTGGTTTGTTTGTTTGTTTTGAGTTTATACAATCATTAGGAAATCTTTGGTTTTGGCTGGAAATTTTAAAAGAACAAAACAAAACAAAGAAACCGCCCCCTCCCGACTTATAGCAGCCACCGTGACCTGACAAAGCTTCTCTTTCCCATGGGGGTAGGGGAACTACATTCAAATAAAGATGGACCGGGTTAAGGATGCAGCTTCTGGCCAGGTTGGGGAGTGGGGAAGGGATACAGGATTGTCAAATAATAAAGAAGAAAATTAAGTATTTGGAGATTTCTATTTTTTTTCCTTTTTTTTTTTGTTTTTTTTTTTTTCTTTTTTTTTGGTCATGTTAAAAAGTGAGTAGCATGTACACAGCACTGGGCTGAGAGCGCCTCCAGGTCCTGGAGCTCAGCGTGGCTCTGGGGTGGGAAAAGGCAGCGTGGGTGGCCCTTTTCCATGGAGAGTGGAGGGGAGGGGGTGAATATTCACAGACTAATCAAGAGGACCCCTTGTAACCAAAGGAAATAAGATAAGATTGCAATTTGCCCTCACTTTGCAGTAGCTTTTAAGCAGCGACATTCAGAGGCGTTAGGGGGTCACTCCCCAGGTTGCAGGTCACGGGGTGCTATAGGCCAGAGTTCAGTGTTAATCAAAGGAGGGAGGGCAGACTTGGCAACTCTGTGGGGTTTGGAGAAAAGTTAAAGCAAGTTACTCAGTTACGAGTTAGAAATGAGGTATACGACAGCTCCTGTACCTGTGGCGGATAAACACCCCACACCTACTCACACCTAGCCTTAGATACTACCACAGAGGAAGGAAATGGAACAACGGCACTGGCGGGGACGAAGGAGCTCCTGCCCGGGCCCTGCGGGGCACACGGGGGCACACGGGGCCAGTGCTGCTCCAGCCCTCCCCGAGGCACCCGCGGGCGGCCCCGCAGCGCTGCCTTCCCTTTGGGGAGGCGCAGCCCGGCTCCCGGGAGCTCGCGGGGAGCGGCCCTGAGCTCCGCGTCTTTCTCTTTGCGTTCTCCCCTCGGACTCGCTCAGGCGCAGGGAGCGCCAGGGTCGCAGAAGCCGACGCGTGGAGAGCGAATGGGGGAAGAACTAAAGGTTTTGTCTCAACTGCCTTGTTCTCAGGACACTGTCACGGGTGCTCTTGTTCCTAAATCGTTTCTCAAGGGGGTTGTGCGATCTCCACGAGTTGCCCCTTGGCACGCCATTCCCTAAGGTCTTAGGATTCCTACTGTTAAATAATTTCAGGGTTTTATAGCACCGCAACGTGCCGGCTTGGAACGCACACGAAGCCATGACATTCAGGGAATAGGGCTTCCGTAGCTGCTGCCACAGAATTCCTCAAAGGCAGTGTGAATCCTGAAGTGGGGCCTACGACAGATAAGACAATTTTGGGAGGGAAGGGGAAGCTAACGTGATAAATTAAGTATCTTACGGTATTATGTAAAGCTCTGCCGGAGAATATTCCCCAGCAGACCGACACAGTTTTAAGACAGATCAGCATTTTGGTCTGAGCTACTTGACAATGTCCTGTTTGGTAGAGAGATGAAATAAGGCAGAGGGGGTATGTTCCAGTTCTGGGGCTGAGCCTCAGCAGCACTAAGGAACGCCAAAGGTATCATCTTCCCTCGCCTCCCACAAGCTGTTTCATTTCCTTCCTCAGATTTGTTTTCCATAAAGCACACCTTGTTTTCCACTTCTTTTGTTCCAAGTGCTCTTTTCTTTGAGAAGTCATTTCTTCAATATCCCTATTACCTATCTATAAATCTAACTAGCTCTTTGAAAAGTCACACAATATTAATACCACTTTTACATAATGTCAGAACAACAATTCTATTAGTAAAGCTTTCAGTGAAGTTCTGCAACCCGATTGGTGTCCGGAGGAAGAGTAGCTGGACAACCCGCTCTCCCCCTTCCTCCCTCCCTTTCTTCACAAGAGCTCACCAAGTTCACTGATAAAACAGCTCAGCCCAATAGCACGATACATGAACATGTACAAGGCTACTTTGGGGAGCAAAGAAAGGAGTCTTCAAGGTCCCTCCCTTAAGAGAAAGACCATCTGCAAAAGCTGTTGAACAGACTCTGACCTTGGACTACACTGCTTCCACATTTGAAGGAAAGAAACAGTTTTCCCTGACTGTATCCCAACATCAGCCTAAGACCTGCAGCGCTGGGCAAACCCCAGACACCGTTTGTCTTCACAGAGCCGATGCAACTCCATGCAGAAAAGGTGGGAGTACCCGCAAGAGATGAGGTCCTTAGAGGAAGGGACACTGACCCAAAGCTCAAAAAACCCCCACCCAGCTTTTCCTCTTACCCGCTCTGAGAACAGCAGAGCTGACAACTTATCAGTGCCTTTGGTTCCCTACGAGGCCACTGGGAATTCTCCCTCCCCAGTGGAGTCGAGCTCCTTTAGAAACCCAGCTCTCGCTCCCCGCACGCAGCCGGCGCCGGCTGGCGCTCACACGCACTCGCACACACACCCACCCACGCACACCCTGCCCTCTTCCCCCGCTCCAGCAGCCTCAGGGGAAATGGGAAGGGAGCCTTGGAGCCCACACGGAGCTGGCTGCAACACCCTCCCAAGGCAAGAACCACTCGCTCTTCTGCTACTGCCACCACAACACCGAGACATCGGCCAGGAGAACGACCTGGTCCCTCGCCAACAACACCTCAAAGCTCCTCTCCCACAGCCGTCTCACAGTATTTCAACCCTTTCAGGCAGACCAGCCAGGTGTTAGGAGTAGGTTAGCTTTCACCTCTCTCAGTTTGGTTTTTTCTTTCATAGTTTTTGGTCTAGACAGGATTAGCATTGCTATTAGAAAAGGAAGTGTTTAAAAAGTTTTCCACCTATTATCAAGCACTACAAGCCCTACATTCAGTAACAAGACAAGGGGGATAAAAGGAACCTGTTTCACTTTTGCTCTCCCAGATAGATTAAGATGCGACAACCATTCTTGTCCCTCCCTGGAGTTAAACACAGCGGACCCAGTTCAGCTCTGGAGCAACTCAACTCAACTGAAACGGATTTACAGCCCCGAGGTCGATCCTAGCCCAGTACAGCCATCTCTCCCCCGAGCCTCCTCGATATTTGTTGCCTCATCTTCAGATCCCAGCGAGGGGCAAGGAAAGGCCAAGAGGGAGGGAAGTGTGCGCACACTCGAGAGGACCCTGAACAGCAACCCCATCAGTAACCTGCATGCCACCACGTGCTGTGCTGCAGATTAGACCACAGATAAACCAACCAAACAACAATCCCAAACCCAGGAGCGACAAAATGTTTCCTTTGGCAAGACAGATACAAGGAAAAAAATTTATGAGCAAACATTTTCCTTCTAACACAGTCAAACCCCCTTCTCTGCCCCCAACATCCACCCACCCCCACCCGACCCTATAAAGTTGTAACCTATAAACAGGATCTCAAATACATACAGCATAATCATGTTTATCAATCATAATAAACCATCAGTTCAACTAAACTCTACAGCTAGAATTATCTCCACTATTTATAAAGTTTGCTTTTCTCTTCTGATTTTTTCAGTTTAAAACCAGTTCTGCGACAATGCTAAGCTATGCTGAGGTATTTTATGAAGGTGCCAGAAGCCAGCTGCTACCCACAAGTATTGTTCTCAGAGCTGTATGGTGCTACCTTTCGCTGAGGGAAGACGGGGAAGGAGCAAGGAGGGAAAGAGGCAGAGGGACGGACACAGGCAGGGAGAAAGGGGGCCCAGATTATTCCAGTTATGGACGGTTCTTAGCAGGGCATCACTGATGGACCTAAAAGCAGCCCCAAGACAAAGCTCTGTAGCTGCCTCATGTTCAGGAATTTGGTCAGAAAAGAAGTACTTGATACGTTCCACATGCTGACCTTATTTGTCTACGTGAGTAAAAGATGTCTTTTCTCCCACAGTTAAACTATTTGTAATTTCAGTGCAATCTCCCTAAGGCTCTCCTAACAGCATCCCAACAGGGGTAAAAATTCAGAGCATGTCCCCACTTGGAGTATCCTGGGAGAAGTGGCAGACAGATCAAATGCAGATAGGTAAGTCGAAAAAAATCTAATTTTTTCCCGTGCATTACTGTGTCCATGTGTGAAGATATGCAAATAGAGGAATTGCTTTTCATCGTTCCAAAAGTACTGAAACTACTTGCACTGACACAGGGGGAACGAGGTACCACTCACATCGTGGAGACAAAGATACGAGCATCTTAAGAAACTCTGAATTGTCAGCCAACAACTTTTTGACAAAATCTTCCCTGTCGGATATCTTTAAAGTATTTTAGGGGACTCCTTTCTGGAAAGAAGAAAGAAACTCACAAGCAGCAACAAGAGATTTAATGAGTGAGAAGGGCAGAACTTGTGCAAGGTAGGTATATTGAATTCTATATTGCTATAGTACTTTGGGAGGGAGAGGGCAGATGTACTGGTTGCAAAAATAGGGAAGGGATTTGAATTGGCTGTGTGAGAACTGACAAATATAAATGCAGTGGGGGCCAGCAGGCCAGCTTATTCCTTTGGTAATACTCCACCCTAGGCAACATCCAACAGGGACAGACAGGCCCTGCTGGGGTACAGGGTGTGGAGAAACAGCATTTAACCATTTCAGGCAGAACAGGAATAGGGAATAGTGACTCTTTGTAAAGTTAATGTGGCAATAAAAACATCTACATTTTAAACTTCCAGTTTAAAACCAAGTATCATTGAAAGTTTGGACCATGCATTATTTTATCCATCCTAGAACACTCTGATGACCATGAGAAGCTACCTGTCCCTTTAAGATAATTTTGTATTTTTATATATTTCTTTATCTAAGAAAATATGAATTAATATTTAAGGTAAATTAGATGTTGCTTTGGTTTAGTATCTGTGGTATGGCTCCAGCTGTAATGGTTGTGCTGCTCCATTTGCAACAACAACAAAACAAGAGGGAATTCCTGTTTTAAGGAATGCTGCTTTGCAGGAATGTGCACAGAGTTAAGGAATTAACTCTCTTGTGTCCTTCACTAACTCAACTGCAGAAATGTGTCAAAGCACCCCATGTGAGGCTTACAGAGGTGGCATTTGAACATCAGGTCGTAGTTCTAAGAGATGTTACATCCACACTACCTCACAGTGACTGATAGAAATGTACTTCAACTAACAGGTGTCGTACAGTGTCTGAGAAACAAAATAAATGGTCTGTAGGCAATCTAAGATGTTACAATTGTAAGCAGCCACACCTGTGTGAACTTTCTTTGGGCTGTTCATGAATCCTTCCATGGTGACTGTGGAGAGTGGGTTCTAAGGAGACCAAGTGTGCTAAAGCCAAAGTGTGCTAAAGCAAAACATGTTTTTCTTAAGATCAGAAAAAATGTCATCACCAAGCTACAAGACCAACTCCTGAAGCCATTCTCTAAATTGTTTTTGACCTTCTGGGCATATCTGTGTTTGTGTTCCTGGAAATCTTCCGCTTTTTGAACTATCCCTGTCTGCAGGGAGAGCTTTTCACCTTATCTTTTCTTTCCTGGGTACTGTGACATGCTTGCAACTATGAAAAGCAACCCTCTCACCTTTAAATACAGAGACATGGAAGTCTGAAAAAGAGATGCTATTATCCTTTTCCAACACACCACCAAACTTCCTGTGATGATATTTACTGGGTCTGTACCTAATTGTTATTGTTTCTTTTCAGATGCATCAATTTCTGCTGCCAGCGCAATGATAATTTAAAAAAGGAACTTCTGCTAAATTCTAGTACATGATCTCATATTCTTTTCATTCTCTGAAGGAGCACATGCACTCTAACTTGGCAGATGTAAACCCACTGCCAGTCTGATTTCTGTCTTTCACCTAAACACTGGAGGTAGCCAGCATCCATGAGGAAAAACACTGATAGGGATGAAAGGCAGGCTCCAGGAACAACAGTCAGTCAGTCACAGGGATGTTTTAGGGGACAATGAATCAGAGCACACTGGCAGTGGATGCCATGGGGTATGTGCTGTTTGGGTATTATGTCAGTTTCTGCAAACCAAAAACCCAAGTTTTTTGGATATGTGGCTACTCTTGAGTTTCCAGTTTCTCTCAGAAAAAAACTCGCTAAGAAATTCCCTGGAATCTGGGCCCCAGATAGGGTGATGGGGTAGAGAAGAGGAAGGTAAAGACAGGGGTATAAGGTGCTCACACCAAAGCCATGTGACCAATGCAAAGGTAGTCAGGAAAAAAAGCAGATTTTTATAATAAATAAACCATCCAAGCTGCATTAGTGTTCCAGATATGTACTCAACAAGACCCTCTCCCAACCACAAACCAGCAAGAATGGGACATGAAAACTCATTCAGACAGCTAATGGCACAGTCTCCTGGAACTGTGGAGAGAGGATTTTCCATTGATTTAAGGCCCACCTTTCTTTGTGTTTCCTAGATATCTGCAAGGACCACGCCCCCCACCCCGCCACAAAACCCTTGGGGAGGAGGGAACCCATCGGAGACGAGCCCGGTGGTCTCCCCCCACTAACAAAAAAAGCTTCCTGATAAATTGTACTTTTGCACAGGCGTGGAAGTAAGCAGGGACTTTCAGAGTCAGGAACAAACGCTACAGCTGCGGTTTTCCCCATCCTCTTACTTCACTCAAAACAAGTCCAAGGACTTGCATTCCTTTGGTAGAAACTATAGACCGTGCTGTGGCCTCCAGACCAGCACAGTGGGTACCAGCAATTTCTCTTCTACTTTTTCCCTACCTCCCTGAAGCTCACCCAGCTGTACCTGTTGCTGCTCTGAAGCTTTTACTGTGGGCCACTGCCATTTTTGCAGTATTATTCATAGCCCTAAAAGTCTCCTGCACAGCCTGAAGATGTAGAGACATATCAAAAATACAGAGATTCATCCCTACTGGGGGGATAAAGGTGGGACCTCATGGATTAACAATCCTCTGACATTGCCATTCTATTTACATATCAAAAAAAAGAAAACAAAGTCAAGTTAAGAGTCTGCCCCAAGGATAACACAAATTACCAACCAAAAAAAAAAAAAAAAAGATTAAAAACAAGCAGCAACTTTTATATAAAATTAATAAAAACAAAAGACAAATGAAAAAGAAATTGTCAGTAGCATCTATCGCCTCTCTGCATCTGAACTGCACTTACACAAACTAGTCCATTAGTACAGCAGCTTGCTAGAAATTGACTTTGGTTCAAGCTTAGTTTTAAAAAAATAAAACATAAAAAAATCAAAAACACATAAGAAAAGGTGGACGGACATTTGTTAGTTTCCCTGCTTGCAGTTCACTAGTTTTGAAGTTTCAGGGGTAATTGGTTTAAATATCAGTAAAACAGGAAGGTGGAGAGTTAGAGATGAACAGAGCAAAACCATGGTAGTGGGGGGAGAGATAAGGGGTTCTGCCACTTGAGTGCAAACACAACTCCCACATGCTCAGGCAAACCAAAGCATGTGTAGAGTTTAAAGTTGCTGCCTTGCGGATCTTGGATGAGAAGCTCCAGGATCCCCCTGAATCATCAACAAAACGAACATAGCTGCATCAGCTCATTATTTTAGGACACTCTGGTGACAAAAGAAAAGGGGGTGGGTGGGAAAGAGACTCTTCTAATACCCTCACTAGCTAAAAGTAATTTAGTTTTATACACATGGCAGAAACCTTTAAATCCATCAGGAATGGAAAGTTTAACGTGAACTGCATTGCAGTGATCCAGTCTTCTCTCTTTAAAAATCTTTTTTCTTTTTTGGTTCAGATACTGGATTGTATATTTAAGAATATACGGATCTAACTTCTGTACAGTTCATTACTCCTTCCTCATCCACAAAAATATCCTTTGCTCCACAGATCAGAATCAACCTTAAAAAGTGAGTTCCAGTGCCAGGCCAGCCCCGGCTGCTGGCCAGAGGCGCCGATTGCCCGCGAGCAGCCCCGCAGCTCAGAGACCAGAGAGATCAGCCCGGGGTGTGCAAAGCCCCAGAGTGGCTTTGTTGTGTTGGCATTAACAATGGCACCTTCTGTTCCCATATTCCTGGCTTCTGTCTTTTGCAGCCAGAAGCACTTTTTTTTTTTTTTTTTTTTTTTTTTTAAACTAGGAAGCTCTTCTAAATAGTGTTGGAAGCATCGGAAAAGGAATATTGCTATGAATGGGGAGAATGTGACCTTCTGAAATCCGGTACCAACTCACCTAGAGGGTATCTAGGATTCTAAATACTGCTTTACATTGTGCCAATTAGCCTGGGTCATGATGTTTTTTAAATATTTGTGTGTGCTTTTGCACAGCAAAACAAAATCACTGGAACAGAAGAGCCATCAGTATTGTCACACAATCCACACTCGGGAGGTCACATCCTGCTCTCTGAAGTAAAAGGAACCAAGCACAAGAAGCTAAGAGCAGAATTTGGCTGTTTTGTATAAATATTTGAGAGGAGAAGAATGGCAGTTTGGAGCAAATTCCTACCTCTGCTTACAAAGCAGAGACCAGCCTGGAAGTTTGCACACTATGATCTCCACTACTGCACTGAGCTTCCTGCACAAATGATGAACACAAATTCTTCTGACCCCTACAAGTAGGCATTAGACAAATTCAAGGATGAGGAAACTGTTCAGAACATTTCCAGAAGATTAGGATAGAAAGTCTATTTGTGCTCCATTCTTCCTCTCCACCCCCCCCACCCTCCCCCCATGGTGTGGGAGCTCGCTGAAAATAATCCAGGAGCAAAAGACAAATGCGTCCAAACTATATATATAAAAATAATAATAATAATAATCATAATAATAATAATAGAGATACACCAGTAATACAGGCCTGCCTAAATTGTACCAGTTAAGAAAGGAACCCCCAACGTGATTGATACGATTATAAACACCTTGTATGACATAATGGCCTGTACAACAGACCTATAAAATGATAATTAAAAAAGAAAGATATTTAGACCAAAAAAAACCAAGAAATCCCCTTCCTATGTTTGAACTGATAACCCACCTTAACTTGTCATTGTGACTGCTGGAAATGATAAGTAGTCCTTTCACTTTTTTTGTGTTTTTGCGGTTTTTAGTTTTTTTGTGTTTTTTTTTTTTTTTTTTTTTTACATTTTTGGTTAGAAAGTTCTCCGATCCATGAAGCGATCCTGAAAAGACAGTGTTTATTATAAAATTAGGCAAATGTCTGTCCCAGCTTTAAATCCTTCCTGTTTTGCTTTTGTTTTTTATTTTTTCTCCTTTTTTTTTTTTTTGGTGTTTTTTCTTTTTGTTTTGTTTCGTTTTTTTAAATATTTTTCCTTCTCTCTCTCTCTCTCTCTCTTTCTCTCTCTCTCGCTTGTCCCCAGCAACACGGTGAGAGGATGCCCATGGCATTTTCAGTTCATCGACCGGGCTGGCAGCCGATCCCAGCGCACAGTGACCCAGGCTGCTGGAGCACAGCCCAGCCCGGCTCACTGTGCCTTGGAGGCAGTAGTGGTGGTGGACGTGGCCCCGCTGGCAGAGGCCACTGTGAGGAGAGAGTTCTGGATGGACTCGGCTGAGGTGGAGGTGGCGTGAAGGCTGGCGACTGGTCCAGAGGCCCCTGCGGAGGCTGCAGCTGCAGAGACCAAGCTAACTGGGTTGCTGGTGAGCAGAGAAAGGTTCTGAGGGTTCAGGAACAGAGGGGCAGTGACGATGTTAGGGGTACCTCCAGCATTGGCAAACACCAAGTTTCCAGTTGCATCCAGTGATGTTATTGGAAGAGAGCCACCGGATGCAAGAGCTAAAAATAGGGAAAGTTGAGCAGGGAGGAGATAACGTTAGTGGTAAGCAACAATGCAAAATGTGCCTAAAAGCAAGGGGTCTCTGCATTTGCCTTTTTCTGATATGAGTGCTCTCTAAATCACTGAGGGCAACTGTCTCATCATAGGCTGGTTTGGTGTTTTTTTTCCCAAATAACCATCAGACAAGATCTCGCAGATACTAAAACACATCTTTCATTTGCTGCTAAACTAATTCCACTGTGCCTTTCTTCAGCTCTTTTAGCACAATACTGGTCTATGTTTTCTGCCACAGAGAGCCTGTGCATCCAGGCAACTTGCACTGGCAGGGGTTGAGATGAGGGTTCATGTGCAATGACAGCTAACACAAGATGGAGAAGGTCATGTAACCTTGAGCATAACATTTTAAATGTTGACATATAACCAACCACTGTTACAAGTTACTCTCACGAGTCTACAGTGTTCAGACTGCTTTAGATTATGATCTCCTAAATTTATCTGTGACACTTTATGAAATGGTTCTTTCTTGCAACTTAGAAATAAGATTTGTTCAGCTAGTTTAGAGGATATTTGGACACACAGGTTACCTAGCTCTTTAGACACTTGTACCACCCAGTTTTTATGGGTGGCAAACTACAGACTCAACTCCTGGTGAAGCCAGTGGTAACTTCTGGGTTTGTGCTACTTCCAAAACAAATAAATATTTACCCTTCTGAATGTGGATTTATCTATTTCAAGTTCTACATAAGGATTGTAGGAGACAGGATGCTTGTTGCAGGTTCTTTTCAAATACATATGAAGACAACAATTCAGGATCAAGACTTGCTCAGAACTGCCCTTCCAAGAGACCTCAGAATGGTGCAAGTCTGCTCAAGCAGACTATAGAAGAGCTATAAAAAGCAAATCTCTAACCTGCTAGAGATACAGGCCAATGAGGCAAGGACAACAAAATAAATTCCAGATTATATTCAGTATCTTAAATGACTCCTTTAAATCATACACAGCTCTGATTCCCTATCTGAAGTTGTACCTGCTCGTATCTCTGTGACCCACAAAATATATTTGCACATTTAATTTTGTAAAGCCTCTACTCCTACACAATTTATGCCCAGTGCTGAGGAGTCAGTGCTCTCTGGTAGACAAAACCAGAGCACATAAACTGAAGTTGTGTGACAGAGATGCATTAAAAGGAACACTACTGACCTTGAATAGTTGCCAGTGTACTGTTGCTCATCAGGGCCGGGCTGAGAGCACCACCTAATGTCCCTGGATTGAGACTGAGTAAGGCACCTCTGCAGCAAGATCATGAAAGAAGTGGGAAAGAGAAAGAGCATTACTTTAAGAAAAGGTTGTCACTGTTCAAAAGCACACCATCATATTTTTAAAAAAGGGGCAAGGAGGGAGGAAAGACCAGAGATTAAGGGCTAGTTTTGGATTATTTTACTTTTAACTCCATGAGGGATTCATGACACACCTGAAGTATAAGCACAGTAAATACATGACTTGCATAGATTGTTGGCGTAAAATATTCTTGTAAAGTATTTTGGGAAAACTGTTAATTGTTAGAGAACTATCATCCTCTCCCAAATGCAGTTAAGAAATATGTAAATCAAGAGAAATTAAAGAAACATCTGTCTGAGCAACATTTCTAAAACTGTAATTTCAACAATACATCATATAGCATCTTTGAGAATTTCTTGCTCATGATGGAGAAATGAATACAGAGGTGTGAAGTAGGTCTAGGCTATCTCTCCATTTTACAATTAAAAGGCTATCTCTCCATTTTACAATTCTATGGTTCAGTGGCAAGTTGCAGTTTTTAAGTCAAGCTCTGCAACATCACTGCAACACAGCTTTTTCACCTTTAAAATGAACACAGTATTTGTGTACTGTGATGGGAATGGCCCATTGCCATATATGAGCAAACCTTCAGAATCTGAGATAAATGACAGCGATACATAAAAGCAATTTATCCCAAGAATTTTCCTTCACTCTTCTGTCACCTCACCTAAAAGGGTGTGCAAAACGGATCCTTACCCAGCTGCAAACTGCGAGGATGCCATCAAGCCTGGGTTTAGTCCTGCTGCAGCAGCCATGGCAGCAAGACTTGCATTTGCAGGCAACTGTGCAGCTCCTTGTAACGCGGCCGCTGCCGCCGTTTGCAACCCTGATGCCGTTACCATCACCTGGCTGGTCCCGAGAGGGGAGGACAAGGGAGTGGAGGTTGTCTGTGTTGTGCTGGTCTCACTGGCACTGGAGGCCTCTGAAGTGGAGGCTGAGGCAGAAGGGGAAGGGCTCGTGGAGGGTGATGTCACTGCTGAAGAAGCTGGAGGTGCTGTTGAAATCACTGTTGCCGTGTTGTTGGAGGTGGTTTCTGTTGTGCCTGGAAGAATGGTTCTGGTCAGATCAGTACAAAACACAGATACCAGACAGCAGAAACCCCTGCCCACCTGATCCCAACTGCATGTCCAGCTGCAAGGGGCACAAGGACACATTCCTGTAGTACCAAGAAGCACCAAGAGCTCAAATGAAAAAATGAAATGACACTTCGCAACGGGAGGCTGAGGAGCTCCAGAAGCCAGCAATGAAGTACAGTATATTTTGTTTCAGCACCACCTGTGATTTTATTCCTGGCAAAGACAACTCAGTGGTCACAAAAACTGAAGCTTCCTAGCGCAGCAACAAGGAACGATGACAAGAATGTCCTGGGATCCCAGTGACCAGTAGTGAATGACTCTTTTAGGAATTCAAAAGGGACAGACGGTAGGGGTTGATGTGGTGGCAGCAGAGATCAGCCCTTACCTGTGACTGACAGACTGGTGACAGCAGGACTGGCCAGAGGGAGCACGGGGTTGACAGTCAGGGTTGTAGCTGCACTGCTAGTCACAAGGCTTGGCGTGGTTGCCACCTGGAGGTCAAAAATGAGTAAAACTGCTCAGCTGCTCAAAGACAGTTACACACTAGACTGGATTTCTTTCTTTCCACCCTCAGCTGAGGAAGTTATCAGCGAAAATACTGCATATAAACTAATTTATTTTTTGCAATTTGGTTACTTTATCATTCAATGAAACAAACATAGCATCTTCTCTAAATACCAGCAATATCTTTATTCCTAATAATTCAGTATTTGCAAGCAGATACACCCTATCCATATTGTCTCAAGACTGCAAGTTAGCCCTCTCTGCCACCCCACAAAGACAGCACCTTGTTTTAATAGAGACACTCTTACAGAAAGAGTAACAAAATATATTATTCCTACTCTTTTTTTTTTCTTGTTTAAACATCTTTTCAGCTCCAAATCTCTTTTTCTGATAAAATTATGTAAATGTCCCAGCATTAACAAAGGTATTTAGAGTAATGTGTTTATATGGAGGAGCAGCATAACATTTCACTTTTATTCAACCAAACTATAAACTTTACTTTGATAAGCTTCCTTGTGCTAGAGGAAGGATCTCTGAATTTTAAAACATACAAATGGAGTTTTCAATTGTGGATGGCTTATTACAAGAAAGCTACAATAAACTGAAGACATTACAGATAAACACCAAAGATTTAAGGCTGGAGAAACTAGCTTATGAAGAAAAATGAAATATAAGGAAAGGACTTTTTATGGACAAGAAATGGTGTCCAACAGTAACATTTGAAGGCTGTTATACATCAATGAGAGAAATGAATCCTTTAGAATTGCCCAAGAGAACATAGCCAAGGATATAGGCTAAACATTCCTCCTTTCCACTCTCTTACCTTAAGTCTATTATCAAAGAAATATCTCTCCTGCCTCTTAGAGGGAGTCAAATGCTTCACGCATTTTAAACAAGACTGGGGCAACTGGGACAGATCTGAAAGCTTTCTGCCCATCTCAAATAGTGTATGAAATTAAGAGGAGCTGGATGCACAGTACACCTCCCACTAATGCAGCCCAGCCACCGCATCTGTCATCTGTCCAGCAAGCAGTTAAGGCCAAGGTCACCATCCCTATTTCAGGGCAGAGAATGACCTGGAATTAATACAGCTCACCCCCGTGGTTACAGTGAGTGACTCCAGCCAATGCAAAAGGAGGCTGCCCCCAAAAGGAGCCTTCCCCTCCAATCCTGCTGCAGAGCCCTCGCCCTCACGCAGCCAGGCTGCAAGTCACACTGGTTATCTAACCATACTGAAAATTCATCATTGTTCCTCACATGGCTAATTTGCAGTCAAACTACTAAAGTAAGCCCAAGCATCCTAGGGGCACAATCTCCAGAGCTGACACAAGGAATCAACAAAGCACACAGTCAGTGAAGGCTGGTGGCAGCAGGGCTGGAACATCCATTTGAGCAGCAGCACAGTCTTAAGAGAAGCTTAGAATGAATGAAAACACTAGTGAAACTTCACTGATGAAAGGGAGACTGTGGTTAACACCTCAATTTCTTCTATACAATGGCAGATTATAGCAACAGGAAAATTTCCCTAGGAAAGCTCCTTTAAGTTGCAGTCTGAAGGAACTTGCACAGTTACTAAAACATACTATCATAAATCTCACTATATTCTGCTTTGGTAGCAAGGCATGCAACCTTGCTTTGCAACTGGGCAAAAAAAAAAAAAAAAAAAAACCCAAACCAAACCAACAATAATAATAAAAAAGACTAAGTACACTTAACACAGCCCTTCCCCTGAAACAAAAGGTTGCATGCACACACCCTGAGACAAGGATGAGGGGAGAGAATAACATGTCACCAAAATTAATGGTTTAATGAAGTACTGGAAGATATTAGCTACTACGGTGATGAGGGTGGAATAAATACTACAAAAGGACAGCTACAGGCTACAAAAATTCCACCACATTCCTATTAGCATAGCTACTATGAAATCTAATAGCTACTGTTTCTATTTATGAAAACAGACCTCCATGGACATTGGTAGCAAAGGTGCTGAAGGAACCTTGATGCATGTGTTTTGTTACTCTTATTTTCATGAAGTTTTTGTTTACCTGAGGTAAATACAAGTGTGGGAAATTAATTACATGAGTATTAGCTAAACTGTTCTTCTGTTCCATGCCTTTCTTTTACATAAAACATTTCTGACTAGAAGTTACAACAATGGTATCACTGGGTTTGTGTGACCTAAGTCTCCAAATGATACAGAATCAAAGGATGGGTAAGACTGGAAGGGATCAAGTGGGTCCTTTGGTCCAACCTCCCTGCAGGTTCCGTCCTAGAGCACATGGCACAGAATTGAGTCCAGATGGTTCCTGAGTATCTCCAGTGAGGGGAGACTCCACAGCCTCTCTGGGCAACCTGTTCCAGTGCATGATACACTTTACTGCTGTTCATTTACTGACCAGAGCTGCTAAAATAAGAGGTGGTGGGGAGAGCTATTAAGAACTTTTAAAAAATTACTATTATTTTATATTAAAAAAAATTGGGTAAAAGAAGGGAAGTCCAGATATAAACTGGAGGTATTATCTGAAGTAAGTTCAAAGCAATAACCCCAAGTGCAAATTTGGTAGTCAGAATATTTGTTCATGAGCTGACTAAATAAAACATTCTCACTGAAGGCCTGACTAGTGTCTGATTTTTCATCATTATCTATCTCAGACAGTATTCAGGTGGAACACTCAAAATGCCAGTAAAACATAAAAATGTGAGAACAAATCTGCTGTACAAAGAAGGTGCAGCATGTGTAGCTTCCACAGTGAGCACAGCAGAACCACCTCCACCAGTGATCTTTGTCAACACCATTCTTGACTCTTACCAGTGAGGTTGGACAAGGGAAAATTGCTTTGATGGGCGAGCTGCTGGTTCCACCACTGCTGGGTGGGTTGATCCTTTTCTCCTTCTGGCGCCGGTTACAGAACCAAACGCGGATCACCTCCTTCTCCATGTTTAGCTGGTCAGCTATCATGGCGATCTCATCCGAGGTAGGCTTTTGGTTCTGACAAAAGAAAATGGTATTTGAAAAGCTCTGAAATTACCTCCTGAAGTTTTGCATCATAGCTTCTTCTGCAGTAGGCTGAAATCTGAATTGGTGATTTAGATCCAGAATCTGGTCAGTGGCTCTGTAGAGACAAACCTCAGTAGATGCTTCTGCCCTCCACCTAAAAACCTCAAATTATGTGTGCTTAGACTATTGCCTCATTTATCCATCCTCATGAAGGGTAATGTTTAAACCTATGTCTGAGTATACTGGAATGCAAAATCACAAAGTCAGTGAACTGCAAGAACCAGTGAGTTTTTCTGAGGGGGTTTGTGTTTGTTTTTAAAGTGAAACAGATGTTGATGCACGTTTCTTGGCACGGCTTTTGTATTCCCCTTGTTTAGTACTAGCACTTTCCTAAATAGCACAGTAACAGGTTCACTCTAACACATATAATTGTTAAGTGAAGTTTCTCCATTTCTTCATAGGCTGAGCACAGCACCAGAACCACTGACCTCCAGGAAACTCTTCTCTAAGGCCACACGTATGTTGGTCTCTATGCTGGTGCGTTTCTTCCTCCTACGGTTCAAGCCTTCGATCCCTTGCCCTGGAGAATTCAGGGCACTTGGGCTGGAGAGAGTTGAATCAGATGAGAGGTTTTCTGAAAAAGAAGAAAGTAATACAAATCAGGAGATTTCATCTGAATGCAGTGCAGTCTAATGCAAGTGTTCTTCACCTGTGCAAGGTATGTTAAGACCTGCTCTGTATCTATTCCAAATACATAGAGGTTTATGAAGATCACATGCATTAATCATTGTTATTTACAAATTACAACATATACCCAAAAACTCAAAAGCTACAAATAAACCCAGAGGATGCCCTCTGCTCCTGTATGCTGCCACAGTATCCCTTTTATAATACCTCTACATAGTTTGCCTCCCATATCTCATTCTACTCCCTACTGACTCACTGCAAGCCCCAGTTTAAAGGAAAAAGGAACACTTGATATCCATGAGCCATAGCTGAAAGTCACAGGCAGTTATGAAAAAAATCTGAGCAGCCTGAAATTTCTTTTACCCACTCTACAAAACACTCGAGGAAGAGAAGTTCATAATCACCTCCACAGTGTTCAGTCTCTTCTGTCTGGACATCTTAGCAGATACTCAGGGCTACCAACCACTCCACACAGTGAGCAGCTTCCCCTTAACTTCACCAGGGCTCTTAACCCCTAATCCTGTCTTTCTGGCTTCACAGAGGAGCAAAAAGAGAAATTTAACCCCACTTTGCAGCAGGAAGAGCAATCTAACCAAATGGCAACTTTCAGCAGAAAATTTAAACAAAACCATTAATTTTGGCTGGAGTTCCTTCACTACACTGGGGTTTGTGGGTGATAAGCAGGTGTCAAAGTTCACAATGCCCACCATTATTCTGATTCAGAATCAAATAGGCAAGTTTTTTCTGGGTTTTTTAAAAATAGTAATGGCACCTGTAAATATGTGGAAACCCTCCCTCATACTGAAAACTCCAGTGAGAACCAGCTGAGTTCCATGGCAATATATTCTGGAACCATCGGTATGCTTCTCCTGCCTACTTTTACCTAAAAGTAAAACAGTAGCCTCTAAAGTCACCTGAATCTTTCTCCCAAAGATTTTCATGAAACTGAGTCAGAGCCAAAGACAATGGCTCCCCACTTGCAGGATGTGAAGAACCCCGACACTGTTCACAGTCTTCAACTTTACAGAGACAAGTATTTCTTCAGGCTAGCAGGAAAAAAAACCCTATGACACTCCTTGCAGCACTGGATCCACCCAATGTTGCTGGAAGGTTTGGGGACTGCTGTCCTGTGGACTTGAGCGCTCAGTGTGGAGATATTTATGTTTCCTATCACAGACCTACAACACCTAATGATAACCCCTGTCAGCACAACAGAATGACACTTCCTCTTCTCAATGCAGGACAAATTTTCAACACTGCATGAAATTACTTTCAAATTTTCAGAGAATGCTGTAGGTGCCAGCATAAAGCTCCCTCTACTTTGGTAAAAATAGGAAGGCACACACCATTCCTGCCATCTGTTTAGCATATCCATCAGTTTTATACTATGTACAATTGCATACTAAGAAGAAAAAACTGGCTGACAGCACTCTCAAACACTTTCTCTCCTAACACCTAGCACCACTACATAAGCTCCCTTTGCTGGTGGGAAATAAAAAAAAAAAAAAACCCACAAAAAAACCCCACACAACACTACCAACACTGGGATAGTGAATAACTTGTATCCCAAAAAAAAAATTAATATGGGAGGGAAAAAGTAAAACCTAACCCACAAAAGACTCTTCCTACAGGGAAAAATATTCTTTATCTGAACCCTTGGAGAGAGATAAAAGGAATGCACACAGGGGTATGGAAGGAGATGGATGCAATAAGCTCTGCCTACTGAAACAACAAATCATGCAACCCTCTCTCTACTACACATCTGAAAAAGAAAGCTAGAAGAGGATTAGAAGTTATATGCATTAACATACACGAAGGAGGAAAACCACGACACATATTGTACCTCATCCCATGCAATTGTTCAGCTGTCTAGAGAACACACTTCTGAAAGTTCATACTGGAACTATTTTGGATGCATATAGGCAAATGGAAAGGGAACTATGGACCCCTATTTCTACACCTTCATTTGTCCCATGGGCAGCTCCAAAGGCTGGTAGCTTCATAAAACCATAAGGGCACAAACGAAGCAGCTTTTCAGAATCCTACTGATTTTGGTAGGCTGGTGAAGAAATACACAGACTCATTCACCTGCATCATTGAGCCACTTTTCCAGAAGTGGCTTTAACTTGCACATGTTCTTAAAGCTGAGGTTCAAGGCTTCAAAGCGAGAGATGGTAGTTTGGCTGAAGTCATTTCCATAGAGTTTGCCCATAGCGAGCCCAACATCACCCTGGACAAAGAAAGAGAAAAAAGGGATTCACTGACATAGGCACTTCCAAAGCAAGGAATCCTGTCACATTCTGGTGTTCTCCTAGTGACTCCACTGCTGTGTGGGATTTCAGTTTCACAGAGGCTTTCTCAGTGCTACCAAGATTCATGCTAAAGCAATAATCATAAAGAAATGTCAAACCTCAGTCAGTTTAACCTTGCAACTCTTTCCAGGAAATCCCTGATGCTTTGTCTTCTTAGCATTATCACTGAGCAGCACATTCCACTGAATGTTAACTCCTAGTTTTTTCTTAAGTTTTATAAATAAGTAAAGGCCAAGCTCTCTTTAGGAGCAGATTTAAGTTTTTCTGCATATTTCACACCGAAGAAGGAAAGTTCAAATAAGCAGAAATGCAATGAATTCACTTTTCCAAATTTGTAGAAAATACTCAGGAGAAGATGTTTGCAAACATACATCACATTTAAATAGATGCAGAAATATTCTTATCTGAACTGTTAGCATCTTCTGAGGTTCAAACCAAATTTTTCCCCAATAGATACAAATTTCAAAGCATACAAGAAGTTGAACCATTTCAAGTAATGATTAACTGCAGTCTTGACTATCATTACCCATCTGCCAGAAAGCCATCCAGGAGATTTACAGGCAGATTATCATCTCTTTACGTCTGTTATTGCTTTTTAAACTCAAGTTTTAGCTAGCTATTCTGCTAGCAGACATTCTGCTTATCCTAATATATATGTATATATTATATAGCTATGTAAGCATACACTTGGAAAGTGGTGTTTAAAAAAAAATCAATCCATTCTTGATTGTGGCCATGAATAACACCATAATATTTTCATGCTTTGCTTTAAAGCTGGAAGGTCCTGCCCTTTGAAAAAAAAAATGCACTTATATTTCAAGTACACTATTTGGTCTGAAGTAGCTTTATTGAGATTTTTATTTTTTTAAGCACAAAACAAAGTATTAGAAGTGTGGAAGAAGAGGCTGAAAAGCTGGAGCACAGTTAGTGGAGTTTAATTGCAAATGGGTTAGTTGGACTGGGCATAAAGCTCGCTTTTCTCTGAGGTCAGCTCCACAACCACAGCTGGGTATGAGTACACTGACAGCATGCAGAGTGGCCACACACAAGCCAGGAAGAAAACAACCTTTGGGAAGCTTAGTAAATTGTGCAGGTTGAGCAAAGAAAACAATTTCCTTCCTAGAAGAGGACCAGAACAATTGGTTTGTGTGCCCTTCAATCAGAGGAAACACGTGGGAACTCACATTTATGCCTCTACGCATATGCCAGGATTCTGTGCATTTTAAAACTCATAAATCATTCCAAGAGGAGTAGCGTGGATGCTCTTCTGGGTTTATGAAGAAGAAAACCTGGCTATGTAAACCATTTTAGAGATAACTTGATTTATGTCTTGGCAGGAAAGAGTTATGAAATTTGCTCCAGTCCCCCAACTAAATTTAATTCTGAATCTATGTTGTTCTTACAAACATTTGCCATCTGATTTAAAATGAATAGTTAACCATTTCTTTGTCAATGCCAAAAGGTGGCAGCATTTCAGCTGTAGGCAAAGGAATTTACATATTGGGATGAGACTTTTATATACTGGGATGGCCCACAGATAGGATGGAACAGAGTATAAAGGCACTGTATACATATCTGATCTACTCTAGGTTGTCTGAAGCTCTGGTAATGAACTGCAACTGATTATAAGGTACATCATTGTTGTGTGTACTGGTCTGTTAAGAAGCTCAGATGGTCTAGCAGAGGCAATACCTTTCACAGAATAAAAACAACATTGTCTAAAACCTTCACTCACGTTGCTTGAATCTGTACTGAGCAATTAGTCCCAGGCCTGCAATGATGCTAAGGTGCAGTTTGCTCATTGTGTCCCTGTACGTCAAACATGGAGGTATTTTTAAGGAAAACAAACAAAGGGATTTAAATGCATCACCCACATTTCAGGGTGGGAGAAGAGGCAGAACTGCTGAAATTCAAAACCTGTTTTATTGTTCACACGACAGAATGTAGTAAGTGATTAGTTTGCATTGCAAACTAAATCTTACAATTATTTCTGAAAGGCAGGGGTGGGGTGAGTCTGAAAAAGCTTACAGTACTGCTGGAAATGAATTTCTTTTATCCTCTGAAAGGCACTCTATTTATCCAACTATAGGAAACCAAAGTAATCAGGGTCTCTAATTATCATCCAATTATGCAATTAGGTTAAAGTTATTAGAACAGCCTAATTACAGACATACAAACTCAGAGTAGGATAGGAATGACCGAATGTAATTTTATCACATTCTCAAGATTCCCCTTTTTTAATCTGAAAAGCAAATACTGAAATGCAAGCCTGAGCAGTTGTGTTCATTTTTCCTTGCCATGAAAATTCATAACCAGGTCAATAAAGAAAGGTTAACACATAGCTTAAAAAGTCTAGTTGAGCTTTTATAATCATCTCACAGCAGGGCAGATTAAACATAATAATGAGAGATCTACACGAACCTCCTCTGTCAGGCTATAGGGAAGCTATTGTATTTTACCCTATTCTGTGCTGCTCTATTCGAGCTTTTGTGTGTGTCCGTCGCTTGTATTTCTGTGCCTCCCTCTAGTGGAAAGAAGGGAGGGAAGGAGACACACATGACAGCAAAATGCACTTCATTTAACGAAGAACATTCTGTTCTTGACTTATAATTAAGATGCTGCCAGGAACTCTCATTATGAACTTTGATTTTTCAATTTAGGACTTTGCCAGAAAAATAAATCTGACTACAGCACATACTTTCAGCTAGAGTAGATTTACTTATTCTATTCCATCACATATGTTGGACTGACTGCTCTGAGCTCAGACTTTGATTTTTGCATGCTCTTTCTTCTAGTAAAAACAAGCTTACGCTTAACCACAGACTCCTGCCAAAACTAATTGTTTACCTGGGGAGATACTTTAATTTTGCAGGGGGGAAAAATAATTTTTATATTAATAAGAAAGGACTCTTGGAACTGAGTTCCTTTCAACAGAATAATGGGACATATAAATGCACTTTGTACTTTTAATTGTGGTCTTCATTCAACCACCTTCACTATGTTAAGATTATTTTTCTTGTCCTCTCCAGGTATTTCTGAGCTTTTAAACAAACCAAAACAAACCACAACTACAGTTCACCCTTGTAAGGAGAAAACTTCAAAGGTGACAGTCCTTTCAGGTTTTGTTTAGGAACCTTAGCAAAAGCATTAAATACAGAAATCATTGATGTTTAATAGGAAAATACGCTTGAGAGATAAAAACCCTTTGACATCCAAAGCAACTGCACAGATGTGATACACTTTTTAAACACACAGAGCAGTTAATTGTACTGTATGATTTTTGGAACTTTGTACTTCTGAAGGCAGCTTTAAAGTGCTTTGTCCCATTCATGTCACATCCCATAGAATGAATAGTGCACATGCAATGACATCTGGAGCTGGTAAATGCACGTTTTCCCCTGCTGGGAAAATGGCTATGCTTTAAAACCAACAGGGAAGTAAGATGGATGTATGGCTTTTTCTGTTATTTCTTAGAAATCCCCCACATAAAGGCCAGAGCATAACCCTATTTAAGCAGGTTCTCCTAGGAAATGATGGAATTGTAGTCTCCCCCCAGACTTGAAAGATGAGACCTCAGGTTCCACACTGGCAGGCACTAAGGTACGCAGTCTCACCTGAGTGAATCCAAGTTTGATCCGTCTTTGTTTGAAAGTCTTGGCAAACTGCTCAAGCTCCTCAAGGTCACTGGGCTCCTCCAAGCTGGGAGTGTCGATTCGCTTTGGTGTTGACTGGCTCTGTGGAAGTGGCTGAATGGGGGTCGCTGCTATTGTGCGTGTTGGGGTTGCTGGCTATTGAGACAGCAAGGAAGGGATGAAAATCAGGCTTAAGAGGATAATCAACAGAAATTAAATTCCTAAAAGGTATGTGGTGTTCTTGTGAGAGAGGTCAGTGGATTGGACATTTCCTGAAATCTGCAGGTTCCTCCAATTTATTAACATTTCTCTCCAGAACAAGCAAACACAATCCAGAAAACTACAATAGTATGACAGGCTTTTAACGGTTCTGTCATAACCAGTTAAAGAAAAGTAAGAGATGTTCAATGGTAACCAACAACTTTTGCTTGCTGCAGAAGCTGCTCAAAGAAAGGCTGAGCACACTCTACTTGATATACTTCTATCACTTATAGACACCTTGGCATTCATTCCTTTTGAAAAAAATTAAAATTGAATCTACTGGTCTCGTGAGGTGGCAGATTGTCATCAGCCCAAAAGATTCAGATCTCCTATTTAATCCTGGAAGAGTGAGCACATACAGATGCAGCAAACATAGCAAATTTCCTCCAATGCCATCTCTTGTGACTGACTCAACTGTTCAGGAAGGAAAGACTAGATTTACCTCTGACCCTTCCGTCGACAGTTGCAACAATAAAATGAGCATACTGGTGACACAAGAAATTAAGCAAAAGCAATCTGCAGAAAATGATTCATTTTAGGTCACACTTTTCTTCTACATAAAGGTTAATTTTCTAGGAAGTCTGTGGAAGGTTCACTATTCCTGAACTTTGCCATACTAAAGCATTTTGCGATGCAACTACAATAAATATCTGAAAAAATTATCATCCTGGAAAATGTTCACAGGTGAACAAAATCTATTTAGATCTGATATTGCACAACACTTCAGGCTTTATGTGCAACAAGAACACTGGAAACGTGTTTTGAGTGCATAGCTCTACCTCCTTACATGCCATGATCAGGTGAGATTCAGAGACAAATCATCTGCTCCAGTTAAATTCTAGTGAGTTTAGCTGGGGCTCTTCAGTAAAGGTGATTTCATGCCTCTGTGTCCTATGCCCAGTTCTGAAACTCTGGACTCCTTCAGGGCAAACAAGAACAGCCTCAAGTCCAGGCAGCACTAGAGTATTATGCAAAGTCTATGCAAAGGTTCAGAAAAGGCTCTTCTAAAAGAAATGGCCTACATATAGCTCAGTCTTTACATAACTCCTTATCTTGTTTTCCTCCTGGGTTAGTGTAGTGTTTTGCAGTGTACAGCAGATGGTAGAGGGAGGTCAAGATCTATAATTCCATTACTTGAGAAATAATGTAATCATATATGGTCTTTCTAGGATTGCAGATACATGTGTCACACTTAAAGGTTTTTACTATCTTTTAATTTACATTAATCATAGTGGGTAATTACTGCAATATGTCCTTACTGATTTCACCCACTTTACATAATTTACTCTTTCTTAGTGGTTTTAATATTTTTTTTAAAAAACCAAGAATAATCTTTAGTGTGGAATCACGCTGCTAGCTGAGGTATGAACTAGAGGTGAGACAAATTCCATTTTCCACATGGTGCATGAAAAATACTAGAGGTGGTATAATAGAAAATGTAGTTTTCTAAGACTCTGATAGACTCAGGCACCTTATTGCAGACTAGAAAATTCTTGTATATAACCAAGGTGGCAGGAAGATACTGTGTGATATTACATGGTATTTGACAAACAGCATGCAGCCATGAAACTAAACTGCACAGTAAAACCCAGAGCCAAGCACAACTGAATTTGCAGGCACATGCAACCTTAAAATTGCTTTTCTTATAGTCTGAAAACTTAATCACAGAGCTCTAGTATTTTAATACACATCTATTAGAATATTCAAATATTTCATTTCTAACAATCTCTTCAGTTTCACAGATGCTAACTAGTAAGACTGGCAATGACTTAGCAGTGATTACAAAATAACTACATTAAAATAAAGATAGATTACCACTGCATCTTCAGAAAGAGGCTTGTCAGTGAACCCCTTTTGGAGCTTTTGAGGGAGCTCATACCTTGCTCCTCTGAATTTTCAAGAAAATCTTACAGGAAACCAAACGATGTTCTGGTGCCATTAACTCAAGGTATCAATCATGAAAATTTCCAGCTAAAAACCTACTTTAGACTGTTAAAGCCTGGAAAAAAGCACATTGGGGTGGGAGCTACAAACCTCAACTATCTAGAAAGACAAATTCACTGTTACAGCTACAACATCTATTCAGGTAACTAATACAAAGTCCATTCCCTTGCCATAGTTTAAATCCCCTCAAAGCAAGTCATGAAGTGTAGGAAAAAGCCTGACCTGCGAGGCAAGGGTGATGCTTGGCTGAGACTGCAGGAGGTTGGCTTGGCTTTGCTGAGGTAGTTGCGTTAAGAGATTCTGCGCTTGCAGGAGACCTGGAGAGAGAAAAGTGAGTGTTTGGTTTGTCATTCAAAACCACTAAAACATGAAATGAGGCAAAACAAAGCTCTTGCCAAATGATGGAAAGTTAAAAAAAAAATTGAAATGTGAGCTTTTGTTTCAGCCTTGCATAGATATGTTCAGACTTTGGAGTTTTCAGCCCAAAATCCCCTTGCATTTCCCTGAGGTGTAAGTGGTGATGGAAGGGTAAGAGGGAGAAGTGTGTGTAAGTGTCCTCTGCAGAAAGAGTTGGTAGTGATCTAGATCATCCCAGTTCCACGTGCAGGAATCATTTACTGTCAGCACGCACAGTGTGGATACACCTCTTCTGGTAACCAAGAGCTGACCAAGAATTGCGGAGCCATATAAAAATACCAAGCACTAATGAGATCAAATTCAAAATCCTAAGCAAAACCACAAATTTCACTCCTCGATCACCCTATGCCAGCTGCCTAACAAGAAGGAAACTTTCTGGCAGACTTAAGCAGACCACACCAGAAGACACAACAAGACCTAGATCCCTCCTGGGTCAAATAAAGTAGAAATCTTTTGGAAAAGTAATTCGAATTAAAGTTTAGGTAAGATACGGAACACTGCTCAATTTTAACAAATAGAACAAACACTACACCTAATATATGAAAAGGTGACAACATCAAAGAACAGTTACAACTGATAGAATCAATATGTCTAACATGCTGTCAATCTAGAAATAATTTCCCTTACAGTCCACTATTTGTACAGTTTATTAAATCTCTGAGGAAATTGAGTTACATGCCTGCATCTCTAAATTAACCAAAAACTATCAATTTTATTTAATTTCTAATGCAAAAACATATCTATTTTTAAAGGACAGGATCTTGACAAAAATATACCTAACAGTTAGTCAAATCCCTCAATTTTAATGTGAAAAAATGTTAACTGTTATTTTTTAGGTACCTCCTGGCTACAACTATCAATTTCCACTATAATAATTAAGAACCCAACTAATTAAACTTACACTTCAATATACCTAGTCCCTAAAACCCGGGGGGAACAACAGATGGATGGACTGCTATGCCACCATCAACTATGTACCACTTAAATTCAACATCATCAGCTGCCTGATCTACCTCTTAGCAGAATAAAGGCAGGGGAAACAGAATTTAGGACTTGATAAACACTGCATGAGGAACTGGATGTTTTATGCCTGTTTAAGGCCAAAAGAGACATGGAAAGAGGGATTAACTATGGTTAAGAAGGAGAAAATGTATCCTCAGTAAGGGACACACAAGCATAGAAAAATTATCATCTGACAGCAATACTTGATTTTTGTTTAATGAAGAGCTGAATATGTATTTTAAGCAGAATGTGTTGCTATTGAGATGCTCAGGACCTACAGAATACAGACAGCTGCTTATGTAATATAATAGCACAGCACAGACAACGATGTAAATTTACTTTGCACCACATAATCAATGTGTTCCAGCTGTGTTTTTGAAAAAACACAGTGAGGGAACAGAGCTGCTCAAGGAACTTCCAAGACAGCCACCTACTACAGCTACACATTACTTTTTACAATGCAAATATTTGTTCACTTGAAAGATGATTTTAGCTGCCCAAATACAAATATTAATTAGTAAACAGTCACTCTAAGTGCAGAGTTTTTTACCTTAATTCAGTGATAGTGAATTTTAAACTGACAGCTTGAAAGAGAAAGGGGCAAACCCATCACACTGAGACTACAGAGTGGCTGTAAACAAACAAATAAAAAGCAGGCAGCTGACAGTGATGACATTTGAGTTCTAGTCCACTGGTAACACCATCGATTACAAGTTACTGACTTGTCTTATGACTGCAATCAGAGTAATTAGGACTGGCCTTTTGTGACTTTCTGTCCCCAGAGAAATCCCAGAGGATGCTTTTCTGGCATTAGCAATTTTGCTAAAGAGCACAAGATGACTACACTCTTCCTAATTTTATTCTCACTCACATGGTCTGAAGTAATTATAATGGAATTAGCAGTATAAAATAATCTGAACATGTTTAATCTACTCTGTTTTTACGTAATTTTATCCTGTGTAAGAGGTGCTGACACAAGGTGTCACAGGCAGAAACTGGAGACAGAACAAGTCAATTCAACCTGCAGCTGACTGAAGGGGATGGGGAAAGCAGCTGGATCATTTTGGAAATGTGTCTCTCCCCCTGATCACAGCCTTTTCAGGCAGTTGCCATGCACACACTTTGGGCACTCCTTGGCTCTCGTGGGTGGGCAGCTGCAGTTGTTCTCTTTTAAGGCATGACTTGAACCAGTCTAAGCTTCTCCTTCTCGGCACCCGCTGAGATCCTGGCATTTCAAACACTTCTGTTTCCTTAAAAACTCATACTGGCACCAATAGTGCTTAACATCTTCATTACCAAGAAGGCTGATGGGACAAAATATATTCTCAGCAGGTCTGTGGACAATACCAAAGATAGGGAAGTGGTCAACAGGCCAGAAGCCAGAGTCTAGATCAGCTGGACAAATGAAACCTCATGAAGACTGATGCAGGAAAATACAATGTTCTGTATGGGGGCTGGAATAACCCTGTGCAGCAATACAGGGTGGGCACTGGCTGGCTGGAATGCAATCCCACAGGGGTTCCTGGAGGACAATCTGATGAACATGAACTGGCTGTGTGTCCTTTCAAGACAGCCAACCACATCCTGGGCTGTACTCACAGGAGTGCAGCCAGCAGGTCAAGGGTTGAGCTTCTCCCCCTTCACTCCACAGCTGGAGTCCTGCTGTCAGCCTTGGCCTTCCCAGCACAAGGCACAAGGGCATCCTGGATTTTGTACATCCAAGGCCCACCAGGGTGGCTAACAGGATGGAACAGGTGAGCTTTTTTTTTTTCAGTCTGATGAGAAGGTGAGACCCTACTGCTTTCTTCAGACAGAAATGGACTCTGCTCAAGAGTACACTGTAATGAGATGCAATGGATATCAGAACATGGAAAACTCCAACTAGATATAGGAAAACAAATTTTTATTTTTTAACATTATAGCAATCAACTTTTGGGGCAGGTACTTGAGAATGTTGCAGAAACCCCATTCTTGGACATGTTCAATTCAACTGGCTGAGGCAATGAATAGCTGCTGTAATTGGACCTGCTTTGAACAATTCTACCTGGTCTCTAGAGATCCCTTCCAACCCACATGACTTTTTGGAACCTACAAAAGCTGCTATTGTACTTGTATACTTTACAGAGGTCATATTCCTAACCCTCTGCCCTGGGTTTTAAGAGTCTAGTGGTATTATTGCATTAAATATGGCACACAAATCACCTATGTGGCACTCTAAAAGAATGACTGCATGGAGGCAGATAAGGATCTATGCAGAAGTATGATAGTTTTGAGTATTTTTTTATAGTTATAATAAATAGATCTATTGTCATTCAGGATTTTTCCTGTAATGTTTAAGAGTAGCGTGAATAATGGTCCAAGTCAAAAAACTCTTCCTGCCAGCCAAGAGTCCCTTAGGACTGATATGGGGTTCAGTTCTATCTAAAATTAAACAAAAGATAAAACAAACATTCAAGCACTGACTTTTTCAGCATAATTTTTTAAAAGTTGGCCCAGAAGCATAATGCATAATTCATTCCAAACTGATCTCTCAAAAGAGTGAATTTTTTCATGTAAGAACTTGACTGCTTTATCTCTGCCAAAGCTGTTCATCCTCTCACTGGAAGTTAGACAAAGCCATTACAAGGACTTCCACATGAGTAAGGTCTCAAAGTCTGTATAACACATATGAAAGAAGAAAACAGGATAGGATTTGGCCCAGGCAACTTTACAATAAAAAAAAAAAAATCATAAAGGCAGTCTTTAATAATAAATAGCAATAACTTGAGACTAGGTAGATCCAGTTTCAATGTTTATAGTTAATTAGTAGCTTGTCTTCCACATTTTCCTTTCTGGATATTTTCTTTCTAAGTACTATTTCTAAATCTCACTGTGATACAGTCTTTGCTTAGATCTCAACAACTCCTGTTTGCAAGATTAATTTATATTAAACACAGCACCATTTCCCCCTCCATTCAGATTTTTACTGATACGATTTGTATTAGCAATATCTCACGAGTAAAAAGGTGAACAGTCACCTGATGAGGGTAATATTTTTAAGAAACAGCTCTAATTATAGTAAGGGATGTTAAATTGATTATTTTAGAGACAGCTCTATTAGATATAAGAACAGATACAAGAGATATAAAGGTATTACAAGGTGCTACATTCCTGCTGGTGACTTTAATATGAACAACAGTTGTGCTGAATAAGAAAATGTTCCAAATTTCTATTTCCATTCAATCTTCTCCATATCTGCTGAGGCTTGAAACAATTCTTTCAGTTATGATGTTATCAATTATCAGCCATGAAAAATGGGAACTTAAGAATTTGTTTCATATAAGCCTCTAAATAGCCAGAAATTGTGTGGAAAAGGAAGGCGACTACATTAGACATACGACAATGGATTTATGGGGAAAATTTCCTATCTGCTGCTGGGAGCTATAATGTGTGTGTTGAAGAAAGATAGTAGAATTACATCCTGATTATTGATTAATATTTTAGGTATTGAATTTCCTAGTTTTTTTTCAAAAGTTGGATCTCAGCTCATGATGTTCAACCCCTTCAAGAATCTAAATACAATTGCTGATGACTGCATTTCTCTGTATGCCTTCAAGTAAAACATTTTTTTTCACCGAATGTTTACAACTTTTACAATCCAGTTTAGATACACTATTCTTCACATATTTCTCTCAAAGCTCTTCTCCTTTAAAAACAGTGTTTCTCATTTACATGACTACATGTAAATATGCACAAAATATATGTAAATATAATATATAACATGTATTATATATTATTTACATTTATATTTATTATATTTATTAATATACTTATATTTATTTATATATAATATATATGTATTAATATATTTTCTATTATATTTATTAATATTATAATATTATATTATATATTATAAATAGAATATAGAACATGTAAATATACACAAAATATGTAGTGTAGTCTGTAAAGCAAGAAATTTCTTCCAGAATACATAATCTATACACAAATCTGAATTTTTATGTTCATTATTAAATGTGTACATATATAAATCTCCATGCAGTACCAATGAAGAATAAAAAAAAAAAAAAAAAAAAAAAAGAATTCAATTGATTGGTTTTGAAGAAAACTCTATGCTAGTTTTTTTTAGAATATTTATTATTTTATGAAGTTGACTAATGGAGCAATAGGACATGAACAACATGGAAAAGTCAGATGCAACAGCAAATAACAAAATGAAAATACACACTTTCTCAATCTTTCTCATAAATAATTATGTACTATTTGAGATCTTCTAACAATAACCATGAAACACTGCAAAAAAAAAAACATATCAAAAAGTGATATAAGGGGTATTATGACATAAGTGTTGCTTTATCATTGAGTGCTCATAAAGAAAATGAGATCTATTTAAGTATTTCAGTTTGGAAGGTTGTCACACGCTAATGGCCTATGGTCAGAATTCAGCATATAAATCTTCCTACATTTTTGAGCTCTTCAGTTGTCCAGGCTGCCCATTACCAGTAAAACATGATGTCTCTACCTACACTGCGTCACTGATGACAGCAATATGCAGGTCTTAAATTGCAGTGAAGAAATGATTTTTCAGGGATGGCCTCTGGAAAAGGTACTATGAAAATCTCATCTAGTACTTATTCTACTTCGGAAGATTTTAAGCAAACAAGAAAGCCTTCACTTCTATAATGCAAACAACTGATTTTGAGGGATGAATACAATTTGCTTCTCTTAGTTTTCCTTTTTGTAAAGCATCTTCAAAGGTATTTCAGAAAACAAGAAGAATTTAGCTGAAAAATGTAGGTAGACATCAATACCAATGAGTTTTTCAAAACAATGCTTTTGTACTTGCTCTTTTCTTAAAAGAATTTATTTAAAAAAAACCCAACCAAGCACCTACTTTGAAGAATTCTTGAGCTAAATTTCAGTGGTTTGATTTCTTCTAGTACAGTATGTTAAGTTTACAAGTTCTGCTTCATTTTAAGAAAGCAGTACATCACTAAATGCATTCATGAATAAGCCTTTCATCCATTTTCTTCCAGTGCTGGTATAAAATCTCTCCTAAATCAAGTCCTATTAAAAGGAAGGTAATTTTGACTAACCCTTTATTCAAATGTGAGAGCATTCAGACAGTAAGAGCCCTTCAGCATAATGGAAAGCAAGTTCTATCCAAGTCATAGTATGTAAGAAGGAATGATGCATGAAAAAATTGAAAGGAACAGAAAAAAATGAGGTGCAAAGAGCTGCTTTATAGGACAGCCAGGCTCTGCAGGACTCTTCAAGCATAACAGGATTTGCCTTCTGAGCAAGAATCTTTGGATTACCAGACCTGAACAACTGAGTAGAGTTCATGTAGAAGAGAAAGAAGGGAAAAAAGGCCATTGGAGTATATCAGCATAAGAAGCCATGGCTAAATGCAGTTTTCCGTGGGCATCAACAAATGGGGTGCAATCAGCACCGTGATGCATTGCAGCCTGAACACATCAGTTCTCAGAACAAAGCTACTGTACAACAACTTAACTGCTCTGACACAGCACCACTTACCACTGCCCTGTCTGTCTTTGGCATGGAAGCCATACCCAGTGCATTGCCAAAATATTATTGTAAGAGCTGGTACACAAATCCAGCATTCTAGCTCGTTTCCCAAGGTGTTAATTATTAGTTCAGTTTATGACAAAATTCATTGTACCCTCTTTAGGCTTAAGTACTTTTCCAAACTCCCACAAGGATTTTTGATTTTGTATTCTTTTTCCAGTCTGTCCTGCATTTGACTGAGATAATTTTCTTAATTGCTGGTACAGTGCTGTGACTTGGATTTTGGATGAGAACAATGTTGATTCCACATTGATGTTTTAGTTATTGCCAAGCACTGTTTAGAGTCAAGGAGGAATTTTCAGCTTCTCACACATCCTACCAGCAAGCAGGCTGGGAGGCACAAGAAGCTGGTGGGGGACAGAGCCATGACAGCTGACCCAAACTGGCCAAAGGGATATTCCACACCATGTGGTCTCATACTCAGGCTATAAACCTAGGGGGGAAAAGCTTGCTGGGAGCCACTGCCTGGGAGAGGGCTGGGCATTGATATGAACCACCTGAGTTTCACTTTCTCCCCTAAAAAAATGCTATGTATGATCTGCTTTTGTGGCAAGGAGCACTTACCCTGCTGCCCCTGCGGCGTTTGTGAGATGATGAACTGTGCTGGCTGCAAGTTGGTTGTTGGATGCACCAACACAAACTGTTGCAGGTTGAGATTCTGCTGCTGAAGCTGCTGCAAGTGCTGCAAATCCTTAAGGAAACGTGAAGGGGAAAAAAAAAAAGAAAAAAAAAGAAAAAAAAAAAAAAAAGAACAAAAAAAAGAAAAAAAGAGAAGACCAAAAAAAAAAAAAAAGAGAAGACAAAAAAAAAGAAAAGAAAAAAGAAAAGAAAAAGAAAAAAAGAAAAAAGAAAAGAAAGAGCAGTGTGTTAGACATGTAAGTCAGCAATGATCCTATCAACTAGGTTCACTCTAACATTTAGAGATAAAAGTGGATGTCAAACACAGTAGAAGTCCTGCTACTGTATATCCTTTAGAATGGCAATTTGAATTTCACTTTCATTCTTAAAACCAAAGTTATTTACTAAATAACCCAGCAAAGTATATCCAGAACTGTTCTGCTTTAAAAACAAAATAAACACACAAATCAATCTCCCTTCCCCCACAAATTCAGGAGTTTTCAAATACATTAAACTTATCAGCACAAAGATCTCTCAAACTTATTTTTTGAGGATGGAATTCTCCTACAAATCAAGCATATTAGCTAGGAGCTATTTTTTTTTTTTTGTAACAACAGTCTGCAATTACCATTTGAATCAACAACAGAAAAACAAAATATTACAGATTCCTTGTTAGCACTCTGGTTCTTCAGTTCAAATTTCAGAAAGTAGCTAACTCAATTAGTAAATATATTTCATTTGTTCTGAAACAAATTACAGCTTAATAGATATGACTATAATGAAAGGTTAAAAGGAATAATCCAAAACACTGCATTATTATAGAACCCTACTTTTGCGTATTTAAACCATTCAGGACTATTAATTTTCTATAATTAAATGACAAGTCTCAATGTAAAATGTTAATCTCTGAGAAACTCAGTTTTCAAGAAAAATGCTTCAACTTGACATTTAGCTGGAGAATGAAAACACAGAGAACTGCTTAAAAATATTGTTCCCCCTAAATAGCCTTTTATCTTTCATCTCCAAACAGCACAATAGCAAGAGCAACTGAAGTTTAAAAAACACACTGTGAAGTCAGCCAACAGAACAGTGGTAATCCATGAAAACTCTCTAAACACACTTATTGGATTTTTCCATCTTTCCAGGAAGAATCTATTTCAAAATACTCACCAAACAGGTGGAAAAAAAGCCCGAATGAGAAAATTCCCACACTTGCAACCTCCCATTACACAAACCAAACCAAGCAGACAAGAAGACTCCCCCAAAGCTCTGTTTCAGGGAAGTCGTTCAGGTCCCTGTTTGCAGAGAAACCGTGTTCAGGTGCAGCAGTGCCCGGTGTGGCTGCTTGGAGCTGCTCACCTTCACACAGCCCCAAACACACCTGAGTTCAAGAGAACCAGAGCAACAAAGAGCTGCTCCTTGGGCTGCTGCAGGTTACTGAGCACTCCCACAATCTGCTCAGCCAGAGGACTGGACAGGCCATTCACTGCCAGCAGTGGATTTGGAGATGGGAAGTCAAGACAGACTGACAAGGAGAACTTCTTTCTTACACAATGCTGTTATCTGTGACCTTACATTATTTTAAATCTGTTAAAACTATAACTTGAAACTTGTAACAATCTCCTTCTGGATATGAGGGGTGGGGAACGTCAGAAAGGAAGACCAGGGAGGGGAAAAAACAGGGAGTCCACTGATTTATGAGAGCATAGACAGGCTTTATAAGAAAACGACTGCTTAACCTGCATTACACAGACACTGGTCATCAATCACTTGGGCTACTTAGCCCTGTTAAGTCAAAAGCATGCAGTGTAATAATATGGTAGACAGACACCAGATGGATTGATCAAGCAATGGTCTTCAAGAAATGGAAACTTCCATTTTGTAAGAGAACTGTAAAATTTTAAAAAGTGCCCACGAGCAAAAAAGCGGTTTTAAAGTCAATGGTATTGTTTGCTTTCAGAAAATTGCAGAAATAATGCAAGCATTCCTATGAAATCAAGGCAAAGTTCCTTCCTGAAAGAGAGCAATAATTACTCCAATTCTATCCTGGAACTCTATGTTTTTTATGACTTCTTATCCTAATATCACATCGGTCAGAACCGCAACCAAAACCTCTTACTTCTTGAGCTCAACACAACATGGATCTCCACTCAATTATTCACTGATTTTCAGTGCTCAGCTGGTTGCCCCTGCAGATTGTACTGACCCTCCAGCTCAGAGGGGGCTCATACTGGAATGGATGCGAGGACTGGATGCAGAATTGAAAACAGAAATGGAAAGAGCTGGGCAAGCTGACTGAGGTTGTGAACACTGGGCAGAAGGAAGGGAAATCAAGAGAGGCTGCAGGATGAAAATAGAGGTAGATAAGAGGAAAAAAAAAAACCCAAACACAAAAGGAAGAGTTGGGAAGACACTGTGGGAAAAAAAAGTATCAATGGAAAAAGAGATAGGTTAAGGACCTCTCCCAATCAAAAGCAAACAAATGAAATCACCCCAGATGACCAAGGAGATCTCAGATGATTTGAAGCACCCCCACAGGAGATGGAGTTACATGCAAGAAAGAATACAAAGAAACAGTGGCAGTGTATCTGTAAGATCAAAGGAGGAGAGCTTTTTGTTTAAGACTATAGTATTCATAACACTGGCTACCCAGCCAAGACATGACAGCTCTTATCATCAGGCTCTTACACTTTAATATGAGAAAACTGTTTTTAAATTGAGGCCTCAGGGAGAACTGATATAAGCAATCTTATTCTGTGCATCTGCCTTGGTAAATGGTATGTTGGCTAAGTCTTGTTTAAATACAGAAATATAATTCTGCAACGCAAAATGAAAATGATACCTCCAAGGCTAATCACTCCTAAATAGCCCTACCAGCCCCTCAAATGCATTTGAAATCCAACTTTATTTCCACCTTGGGAAAGTTTTATTATTTAGTTAATTATACCATTACAATAAATCTCCCAATAGCAAACACACAAACAAACCTGACACTGTTTTCCTGTACTGATCTTTTTTTCCTCAGTGTTAAAATCTGTATGCTAGCACAAGCACACGGAAAGAGATGGAAAGACTTTCAGGGAGACATGCATGTCTTCTCATGCTGCCTAGCAATTTAGAAAGATCAAAACAATCCAAATCCTACCTCAGCAGAATAATCTGTCAAGTGCTATGTCTTGCTGTGAGGAAGATTTTTTGTTTAAAAAAAAATCATCTAAATTTCTAAATTCAATGCCATTATTTCCAATTACAGCTTCAGCACAAACTTAAGCATCTGACTCATTTTGAGATTTACATCATTATAAATACAGAGCATAGATCCTGAAAACAAGGAAGTTTATAAAGAACCCCAAAAGTTGATACACAACTGTTTAGTGTCAAATCAGGAGCAGCATGAGCTCCTCACCAGGCTGCTGCAGCAGACACCTTACATGAACTGCAGTGCACATTAAAGAAGTCATGCTTTTGCAATTAGTTAATTAAAATAAATATGGTAATCCTCCTGCTGCAGAGACCTGCCAGTTAATCAATTATTCAAAACCCATCAATTAAAACAAACATTCAGCTATTTGTATAATCAGCTATATATTTACAATAGCAACACAAACAAAGCTGAGCACTGCTTACAAATCCTTGCCAAGATGGATCAAAAAGCATGGTGCTATCTACCTATGAACCTAGATGGTAGATGTTTTCCATAAGTACCTCAAATTATATCCAACACCTGCACAATTTATGCCCTGCACTTTCATCATAAGGAGCAGTTAACAAGATTCAACCAAGCTCATTTATGTATCAAAATAATCTATCCTAAAAGACATTAATTGTAAAGTCAAGCATTTAAGTAATTAAAAAACGTCAGAAAACAAGTACAACTTTAATTTGTTCTGCACATGGCAACTACAAGATCACATGCTATTTTTCAGAGAGCCTTTAGCTCACTCATGTGCACAAATCAGACAATGCTGCCTTCAGAAACTCTTGTTTGATAGCACATGCTTGGTCTTTTCAACTCCCCTCAAACACTTCTCTGAAGATTTTCTATGTTCTGGAGAAAAAGCCAGTAAAAATCTAATAATTGTAAATGCTTCACACATTTTCAGAGCTTTGCACTGAGGTGGGAGAGCAGGATTAGAAACATCTCACATGCATCACCACTGGTATCCAGTGCTTTGGTGGCCTATTCGACAAACCTAAGGCCAGACAGTTCAAGGTACAATAGGAAATTTTAGGCCACCACACTTCAGTAAAGCAGACTGTACTATCTTAAGCTGCAACACCTGGAAGAGGAGAGGCACACACCTGTGGATTGCTTACATATATGTTAAAAAGACTCAAATCCCATCAAATGGGTACTCTGTGACAGGTGAATGGAAAGATGTCAGAGGCTATAACCAGCAACTTCCTTGACATGGACATCCCCCATTCTCTTCTTGAAATCTGTCTCTATTATTGCCTACAGACAGTCTTAACAAAATTAAGATATGATCTTGAGAATTACAAGTTTCCTTGAATGCTACATCCTTCAGTCATCTCTACATCATGCCAGTGATATTTTTTTTTTTTTTTTGCTAAAAAAGGTGTTATTTGGTGATGTGACTTCTCACAGTGCAACAAGAGCTTCAGTGGGAGGAATCTCATCAACACAGCAACATCAGCACTAGCCTTTTAAAAACAGGATGGCACCACTCTGGCCTCTCTAAGGACAGCCAGAGAGGTCAGAACTTCTAGACCAACACCACAAAAGTTTGTCACTTCAGCTAATGAAAACCTGATAGCACAGCCAGACTGTTGTTATTCAGCTAGTGGACCAGCAGAGTAAAGGATTGAACATTTCACCATTGGACTTCACAGACAATTGCAACATTTCCATTCTTGTCCTTAATCAGACCTTATGTTCACTTTTTAGACATTTCATCCCAGTTGAATGAAAGAGAAAATAGCCTGAACAGAAAGCATCAGAGTCCTAAAGAACTTGCTGACTCTATGAAGCAGTGACTTTGAAGATTATCTACCCCACACACTTTGCACAGCTAGACTAAGAACACTGATATTATGTACCAAGAGCTTTAATCTATGGAAAGATGGACCCCAGCATGAGCAAGACAATCACCTACTCATAGTACTCAAGGTGTCTAAGCTGCACACTTGATTATCCTCGTCCACAGGTCTAAGGATTTTCCACACTACATACACTAAGCACAGAGTTGGTGCCACTGCAATCTCCACATTGAATTAAGCCACTCCTGGAAGACCCAAGAGGTTCCTTACTGCTTCTAGTAAGCAGAACATCCACAGAGAGCAGTTCTTCAGAACTGACTTTAGCACCACACCGTGAGACTGGGCAGATTCCAACACCTGACTCATTCTCCAAGTTTTTCTCCAGACACAGCGGAGTGGCCATTCTTTGTCTTGGAACACACAGCATTAACCACCAAGCCAAAACAGCACACAAAGGGGTCAAGTCAAACTGCCGCTCTTCAGCTCTATCATTTTGCTTCTAACAAGCACCATTTGGGTCTGACAAGCATCCTTTTTGATACACAGCCATCCATGCAGGTCTCAACAAGTGCAACTTCTGTGGGCATCTTTCCATACCTTTTTTCTCCTTTCTCACGCTAACTACAAGGAGGAAAATTCAGAAAACACAGCATCTACTCTGACTCTGGTACAAACTCAGAAGCCCAGTGGAACTGAGGAGCAGCTGGCACACATTCCTTGCTAAGACTATCAAACTTCAACCTCATCATCCAAGGATGCACGAGGAAAGACTGACAACACTCGAGGACTCTAGCAACTCACTGAGCGAGGAACAACGGATTTTATTCGAATGGTGCAATCAGTCAAAAACCTCTTTTGTTTTCCACCCTCTCAAGCCTCAAGGCTCACCTGTGCAATCTGTATTGGCTGAGATAGAGGGATCTGCGTCATCGGCGTCGCAGCAGAGGCCGAGATGGTGGCACCAGCAGCGCTGTGCTGCTGACTGGCTGAGTGCTGCACTGCAGCCGCCAGCAACTGGGCCTGCGCCTGTTGGAGCAATAACTGTTGCTGGGCTGGCGTCAACGTGAGCTATAAACAATTAGAAAACACAGCCATTAATAATGGGAAGAGCCACTTCAGCTACAAAGTCATTAGATAGCTCGGTACTAGTTATGTTAACCAGGCAATCCTAGGGCTATTCCACTAACTGGCCAAGGGCTCTGGCCTTAAGGAAGGACAGCTGGCTACTTGATACAGTGTGGGAACCAACCTACCACAAGCCTGACACAAACCAAACTGCACCACCACCACCACCATTTGCACTTATTGGAACCTACAGAACCTAACTCTGCTCCTAAGTTTTCCTCACAACTCTACCAGGAGTTTCAGGGAAAAAGCAATTAAGTAGCAAGCAAAAGAAAAGAATCAGTATTGCCAGGATTTGAAAGGAAATTTACACCCAGCAGAACAGCAAGTGATTAGCCAGATGAATGTGAAGCAGGAATGCTGGCTATGGCTACTGAACAAACTGATAACGCCCCAGCTGCTTCACATTAGCATGAATCCCTGCCATATTCCATCATTTCCATTATGCCCTAAGATATAAGTAAAGAACATGAGCTCCATTTGTTTCTCTCCAAGTCTCCCCATCTGCTTTTTTTTTTTTTTTATTTTAATAGAATAGAGTTGGCAACTTTACATCCCTTCCCTTTCCCAAACACACATTATCTCTGTGGAACAGGTGGCAGCAGTCTCTCCTTTACATGTAAATGAATCTTGATGCCCATATTTACTACAACCCGTATCTGCATAGGCCTGGAGTTTTGAATGTTTCACTACAGCAGACAATCATGCATTAAAACAAACCAGTATTTTCTGAGAATACAAAAAATAATAAAATATGCCAGGTTTTAACAACACACTGAAACAGTCTCACTTTTAAAACTTTCAGTGCTTATCTGAAAACTAAATAGGATGTTTATTTGCATAGTAACATAGGAGAAGATTTAACAATTGAGCCTGAGATTAAGAAGTCATTTCATGTAAGTGCAGGGATGATCTAACCTAACACTTCAAATCATAAATATATTGTTGGAGCAACTGCCCTAAGCTTATTATCACACAAACTCTTATGCTGCAAAGCTGATTATGTGGAAGCAAATTCTTTAACCAGCCCATTCACAAACTTGCTCTTTTTTGAAATGACTGAAAGCCTTTATAACAATTCAGAAACACCAGAAAGCCTAAAAAAACAATTATCCCATATATACTCCCAAAGCTTTGCAATTAAAAACCCCTCAAAATCAGTAGGTTAAAAAAAAAGGGTTCAACAGGCTTAAGGAAAATACTAAGAGTTACTTAAAAAGAAATGTGTTTGAGAAGAGGAGAAATTAACAATTCTGATAATTTTTCTTCTTCACCCAGCTAAAAGATTCAGTCTTGTTCTCCCATGCCTCATTTTAATCTTGAAAAAAAATAAAAATTCCTCTTTATCACATCAGTGAGTGTCTCATCTCTAACTGTTGTAAAACAACAGGTTTTAATTTCATTGCAGGGTCAGAAGGGATACCGAGAACAGAGAGAAAGAATTCTTCGTTGCTGTTGTTCGGAAGCAAATACTTAGCGACAAACCCCAGATATTACAGTCTGCTTATTTTTCTAGGAAAATATTTTCTGTTGCTACTTCCACTGAAGTTCCTCCTACGTTAAAGGAAGTTGCAGTGACACCTGAGTGGGACTGCAGCATCCCTGGGTAACTCTTACCCCGGTGATCTGTCCTCCGGCCAGCATGAGCTGGGTCTGGGGTATGGCCGCCTGCACTGAAGGCTGCTGGGAAGGCTGGCTTGGCTGCTGAGAGTCCCCAGATTCTTCATTAGATTTAGACTAGTCAAAAAAAAATACAACTCTTTATAGTGTAAAACAGATGTTAATGTATGACGCTGCTATCTCAACACTGCACAATAAAAATCTTTCATCTGCATACGAAAAGCCCTTGGGTTTATTTTAAGAGTGTGTTTAAGCAATGGCTCTGTGTGCCCACCATGTCAGCTACGATTGCTGAAACACGTCTGTAGGTAATGCAGCTTAAACAAAACAAAGAGACTCTCTGGTCTCCTGTAACTCTGACATTATTTGCAGGTCTTACTTCATTTTACACCATGCAACTGAAGCTGACGCTACCTTTCACCATGAAGAAAGAGAAGGCTGTTAAAATTATTCATTGCCTAAAATCCTGAACAGTGGAACGAGGGAAAGGGGATTGTGTTTCCATTTTCTCTATCTCCATCCTGTACCTCTAAGTCATCATACTGTTGGCTTATACAGAACCTTTTTGAAAAATCCTCACAGGCTTCTCTACCTACAGCAAGATATATAATATATACAGTGCTTTTAAATACTCAATGCATTTATTTAATTGAATACTGCTGTATTTTAAAAGATTCAAGTTTAATTTGATTTATTTTTGTGGTTTGTTTTTTTAAAAAGAAGAAATTGTGAAGACATGAGGGAGGAAATGCAAGTGCATGAAGAGGGGGAGAGAGTTTTATGATAATTAAAACTGGTTATGCAGAACATTACAATTCTGCATAGATTTGCATATTTTCCACCACCTGTTTTGGGGACTGCAGAGCAGGCTAATTAACATAAAGGCTCTGATTAATTCTGCCAGTCATTGAGCGATAATTACAGCACAGGACTGTAAACATTCTGCACTGGAGATACAGCCTGTTTGCCAACATCTCTCTCAGGGATGGAAGTTTACCATGGCAACCAAGGCAATTTTCTGCCTCCTTCCTCTTAGAAAGGAAGGTCACTATACCTCCTCTTCTTTCCAAATTGTTATTATGTATAAGTGGCTCCACATTCTATTGCAATTCATGTAATGCACTACCTACATTCTTTAATAACATGCAATGCTGAAACCAGTTTTCAATAAAACTGCATCCCTTGCCCCTTAATATAGTTCAGAGAGGAAGTAGGATGTTAACAGATAAACTGAAGTGTTCAGCATCATAGGGAAGTTTGAAAGCTTTGTTGTCTCACGTACATTATTAAACAACAATCACTCTGACTTTGAGATCACTGTGTGTTATTTACACAAGCAGTCTGAACTAGCCACATTATACAGTCAATGCTAGGTTATATTCCTATATTCAGTTACCAGAAGTAAGGACAAATTGCAAAGTAATACTCACTACGTGTTTAAAGCAAGTTAATAAACAGAAGAACACGAAATATTCCTGGGCATGATACCACACCTGACTAAAATTCAGCATTAAGTTATGGTCACTCCATGTTTTAAACAACTCCAGAGCCTGAATACCTACAAATCCTGAACCTGATTTACAGTTGTAGAAGTGTTATTCCTTCATACCTATCACTTGCAAAGCCAGTCAGACTGAAAAATCTGAGTAATGTATCATAGGTTAAGAACTATCTCTACTGATGCTGTTTGGGGTGAGAGAAGGACGAGCAGCAGAAGGTTAACTGTCTTTACCTGTACATTTAAGGACTGAGCAGCAGCCTGTAAACTTGTTCCAGCGAGCTGGACCTACAACAGTGCAAAAATGGAAATGAAATAATGTAGAATCCACAGAAAACTAATAATGTAAAAAGAACAATCTCCCCACCCGCATTCAAAAAAAAACTCCCCCATGAACAGAGCCCCTCTAACACCTGAATCAGTGGAATAGGGGCTGTACTCCAGGCTGAAACAGATGTGTGAAGACTCTTTCACAGTGTTGTTTATCTACCTCTTAATAAAAGTATCCCTGCCTAAGGATGTAGATACATGGATGGAGTTGAAACAGAGCATATTGATGTGGACAGACCAACTAGTCCTATTCCTGCTGGAAAAATCCAGGCTCCAGGGCAAGGCATTAAGCTCTCTACTCATTGTCATCCTACTCCCATTTCAGAATGGGTCACCCCAACACTGCACTCATCAGCTTTCTGATACGAGCAAGCACGTGCACAGCACAGAACCCAGAGCATAACCACTCTCCCTCAAATTAACCCATTCAAGTATTTGCAGCCCTCAGCCACTGAAAAGAAGATCTCAACACAGAGCACTGGAGACACTTTACAAAGGCTGTATTGATTCAGGTATACTTCAAACTTGAATTTGATGTTTGTAATTAACAGGCCCAAAGGTGGTCTTGTGGGTGAGCAGCAAGGAAAAATGGATGATTCAGAAGGTGAGATTTTTGGAGTGCTTTTTTATCTCTAATGAGGAGTTGTTCTGTACAAAAAATACTGTATTTTCATTTACTGAAACCCATTTGAATCAGTCTCGCCTTGTTTCTACCAGCACCCCTAGTTACAAAGAAGGAATGCTCCGTAATTAATTACCAACCCTTTCAAAGGTCAGAGTAACAGCCTGAAGAGAATTCCATCTCTGGACATGTTTGAAAACCACTGCTCATTTGAAAACCAGGTGACATGTAAGAATACAATAAAGCAAAGCAAAATGTAGCACTCTTGCCTCTAGATGGAGGACCTCTGTATGGTCCCCACAAAGAAAAGAAAAGTCCACATATTTTCAGGCACAGGAAAAACTGCAGTACACGAAATTAATAACTGAATAATTTGAACAGGAAACCTTGGAAGAGTCACCTTGGAAATATTTCCTACTGCTTTAGATGAAGGTACTAGACATACTAAGCATAATCTACATCAAAGCAAATGCTCCAGAAAAGCCCCTCCTCATCAGAAGCAAAATACAGTTTGACACAGTCGATGTAATCTGTGCTTTTACCATGGATTAACAGCAGAGAATAGCCTAAATAACACCACCCTGCTAGCCAAACGATATACTCAAAATAATACTTCAACATTACACAAACACCACATAAAAGACTACAAATACATATTGATTGCTCAGGTACAGCCAGCACATTCCTGAAAATCTCTGTGAATGCAATTTGGACATCCCTTTCACCACACACCCAACATTTCCAAATTAGAAATTAAACTGTACCTGAATGCTGCCTACAGCTCAGTATTTTGCATTACTCTAGAGCAAAGCACTGTGTGTTAAGGTTGAATAACATCCTACTAACAGCAGCCTCACTAGCAGAGGACAGTTTGACAATAGATTCCCACACACCTGCAGGTCAATAAAAGAATACCTGAGATTTTCCTTTGAACCAGTTTCAAGAAATGAATCACACTTTATCAAACATGAAGTTATAAAGATCCTGACAAATAAATACATTTCCAAAGCAGGATAAAGCGCTGTGCAAAACCCAATTACTGTTCTGGGTCAATCTATATAACAAAACGAAGACTAAAACAAACACACGGAATTCTGCAGAACAGCTGTATCTGTCTCCATGTTAAACACACACTGGCAAGCCATAAAAACTAGTCAGCTTCTCTCCACATAAAGGCAGCCTACAACAGCCTATTGGTTCAGCAAATTCAAACAGTGGCACTCCCTTAGTCCTATATAAACCAATCTGCTAGGAAAATTGCAATTATGTGACAAGACGTGTGGAATGTTCCATACAATAAAACGGCAGTTCAGAGCTCTTAAAAGAGGGCATAAAAGCTTCAATACTTCAATTATACCACAATAACTGTGCAACCTCAGACCTCAAACATTCAAGGTCATCCAATTAGGTACAGTATTTTAAAGTTTAACTTGGTGCAGAGGAAGGGAAAGAAATTAGGACATTTGTTTTCATACATCAAGTGTGAACAGATAAAAAAACTACAAAAAAATGCCCCTTATACTTCTCTTCACCTAGGGATGCCCCATTTTGCTTCAGCCTGTATCTGAAGTTCAGCTTTGATTCCCTAAACACAGCAGCAGCAGAACAGAGGGATAGTATCAGAAGTCTGAATATCATCTGACAAACAGTTCACTGAAATAACTTTTCTGTAAAAGAAGAAAACCTCACAAGCCATATATGCTTAGTAAGTACAATCAATTTTCTTTCTAGTCAATCTCTAAGAGTGTTTTTAACTAGTGACAGTTTTGGAACCTTGGCAGCCATTGGGCCAATACAATCCTTTCCTAAAAAATTTAAATTTTTTTCTTGCCTTTCAAAGTGGTATCGCTATTAAGGGTAAAACAACAACAACAAAGCAAACAAACAAAAAACCTACTCAAAACCACACCACAACATTTAGGCATTCTCAAGTCCCCAGAAATGTGATTTGTAATTCTCCCAGAGAGATCTCACCCTATCTTGACACGTTCTGCAGCCTAATGCAATGAAGTGAGTGCCACAAATTGGACTTTATCTCATCCACGCTCGTTAACCAGGTGATATACCCATATTTATGTTCTAATAAATGACTCCCCATCATTCACAGAAAGAGAGAACATGGAACACACCAGGGCAGCTCAGTCTCCTCTGTTTGAAATGTCTCTTTTCTTACCTGATGAAGGTGCCCAAGGAAGGCCTGGGCCTGGGCTGTAGAGATTGCTCCTCCGACAGGCACAGGCTGCTTTTGAAAGTCCAGGCCGTTTGTTTGCGTGCCTGGAGAAAGAGAGATATTGAAAAATATTAATTACTCCTTCTAGTAAGTGGAATAAGAATTAACACTCCAACTTTCCTGCTATTCTCTCAACATTATATAGTAAAAAAAACACTCTGAGAGTAACAAGAATTGCATTTTTTTTAGCAAAAATGAGGTGGGAAGCAGAGTCGAGGCTTCGGTAATAGAGCATTTGTCAGCTGAACAAAATCAACATCATATTGTCTTTAGCTTCCATCATCTATTTGGGTACCCTGAAGATATTTAAAAGATGTGCAGATGTGGCACTTAGGGACATGGTTTAATGGGGGACTTGGCAGCATTAACAGTTGGGCTTGATGACCTTAAAGGTCTTCTCCAACCTAAACAATTCTATGACCTGTGTTTTTCTATCCCATCACTCTCTACTCAGTTTGAGAACCAAATGGGTGCTTGCTGCTATGATTAAACTGTGTTTCCATTTTGCATGCACCCTCCGACAGCTGAAGACTAACTTCAAGTTCAGAAAGTGCCAACAGCAAGGTTCATATAAAAGGCACCTTCCCTAAAAGACAGGTAAAATAACACTCGATGTAAACAGAAATCCCATCTATATACAGCAGTTATGGGCCACAGTTTTACTCTTTCCAGAAAGGACTCCTCTACATTTCTGTAAAAGTTTGTTCAGAGGTCTCATTAGATAAGGTAACTGCCTGGGCTTGCTTCTGCTTCTTCTCTTACTCTCATGTAACTAAAACCTGCTTATTTTCCTACATTTTTGCAATCTTTTCCTGAACTGCTCAGAAGACATGAAAACCCCCCAATTATCACCAAAAAAATTTGGGTGTGAGAAGAAAAAGAATAAAACAAGTTTGTTTGGGTTTTTTGTGGTTTTTTTTTTTTTGTTACTCCACACAGGAAGGGAGACTTCCAAGTGTGCTGGGCTGCAGGGAATTTCTAGAACAGATTATGCAATTTTTAAAATTGCGTGACTGAAATGAAGCAAAACCAGCTTTAGACTTGCATGTTTATTCATTACAACGATCAGATTTTGTTCAGTGCCCACAGGCAGGTGTGCATAGTAACTTCTACTTCAAAATTCCTTCCATCATCTACATTCTCTGCCATAAAAACCTAGGTTATCTACTGAGCAAAAGAGTCACAGTTGTTGAACAACAACAAGTAGTTGCTATTCCTTGGAAATATCTGCAACAGCAAGCAGGCATAAAATGTGATTAGTAAAATAGACTGTCCAATACCTCACACTGTGATTTTGACCTGCAAACAGCTTACACAGGTAACATTTCCAAAGACTGAGCCATAGTTCAATTAAACACTGACATAATATCAAACTTTCTACCATCCATGTAAAGTATACCTAAGGTGGTCCTTTGGTGCATCTTCGGTGGGGGTTCTTTGTGGGAAGATTTGGTTGACTCCCAAGTTTTCAAATCTATGCTTTGGGCCAAGGTTTACAAACTTAAGAGACATAGATGCAGCCAAAGATCCACAGATGTGTTAAAAATATTTCAGTTTTAAGGTGCATCAAATTATTTCACTTAATTAGTCTAAAATTCCAATTCAAAGTGAATATAAGGACTCTCACTGGTCTGAATTGCTCCTGAAGGAATGCAATTTGGTTGCCTTTCTCCAAAGAACAGTATATAAGAAGGTCTGCTTGAAAAAAAGAGAAGAATCTTATCTATCTTCATTCTTTCCAGTAAACTTCAGAATTCTCTCCGTGTAGAAATACAAAGGGAATGAAAAAGTAGTTTGCTAAATATATAAAAATAATTCCTGACAAATAGCTTCCATACGTCAAAGGAAACAACCTACTACCTCCTCATTTAATCAAAGGTTTTGAATTACTTTTCAATGGCCAGGGAGTGAAAAAAATACAGATAAGAACATCTACTGGAGGGCAAATAATCCTCATTCCAATAGGAAACTTGTGGGGGTTAAAAAAATTATCTGTTTCTCAGAGAACCAGCTGCAGGCCTCACCTTAGGTAAATAGGTGATACTGTTCTAGTTAACTATCTTCCAAAAAGAGCCTCAAAAAACCATGATACCATGTTAAAAGAACATTACTGTGCAAGTGTGCAGAAGAAATGCTCCAGTTAGCAGTTCTGCTGACTCTTAATATGGAAATCTGAAACAAGCCTCCTAGGTGATCATTTAGAACAAAGCAAGCTCCAAGACTGAGCTTAAAATCTTCATGGCTCCCAACAAACAACTTAGACAGGCATCGAGAGAAAACAGCATTTTCTTTAAATTCAGTCTTGAAAGACGTCAACTCACTCTCCCCAGGCCTCCCAAAACTAAACTCTGGGCGAAAAAATCCACATCACATCTGTTTACTCTCTGTTCTACTACTTGCATCTTAAACTCTCTTTGATGTTTGGAGGCACAATGTCTCTTCCCCTCTGGATGCAGCCTAATTTTGGAAGGAATGCTACTCTTGCTGCTTGCATTTATCACACGATGCCCATGTCTTTTGAAGAAGAGCAAGGAAAATGAAGTGAGTCCAGCATATGAGAGAACTTGCTTTTAAGGTGCTCAGAAGGATGTGGCACCACTCCCAAGGAATCCAAGAAATCTGATACAGAGCTGGAAAATGGAGCTGTCAGAAGCAGAAGGTCAGCACATTGTAAGGACAGAAAGGACTAGAATGCCACTTTTGCTCAAGGTAAGAGTTAAATGCTTAAAAAGGAATTAAATAAATTCATCACCCTGTGATGATTAACAGACATGGCAGATACAATCAGGTGTATCATTATTTTAACAGTCCAGGGTATTAATCTATTTTCCATTCTCATCCCAACTTCCGTAACTGCTAGAGCTTGCCAACACCAAAAACAGCGCAAAAAGAGTGGGAACTCTCCATGTTCCATCTGTCCTTTCTTCCTGGTTGCAGCTCCATCCTCCCTGTCCTGCCCCTCCTGGTAGTCCACCAGCAGTTTGTTTTGGTCTGGGTGCTCTGCCCCCAGCCAGCTATGGGATGGAATTTCACCCAGTCGAGGTCCAGTGTAACCCAAGCATGTTTAAATTCTGGCATAAATTCAGCCATGTGCTCAGGTACTTCACAGAGCTGGTTTGGATGAAGACTAATAGAATACTACTCCAGGAAAAGGAACAGAACAGTAGATACTGAACATGGATTATTTTATGGCATTTTGGAATTGTACCTGCAGAGGGGAAAGGCATGACAAAGCAGAGTAGGCAAGGTAACACTGCCCCTGCAGTCAGAACAATTTACTCTCAAAATTCCAGATTATAATCATCAGACTTCAACCTGAGTTTGTAAACTGCATTAGAAAGGAAGAAGAGTGAAGAACTCCAGATCAGGGGAAATGTGGAGTAAGGTGCAAGAAAGAACTCAGGAAGGGAAGGCAACCAAGGAGAAGGAAAATTTCAAAACCAGCTGGAGTGGGTATCTGCACTGTGCTCTGGGAGACATCTCCCAGCACCATATTTTCCCAGGACACCTCTTTCTCCCTATCTCTGCTGAAAGACAGAGAGATACCCCCAATACTCAGAAATTGTTGTTTCCCTATCCACATTTCCTAATACCAAGTTCAGCATTGATAATTGCCCGATTTTAGCAGTTGAAGAATAGTTCATGGTCTCTCTCCTACAACTTCCTTCTTATGGAAACTGGAAAATCAGTCTTTGGAAATGAAGCAATGCAAACAATTATCCTTAGAATCCTTCCAAATACTACACTTACAATAATTATTATTTTGCTGCTATGTCCACAAATGTCATAATAGTACAGTTTCCACAGTCATTATAACCTTCGCTTTCACAGTTCTGCATTCACACAGCTCTTACAAGAGAAGATGCATTAAACAAACAAGAAAGTTGAGCTGTTTTGGAAAATTTTATGCTGTCTATAAAAAGGAGATCAAATGGGCTGTCCATTTACTGTAAGGTAAGATGTTTTTCTTACTTCTCCTTTCTCCAGCAGATACTATGTAAACTGTCTGCCCAAAACTGAAGCTTGGCAACGATTCCTCTAACTGTGCAATACTGATGACCAGTTGGTCAATACATGTTCTTAAGGAAACAGCCATCCAACAGCTCCTGTACTCGTATGTTTTGGTTGTTGTTTTTAATTGGTCTGAAATATGGGTTGGCTTTTCAGCTGCTTAAAAGGGAAATCCAGTTAGCACAAAAAATTTAAATTCATAACGTATTTCAGGCACTGTATTGTGACCAGTACAATTAGGGGACTTCACAATGTTTCTTAAATAGTCAGAGCTCAAAATTAAAAACCCAAGTTTGTTAACTTCCATGAAACTTAGCTGATAGCTCAGAAAACTGCTGATGTTGTCATCTTTAACCAGTGGTAACTGTTGGGGCTATTTTCCTAAGAACACCAGCTCTGCCAAATGTAAATTCATGCTCCACAGTAATTTCTCTTAACATTTTCAAATCACATTATCTCACTACAGTTTAAAACAGGAATGACCCAAACGAGCATCCACTGAAGTTTAAAAGATAGACTATTAGTGTTTACACAGCAGACTCAAGTGATTTACAAATGTCACTGGAAAGCAGACAGTTAGAGGAAGTTACAAAAATAAGAACTCTGAGTGTTTATAAAAATCATCATCAGGCATTATCTGGGGAGCACAGGCACTGACAGAAAATCAATGGCACTTCCAGTTCCTCAGCATCTGAGCTGAAAGCTGACTTCTTTTCACTCAAGTATGCACTGAGCCCAGAACCATAATCTAAGTACCCCGATCAGAAGCCTAAAATTACATTCTGTGAGTATTCCTTTCAGAGCCTAACATCTGCCAAGTTGACTAATACAACTGATGCTTGAGCTCCCAAAGAACATCACAAATGCCATCAATCACTATCTCCAGGGGTTTAGGAGCACTACGTTTTAAAACAAAGCAATGACTGCAGAACAGAGAGTCCTCAAAAATTCTAGATTACTTTAGTTCATATAATTTAAAAATCAGGATACAAAACTGGAAGGAAAGACTGGAAGCATTTAAATTAAAGAAGCAAAATTCCAAAAGTTTTAAACACCAGTCAGAGTCAAACTTTTATAATAACTAACTTTAATGTTAGAGTATAAAAAAATACAGTCATTGTATCCCCTTTTAACATGAAAGGACCTACATGCAGCTTTACAATCAATCCATTTTATGTCATGACCCCCACCTTCACAATGATGAAATATTTGCCTAAGAGAGCCAAGTTCTGCTGAAGCAGATGCAATGCTCCTGTGATAATTGACTGATTACCTTTGAATAAAACAAATCCTCCTCCTCACCAGCTCAGCTGAGGTGAAACTGCTAAAGTTGCACTAGGAGAAGTGTGTTGGGAATGCACTCTGGAGAAAGCACATGCAGGGGACTGTGGTCACACAGGGGAGGAAATCTGAATTTTCTCAGAAGTTTACACACATCCTTCAGCTACAAGGCATCCACAGGGATACTTAAAATCATTGTTCCCTTGATGCTGTTTATGATCATGAAATATTTACGGCCCATATGTTTTTGAAATAATGTTTTATATAATCTTAAACCCTTAAATACATAATAAAACACTTCTGTGCAGAAAAATAATTGATAGCGCTCCCATTAAAATACAATGACAATTATAAAGCCTGAGATGCCAGCAACAAAACACACATTAATAAGCAGGAAGAATTCCTTTTCACTGAACCCATATATTGGCAGAAAAAATCCAACCTCTCAGAAAAATAAAATTAAATAGTGTTAACTTCATCACAACTCCAGAGTTTAAAATAAAACTCTTACTATCAAACCATGAAGAAGAAAACTTGTTTTCCTCATACAAGGTAACCAGACTTCTCTCAAAGCAACAAGTTCCCTCTCATCAGAATTTTCTCTTCCCAAATGCAATTCTGAGCTGAGAAAAGATTCTAAGCTAGCTTAAACTACTTACTTTCCATTCAGAACTGTCATTTCTCTTGCTTTCAGAATGAGCATTGTATTACCTCCAGAAAGGAATTAAAGCATGAGGTAGCATGATTAAGTTATAGTGGCTCAACGAGCTTCTTCAATGGCTTAGAATTTGGTCACATCTTAAGAGTGTGCCAAAAGGCAGATTGGCCTGACAAAATCTGTTCTTCCCCACCAAATTTCAAGGTCCTGTTCTAACACACTAAGAAATTACAGAAAAGCTGGCTAATTTTTTTTTTAATTTTGATATATTATGCTTTCTCCATTTGACTTGTTCTTGAGAACTGTTGTGACAGTATGAATGAAATCTAAAATGGAAACAGGATCAGGCAGTGGCCCACATCTGCCAGGGAAAATTTCAACCCAAAAATAAACAATGAAGTTAGAAGTGCCTAAGGTATGCTCTGCCAGGAAAAAATGAGACTATTTATGGGGAGCTAGTGCCACCAGAGCTTTGGTAGTACCAGAAACATTACAGATAGAAAAAGTGAGGAAGGGAAATCTTATATAAAAAGTGTGGATGGTGCTCCAATAAACTAGGTATGAATAATGCCCTGTATGCAGTAGGGTTAATAACAAAAGTATTCCCAGGTCTCTAAGATCAAAGGGTGTAGGTTTTTATTTGTTTGGTTTTGTGGGTTTTTGAAATCCCACTAAATAGGTAAAGAAATTTTGCTTTTAATATCCATTCAATTCCACCAGAATATATCTGTGCACCAATCGATCATTTCCTACCTGTGTTCCCGTCCCCACTCTCCATCGATGGTTTACTGGTTTCTGACGGATTGTTCATTCTTGAGTCTGCATGAAAACAGAAAGAAAGGTAAAACGATACAGCAAAAAATCCCCAAATCTATTCATACCTTTTTATTCAAGGGAAGTACAGAACAGCAGAAATTTGCTATGTACTTTACCGTAAATCAGATTTATAACACAAAAAAAAAAAAAAAAAAAGAACAACCAAAACCAGAACACAATACTGAATCTTCCAGATAAGTATTATTTCAAAATTTTCTATGACATTATTCCCATATGTGAAAACATGGTATTAAGGGAATAAAACACAGCATGCTGGAGGGCAATGATAGGTAGGAACTTAATTTTCAATACAATGAAAGTCATAGAAGAAAAAGAAGGGGGGGGGTAAGAAGGAACAATGATTACACCAAGATTCAAAAACATTAAGTCTGACCATCATGGCCTATATTATTCTTGTGTTTATTCCCCCTGCCCCACCCCAACAAAAGAAAGGAAATTCAGTCATTATAATTAAATGGATGCCATTTTCCTAATACTGCATTTCTATTTTACTGGAATGTCACTGACATTAAATTATTTTATATTTCCTATATATTCAGACAAAACCATACAAATATAAAATAATTCCTCTTCTTTCTCCCTCTGGATGAATGCATTGAAAAGTCTGCTCCTGGTTTCAAAGCCTGTCAGCTGAATACAGTGCAATGCAGAGGGCCTCTCCAGATGGCAGACAGAGAATATAGTTTCCTTATATAGGAATCTATACAGATGTTCTGTGTACAGCATCAGCTCTCCAGCTTATTACCTCCTCATGCCTTGCCACCGACCCCAGTGTGCCACATTATCACAAACCAAAATTACAAAAAGAATCTCAAGACAGAACAGCTCATAAAGTGAAGTGTAAGCAAATCCTTGAGCAGTCTCTTCCATTCCCATAATGAGCTAAAAGCAAGTTCAATGAGCTTAAAATGAACCCTTTACTCCAGGATATTCTCTCGCTAGGTGCTTAAAAGGTTACCTCTGTCATGTACTTTCATCAAAGCAGTGATTTCCAAAATACCAATAGGCTGAAGAATACAGGAGCAGCATTAACTGTGCTGCATCTTTCCCCCAGACAGTACCAAGATTGCTTGGCAGTCCATGAAAGCTGGAAATGAGAAGATGGACTACTGCCATGTGCCATCACCTGCTACTACCAGTGCACAGGAAAGACAAGGACCTGTTGGACTGAGTTCAGAGGTCACCAAGATGATCAGAGGGCTGCAGCAACTCAGCCATGTGGGAAAGGCTGAGAGAGTTGGGGTTGTAGAGCCTGGATTAGATTCCATGAAGGCTTTACAGCAGCCTCCCAGTACCTAAAGAAGCCTGCAAGAGAGCTGGAGAGAAGTTTTAGAAGGGCATGAAGTGACAGGGAAGAATGGCTTTAAACTGAAAGAGGGCAAGTTTGGACTGGGTATTAGTAAGAAATTCTTACTGTGAGGATGGTGAGACACTGAAACAGGTTGCCCAGAGATGTGGTGGATGCCCCATCCTGAAAGTTTTTAAGGCCAGTTTGGATGAAGTTCTGAGCAACCTGATCTAGAGCAAGGTATCCCTGCCCATGGCAGGGGGGTTGGAGGGTTGAAACTGGATAATCTTTAAGGTCCCTCCCAAACCAAATAATTATATGATTCTGTGATCAATATTTTTAAAACTAATATTATTTTCCACACAAACAACTGTGGCAGTTGAATCCAATAGAGCCTTGAAAATCCAGAGGACTGTAACAACCACAAAACTTTCCCTGACAAGCTAATACAACATCTCCAGAGCCTGAACTCTTCTCAGAAAGTTCCTATGCCTATTCTTAAATCTTCCAAATGTTCAGCCATGTGTAAAAGAGATCTGGACTATCAGTGGTACCCTTGGTATAAAGGCAGATGTGTTAAACTGCTTTTTGAAAGGGGGAGGGAATGGGGAGAGTACGTACAGCTGAGTGCTGTTGGCCCACACTTCAGCAAGTTTGGCCCCGTTTTTCACAACCTCTGCTTAGCACATTCAAGCTACAAATTCAGAGTCTTGAAAAACAAGAATTCTGCTAAGGGTGCAGTACAGAACCTATTGATTCCAAGCTCCTTATTTTGTCATTTACCATATCTGGATAGCATGATTCACACTCTAGAAACAGAGCATGGGTTCCACTGACTATACAGAAATGTCTGCTCTTGACTTGCCCTCTCTGCTGAGAGATCTGTGTTTCTATCTAGACATCACATATATTTTAAATTGAGTTTATTGTTGTGGCAACAGCACACTTAGAGTGATTTGAGGCAACAAAATGTGATTTGATGTTTAGAGTGATTATAGGCAACATGCATTTGATAAGCAGTATTTGTTCATTCCTTTACACACAGATGGCTCCTGAAATTTCACTTTAGAGAACACCAAATGGGAGTCCTTTGCTTTGGACACAAATATGAAGAGTCCTCATCCAACAGGAAAATGAGCAAAGAGTTCTTACAAGTCAAATACATTTGGTTGTGGAAACCAGGCTAACTCATAAGGCTACTGGACATAGGATGCAATTTTAAGCCCAGAGCAGAAGAATAGCTTGAACTCAAGATACAACTCGCCATAGCAGGGAAGAGCACAGGTTGAGAAATTTGTCTCTCAGAAATGGAACATGGAATCCATTTGCTGAAACACTTCAGAAAATTCATGCTAGAAAAACAACAGAGGGCCTCCTGTTGCTAGTTGGTTGCAGGAATTGAAGTATTAGAGCCAAGGTGCAGGCTACTAATGACAGAATAAGCAAAGCAAGCTAAACCCAGAGGGGGAACACAGCTGTCCTGTGCCCAGAACTCAAGCAGGGCAGTCACTGTTCTGTCCTATGAGGAAGCTCACACAAGAAGCCTTCCTACATGATGAGCAAGTTTGCTCAGTCACACAAAGTTACAACTGTACAGACCCCTTTCCCAAAAACAAGCCAGGACACGTTTTTCTGTCAGGCTATGCTGCAAAATACACCCTTCTAGAATAGGTTTTTTAGTACTACACATACACAAAGTTTACTTAACTACCAAAAGCCTGTCTAAATGAAGAATATTTTATTGTAAAGGTCCATCCTTAACAAAGACCTCAAACATTGCTATTGAAAAAAGCAGCAAGTTAGAAGAAGAAACATCTTTCTGGTAGTGCTCAGGTTCAAGCGAAGGATAGCATCCATTATTTCACCAGCTGACTACTTCTTGTTCAATCTGTGGGCCTTCTGCATGTAAAGCATCAAGAACAATGCAGCTATTTCCATTGCAAATGGTATGACATCCATCTGAAGCACAAAACTGCTACCAGCAAAACAGGCTCATATCCGCGGGATACTCAACCTACCGATTCATTCTATGTCAAATAAAAAGGCTACTTGGTTTATACGTGCTCGTGCAATTTCTGCTTCAAACTTAAAAGAATAAACAAATGAAGTGGGCTAAAAAAACCCCAAGCCTTAATGCCTTCACCTTTTTTTCTTCCTTTAGATCTTCCTTGGGTTTTAAATAAAGGCCCTGGGCTACAACTTCTGCCAACATTATCTAAAAACAAACTCCCCAGAAGGAAGGATCGAAAGCAGCAGGTGCATGATTGAAATCAAACTCTCAGGAGTGAATACATTCCATGCTGCTACTCTGCTAGCAGGGCTGAGGTGTCGCCAGGCAGTGCTGTGCCAGCCTTTCACACACCCTCAGGAATATTTCCAAAGGCATTCAGGAGAAAGAAGCAGTGGACACCGGACCAACATGAAGTGTTATAAAGACTGCACACAGCTGGCAAAGCAAAGAAAATCTTAACATGATATATAACATTAACTGTTTCCTTTCGCCCAAAGTTAAAGTGGAACTGCCTAATAATCCATTTGCACCAGCAAAAATGATTCATTTATGTGCATGGGAAAAAAGAAGTTTAATGTGAGTGAAAACATGACAAGAATTATTTAGAAATTAATTTTCAAAAACCACATCATATTCAGAAACAAACATACTCAAACGTCTGCTTTAAAATTTACCATTCAAAAAAATATCCTTTTACTTAGAGATATAAGTTCTTATATGAACTTATATGATGGAATGAAAAGAATAATAATAAATATATATATATATACACATTGAGCTTCGGGGGAGAAAAGCCTTGAAAATAAATAAAACCTATTGTAAAATTGAGATGATCCATTACTATAAATAACTTTAAAAGACACGAGGAAGGAATTATGGCATGTCTGTTCCGCAGTCCTGATGGAATCTCAGTGCAGGAAATATATTATCCCAGTAACCTTAAGCACAGCTTGCAACGGTATCAATGGCAACCACTGTGCACTCCCCCTTATTTTCTATTACACATGAAGAACCTTGCTATATTAAAAATACACACACAACACATACATTCTGTTGTGGAATGGCTCAATACAGTTACTAAATTCTTTCAACACTTATGCTCCCTCTCATTCATTTTAATGCCTTAAAATGCATAACACACAGATATGCAAGTCAAGCCCAGTGTTTGTTAGAAGGCAAATGCTTCTCAGACTGAAATCCTAAAAGCAAAAGGTCTGTATTAATATCACCCAAGTCTGTGCAGAGGAAACGAATTCTCCTGGAGCGAGGGAAAAGAGGGAAAACAAACAAACAAACAAACAAACCAACCAAAGCATGTATTTCCCTGGTACAGATCGTGCTATCCATCTAGCAGGCAGCTATTTGCTGCCGATTCACTGGTGAGCTTCAGCCCCACAAATACCTTCTGCATATGTGATTAAGCCACTATGCATAGTCAATCTCCCAGCCTCGGTGTCCATAAGAAAGAGCTGAGCTGGTACCCACCTAGAACGTAGTCGCTGCAGTCCAGCATTGCTGTGGTATCCTCTACAGGTTCAGATAGTCCAAGGAACGGGAGAATGGCAATTTCTATCAAATCTACACTACTGCTCTGACTGAACATGAAAGGGAGTGGGGAGGTGGGGGGAGAAATACAACTTCAGTTACACCATAGCAATCTTCAACTGAACAGGGAAACTTCAGTTGCTGTGTGGAGTTTTAGTCTCTCCTACTAGCTGTGTCTGACATTGTCAAGGCGACTGAAGCGTGAAAAGTTCCCCTTTTTGTAATAAAATAGAAACAAAGATTGCAGCTGGCAGTTTCCATAATGAAGCTTAATCAGTATGCGCCTGATTAGGGCCTTATGCAAATCTCCTCTCGTTAGCACAGCAGCCAGCACTTTGAAGTCCATGAACAATTCATTTGCAGAGTACACTGAAAGCGCTCCCTGCATAATTTAAATCACGGTATAAATATTTATCAGCTCATTTGCATATTAATTGGCAGTGCATGAAGGGAAAAATTATCTCCCGAGTGCCAGCATAATAATTAGGGAACAAAATGAATTTTCTTCCAATAGCTTGGCTTCTCAGCCCTAACTCAAGCACAGTACCACAGGGGATCAGGGAGGGGAAGAGACAGAGTTCTGTTCAAATGCCACTGAAATGACACGTACAAATTAGAAACAACTCTACAGACTTAAGCACCTTTAATCTTATTCCTGCTGGCAACAATAACATCAGTAATAAAGGGGATTTGGAAAAAGCTTTCCACACAATCCAAATAATCCCACGAAAACAATTAGCAAGGTAGAAGCTGAACACAAAGCTGTCAAGCCGGTGCTTGCACATCTGCGTGGAGTTTTCCACATGCGAACACGCACTGTCTCAGCAAGGTCCCAGGCAGGGAAGAGAGTCCTGCCAGGGCAAGGAAGTGGCACGATTCCCTTTAAACGGCTAAAGAGCTTGGTGATTCATTATCGAGTAATCCCTTTGCCACGGCCAACTTAGCAGCAGTGGATATGTCAAGTATTGTGTAACATTTGACACCCATTAATCTATCCCGAGTGAAATCAAAATAGATTTAGTCTTTTGCTTTCCAGTGACTTCCAAGAAAAAAAACAAAAATCTATTACTAATCCCTTCAAGCATGTACACAATATGGCTAAAGAAAGCTTATTTGCAGAGCTATGGTTTTTCAAAGGGGCATGTCACACCCACGTTGCATCTTTGAATCACTCAGTGATAATCAGAACGTGCTTGTTGCTGTGACCACAAAGTACACTGGAGTACTGGAGAACTCAGAAGAGGCTTTGGTCTATGGAGAAATCAATCTTCTTTTCCAAAAGTGGTCCACAGAAGTAAGTGGACTAACTATGACGCTCTATTAAACCATTTCAAATAGTTTGTTTGCCACTCAAAAACTCATGTCCTAAACAGCAAGAAAATTTATATAAAAATTCAAGCATGATGTGGTCATCACAAAAATTTATTACTCCACATTCTGATGAGGAAAAAGTAGTATGATGATGCAGATGATTACACGGTTGAGTCACCCACTTCCAGGTGCTAATGTAAATTTAAAGAGTAAGTTGTTTTTCCTTTAAAAATACCATAGCTGTACTTTTCTTCTCCTCATTTCTCAAGTGAATTCAAGCACCACCTCTACAAACAAGAGGGAGTGAGAGAAAAGGGACTTCTCAATCATCCGGTACTGACTGGAATTTATTTCCACGCTTGACCTCTTCTTCTGTTCAGGTTCATATCTCTACTTAACACAAGATGTTCCCAGCTATATATTTAACATGAGTGATCTACACTTGAAAAAGATTGCGAGAGGGAGAAGGTGCTCCCTACTACGAGGAGACAACTGCATGTGCTGAATAGGTTTTCCTAATACCTTGTTTCCAACCTGGTTTTCTACTCACTCACATGTCCCACTCAGACCTCCGAGGCACACATTCGTGGTTCACAGACCTTCAGTAAACTTCACTCCTGCATACATACTTTTGGAGTGCGCTGGGAGATAATCCGTTTGCTTTATCAGAAGAGCCTGGACAGCAATGGTGTAACCAAGCACTTGACAAAGCAAGTGGCTGAGCTGGGGCAGCAGCAGAGCAGGACAGCAGTGATCTCCTCAAACCAGAGGGTGCTGGGCTGGTGGAACACAGGTGCAGCCCCGAGGGCGCAGGAAGTGACCGTTAGAATCTGGCACGCGTGTGGCCATGGCTGATCTGCCTCACAAACATCAACCCCCACACAAACCTTCACTGGAGCTGCAACATCCACTAACAGCCTAATTGAAGTAAAAAATTATGTGTTGACCTGTCAAACTAACAACTGGCCAAAAAAAAAAAAAAAAAAAAAGAAGACAAACAAAAACGCTCCCCAAACCAACCAAAACCAAACACCACAAAAAACCCAAACCAAATACTTCTTTCAGTGATCACTTCATTCTTTGACAATTTTATTATCTTACCTTTTACCTAAGCTCATAGAATCATAGAATGGTTTGAGTTGGAAGGGACCTTAATGATCACACAGGTCCAGCCCCCCACTCTGGTCAGAGACACCTTTCACTAGACCAGGTTGCTCAAAGCCCCATCCAGCCTGACCATGAACACTTCCAGGGATGGGACAGCCACTTTTTGTTTTGCTCTGTTTTTTTTTGTGTTTGTTTGTTTAAATTTACCATTGACAATCTTTTAATCTCTGCTGTAGTAGAGAAGGAAAATGTCTGGGGAAGAACGGTGACTATCACTCTGCTCCAAAACCAGTGGTGGAATACATTCGTTTAATGTTCTCTTTAGGTTCTGCCACAACACTGCCCATTCTTTTCTTTATGGCTACTTATTAAAAGTTACTTAACACCCTGAACCAAGGACACACTTCTAGTACTCATGTTTAAGCAAAACACCACTCTGGGCTTTGCTCACAGTTTTGTTTTTCCTCCAAAGGCACCTCTCAGAAGAGAAAATGCTGCACCTTGTGATAAGTAAAAAGCTTGCCACATCCCATGAAACTACAGATACCTAAAAAAATGAGTCTCTCCTCTTCAGCCAATTCTACAGTTTTTACATTAATGACTTTTCCCCCCCATATTCCTATTCAAACTCTTCCTTAAAACCAAAGGAACTATCGCAGAGCCAGGTATGACAAAGGTAGATTTTCTTTAGCCAGACACTTCGGAACCTGCAGATAACATTTCAGGAGACTCTTTTTACCCCATTCACTTCTTTTTGTCACTTTCTATGTATTTTCCACACCATACCACTTCAAATGAATGTCTTCTTTTGCAGTCTGCCCCACAAATGTATCGGTTTCTTTATTCAGTTATAATGACAGTACCTGATTCCTTAATAATTGTTTTTGGAAAGGGAACATCATTTTTACCTGTAGACTATGCAGCTCTTGGGGTTTTTTTTTATATGGATGTGTTTCCATATATTACTAAAATGTCATTTACTACATGCCCTCCATGACAGGTAAGAAATTTCTGCCCCTATCCAGCTCAGTGACAAGCATGACCTTTGCAAACTTCAGGGCTGCACTTTCTGATGAGATTACCCAATAAGCCAACTCATTATTTCCCTTTTAAACAGTGTACTTGGAGTGGAGTGCAAAGGAATACATACAAATGGAATACAAAATACAGGGAAAGGAAATACAGTATTAGCTGCAACATTAGCATGCTGCCTTCATTAGTGTATCAATGCCTAGGACATTGTACCTTAAAGGTACTACATTTTAACTCAAGACATTTCCAAGTCTCCATCCCACCACCCAAATGAAACCTAACAAAAAATTTCAACAAACAGAACTCCAATGTGTTATTTAAAAAATTGTAAAAATCACATACTTCAACAAAATAAACTGTTATTAAAGTTGGCACAATCCTCTTAGAGTAGTTATGGACAGACAGCAGTCTGTTCATAGCTAGGGCTGCAAGCTGACTCTAATTTTAGCCACCACCTTTGACTGTGGCTAACAGAATTGATTTTATCTGAAAATTGGTAAGTTTGCTCTGAAAGCCAAAAAGAGCAGTTGTCTGGAAAAGTCAAATAAAATTGGCCTGGTTTAGACTTACGGTCATTAGGCAATCACTATGAATTGGAATTTTAGTCTATATTTAATTTTACTTCTCACAAACTCAAATCACAACTATCCTTTAAAACTTTCAACGACACAAAATGCCTTTCAAAACTCCTTTGTGTACATTTTGGAAGGAAATTATGTTTGTGGAAAGCTAAGCAGGAATGCTAATTTATCTTACCAATGCAGGACAGCAGATACTTGTTAGCACCTGATACATTAATATAAAAGGGTTTGTTTGTGGGTTTGGTTCTTTTATACAACTTATTTTTGTCCACAGAAGGTAGCAACTACCATGGATTATGTCTTTTTTTAATAAAAAGAAAACTGTGTTCATGACAAATTTACAATACCACCACACAAGGAGGGAAGAAAAAAGGGGGGCAGTGATACGGTGAGAGAAAACAAAATAAATACCCTTATTCAAAAAATACAGAATTATAACTTCCACAAGCAAACAGCCTTATTTGAAACTCACAGCTAATTCTGCCAATCAGGTGCATCATCTGAACACTTTGCCCTACCCTTACTGCCTACAACCCATAGCACATAAGAAAGCATCCATATGCTATTTACATGAAAGTTTTACTTCCATCCTGTTGAATGTTTTCTTTTCAATAGCAAAGGCTACAAATTCAGTACAGTCAACTTTTGTTGTCTAAATAAATATTATTGTCATAACATTTACTTAGAAATGATGGAATATTTTAAAGAGCAGCAAACATTATGTCTTTACATGTCCTGAATTAAGCTCTCCTGTTCCACTCATTATTTTTTCACAGTTTTCATGACTATTTCATGATGGCTTGAGACTTTTTCTTTCGTGCTGTTTTTAGTGGTTTTTGTTTATTTACCTGCATCATAAGCACCGACTCCAGGAACTCAATTCAAAAACCAACGTGAAGTGTCACACCTTTGAAAACCAATTTGTGTTTAACTACCACGTTCTACCTGCCACAGAGCTGTTGCACATTAGTACATTTTGTTGTCTTCAGGGCATTCACCTCCTTCCAATTTAACTTGAAGTTAGCATAGACAATGAACAAATCATGCTGATTCCACCACACTTCAGGTATGGTAAATACCACTACATATCCATTGTTCTAGTAAATCTGTATATGAAAATTAATATGCAGGAGTTTTAAAAAACATACACAGAAAAATGTCTTAAAATGTGGCTATGGGAAACACCTGTTTTGAATTTTTGTCCACTTATATGGGTCTCATTCGCCTTTAAAATTATTGGTTTGTCAAATCCAAAATACTCCACACTGATAAGTACTGAGCACCTTGGGTAGATGTATTTTATCTATTAGTTAACACCTCTTGTATTTTATTACAGTTACAGGGTTTGCATGCCTCACATCGCTTTTCAAAAAATGACTGCAGGACAAAATAAAGTCTGAAAAGAAGACTGATGTGAAGTTACATGAATAAAACACAAGGGAGGGCTGGAGAACAAGATCAGTAAAATTTCAACATTTATCAGAATTAGGAAAAAAGGAATTTAAGGGTGCATATCTGTGTTATAGTAGTACTGAGGGGGGAAAAAAAGGCCATATTACTTCCCCTCCTCCCCAGCTTCCCCCTTCCCCCAAACAACACTCAAAAACAACCTCATGGAAAGCTTGCAAGTTTTTATGGATGCTGCATCTTGGGGCAGCTGGAGAACCTGGAGCACCACCAGGCGCCAACCCCATGAGGAATGGGGTGACCCCAGATTTCCCCTGGCAGGGAACACCAGCCAATCCTCATTTACCTCCTGCATCTAAAGTGGGGTCATTTGTTCCCACAAATGACATTTATTGGAATGTGTCTTCTCCACTATGCTACTGAAATTGTAGCAGACATTTGAATGGGAAAGTTAAATGCAGTTCATACTGCAAAACTCCAAGCAATGAAGGTAGTTTCAAATTGTTATTGCAATACACACTAAAAATACCAAATATTTCAGAAAAAGACATATTATCTGATATGCAAATCACAACACAATTGACTTGCCTTGACATAGAAGAGTACTTATGCCAAGCTCAAATATTGAACAGAAATACTTGTTTTAGCAGCTGTATGAATTATTACAGCCTGGAAGCATCACTGTATGTGCATTCCAAAAGCATTAATTTTGCCTCCCTGTGTCCACTCACATAACAGAGACAGGCCCTCAAAGCTTAAAAATGTTATTTTCAAACTCACCTGTAAATCAAAACATAATGCCTTATGCCAACATGCTGTTTCCCTGTTCTCCACTTTGCCAAAGCAGCAATTACTAGTCTAGCTTGATGAACAGGGGCTCTACAAAGATGAAACTAATTCAGTGTATGCTTAACCACACAGCACTGCTCAAATCCCAGAGCCTCCACACCACTTGTCATTAACTACACTACAGGTCACTCTCAAAACACATAAATCAAAGTCAAGGGTTTAAGCTTACAATGAGTCCTGCTGGAGCCAACTGGATTCATCAATATCAACAACACTGATAATATTTAGCTCTAGTTAGCTAATTAGAGTGTTTGACAAACAAATTAATAGCAAAAAGCACATGCAAAATCTCTGCAGTTCATCCTATGAATTGAAGTTGCAGGGCTGCTGTGCCCACGCAGGAACTGCTTTTGCTCTCTCTACCTTAATAACTATCTCAAATCCAAGGAAGGATATTGCTTTAATGCCCTCAGCACACTGATCCAGACACTATTAACACCTGTAGGAACCACAAGACATGTCATGAGAATGCTTCTTTCTGAAGCTTAAATTATTTGATCTCAAAAGAGGAAAAGGCCAAATTCCAGACAAGCTGCTTTGTATGTTACAAATTGAACAAAAAATTGCCAGATGCAAGATCTGAAGAAAGAAACAGAGTTATTCACACTGCAGACACTGATTCCATCCATCAGCACACGTATCCAAGAATCTATCATTTTGGCTGCTCAGAGCTAACATAAGACTGTATTTGCTATCAGCCAGGGGAAAAAAATAATATGGAGTGCTTGGGCACCTGGGTCTTTAATTTACAATAATTTAGGAACAGCAGAAAGTGAGAACCACAGCATAACTACACATAAAGTATAACCTGCGTGAGCTTTTCCACGAGATGTTCACAAGCCTGGTTTTGCCTGTTTTAGCACCTATGCTGTGCTAAAGCAGAAAAGGCATTGATCAGCTTTTCCAGGAAATAACCACTAGAAGGGGTCTACTAGAAACAATGCTGAAGGGCAGCATGACTGACACCTGTGGCTGTGTTTGCAGAGGATTTGCTGGGAAGACATGCTCATTGTATTTGCAGGCCCATGGACACACCACTGAAGACAGGAATGTCTTGTTTAGTTCTCCAGCAAATCAGAGAAGAGGTAAACTTTTCCACACTGCCTCACTTTTGTCCTTTTGTAACTTACTTTGATTCGCTTGACAGGTGTAGACTCCTCTCAAAAAAAAAAAAGTCATGATCTACTTCAAAATTACAGAGTAAAAGAAGATAATTGAAAAAATTAGGTCAAAAGGCCTAACTAAAAATTTTCAAATGTAATCCCCAGAATACTTAAATTCTTGCCCATTCCTCAATAAAACACAAGTCTCACATATGCATATTTGATTTTTTTTTTCCACAGAGAAGTCGAAAATTAAAACCAGAACACTTAATTTAGGGCTCTGTGAGGACCACAACCATGGGCCATGACTGCTGAGGCAGCAAAAAGCAGCACTGCTGCCCTGCTGCCTCTTACACAGCTCCACAAGGGATGGTCTGCCTTAAAACTACTCCAACTGCCAGGAGAAATACTAACCCAAATCTGTTTTTTAATCCAAGACGGAGAAATGTTTACCCTGGTGAAACACAAAGGTAGCAAGGACACAGAAACAAATGAGAAAGATACTTCCAGCAGGTATATTGCCTTAAAACTTTCACTGTCTACAGTTTCAGTCCAGTCCTGTGTTTCACATGCATCTTATGAATTCTGTCATGAAAATTGTGTGACAAACAGAAGAAATGAAAAACTAAAATCTCACAACAACTGTTTCTTTCCTCTTTGGGATACTGACTCTCAGCACTAACACTGACAACTTTTATCAAGTACACTTACATATGCACATACCCCATCTAATGCCACACTGGAGAATACTCTGATTTCTGGTCTTACACAGGCCATTTCCATGCTCAGACATGGAAATGTGATTCCTACACTGCAAAATTTAACTACAGAATCACTTATTTTCATCAGCTGCATTGAAGAAGGCATTAGAATTGCAAGGTTTTGAAAGTAAAGGAAATGGGGAGTTGTTGACTGACAGCAGCAGCAGCAGAGTAACAAATACAATTATACAAGTAAATAGTTTAACACAGACCCAGCTTAGAGCACTAAACCCCAAATTCAAGGAACTGCTCACATAAGAATTTAAAAATAACTACTAATAACCCTAAGATGTCACAGTAGACCAATCTACAGAAATTAAACAAGTACACCTCATAAATGTCTGAGACCTCTGTATAAAACCCCTGTAGGCTGCTCTAGAGCATCAAGCCAGGCTCAAAACTGGAATTCTCAAGGGACACCACAGCTCTGGTGACATTAACAGATCAGAACTGAAGCTGTTTACAAGCAACCACACATTAACCCTCAGAATTTTTCATATATACATATATATACACACACACACATATATATATATAGTTGATATATAAACATATATACTTTATATACTAAATATAACATATATATTTATGCACATTTTATGTTTTATATGACATGTATACTATATTATAAACAGTGTATATAAAATATGTTTATATTATTATTTTTTAGAATAAGGTAGTGATCTCAGATTTCTCAAAGCTTCTAAGCCTACTGTTCTGAAAACAGTTTACATGTTCTGTTTTCCTGCTGAAACGTAGATAACAGTGCCAACCCAGGGGAAGAAATAGCATAAGGAGCAAGTCAGCATACAGTGCTGTTTTCATCACTTTTGTCCAATCTTGATCAAAAGGCAAGTTGCTGTAGTGAGAATGAACAAGTAAGAAAAAAAGTAAAGCCCTTAAGTGCCAGGATACCATCATCCCCAAAAATCCAGCCACAAGCAGCCCAAGAGCTGCCAACTGACCACTGCTGCTGACTTGAATGAAAATCATTCCCCAGCCTTCTTAGGAAGTCAGTCACCAGTGAAAGAAGAGCAATTCAGTATTCAGAAAAACCCCCTCAAGCTAAGCTCTCCAGCAACACTCAATATTGCACTGACATTTTAATACTGCACTGAGTTGATCTAACATGCCATTTGAAAAGAAGGACCTGTATTCCACATTGCTTTCACAATCCCTCACCATCACAGAGAGATTACTCATTAAAAATGCAGAGAAAGTTAGCAAATTCTATGGGATTTAACTAAGTCAGAGGCAATTAAAAAAAAAATCCTTTGTGACATTCCATTTCCAACAAACCTCACAACACTGGTGAAATGCATGTAAAAAGATTACAAAATTCAGAGCCCTGCATGAGCCTGCAAGAAGCATGAATACGAGCATCTTTTCCATCCAATGTCACAGTCTCAAAACGACAAGCCCTTTTTTGCCTGCCTACCGGCGAGTCTACACTCCTCTTTTCTTCTTTTGAATTTTCCCCAACTTAAATTGAATGCAAATAAGCCAGGTGTGGTCCCCAGAGCAGTAATCTGCAGATAGTCCCCACCGAGTTCCCATAGCAACTTGCACAGCTGGCCACGAGAAAGAGGTTGTATCTGCTTCATATTGGCTACAGAGTTTAAACACTCAGCAAGTGAAACACCAATTACTGCATCTTGTAAAGGAAACATCTACTAAAAAGCACATCCATTTTTCCTTGATTAACACAGGAAAATAAACCTCTGGATATGTTCCTAGACCAGCAATTGCTCAGCATGTAAAGTGAATATTTGTTATTTAGAAGAGGTGATGCCTGCGAAGGAAATGGCTTCTCTTTCTTTTCTGCCACAAGGAACTGAAGTTTAAGAAACACCACAGCATTTGGAAAATGCCTGCCATTCTGTACCTTGCCATCAAGAAAAAACATAGCTGGAAGAGAAAAGTCAGAAACTCAAATCCTTCTGGACAAGTTATAAGACTTCCACAAGACAGTACCTCTCCGACAAGTGCTTTGTAATATTTCAAATTTTTACTGACTCTTTCTGTATTCGCTTTCTAAGTCTCAGTGTAAAAGTCCAAAGTTACTGTGAGTGACAAACAGCTGTTCATTCCATACAAAACCTGCCCTTTGTTCCTTACCTACAAACACAGATCCCTCCTTCTATTAATTCCATGCCTTTCTGCATCCTGCATGCACAGCTCACTACTTTAGCCTACAGCCCTTCACCCCAGCCTTCTCACTGCTTCCATACCATTTCCATACCATTCTCACCAATTCCATACCAGCTGGCTAAACAACCAGGGACAAGGCACTGGGGCTGCTTTGGAACCTGGGGAGGACTGACTTGGCCCCATATATGTACTGGATGGTCAACCCACCAGAAAAGCCATACAGATAAGGACCAGCCTTCCTCTGCTTTTCCTTTGGCAGAGCCACAAGAAATCTCTGCTTTCCTCAGACTGAGGTTTCAGGTAAGAGCAGCCCCTACAGGCTTAGGGGAAAGGATGGGCCCAAGCATCCCTGCTAATATCCTGTGGCTCTTGGGAAGCAGGAACACAGATGGTACCTAAGACACTGCCCACCCTCTCTCATCCCCAATTACAAATCAAAGATTTTTTGGGGCAGAGGATGTTGCTAAACATGAAGTAACCTCAACAGATTTTTCTTTGCCATGAATCTGCACTAACATCCTGTTGAAGCCCTGCAAACTTTGAGGAGCCTGCAGCAAAGAGTCCTACAGTCTAACCATACAATAAAGAACATTCTTCTCTATTTTGCTTTGAATCTATCTACTTCTGTAGCACCACTTTAATGTCCCCTACTTCTTGCACAATAAGAATCCATGAACTGTAAGCTTCTATTCCCCCTCCATGACACTTCACTGCCATATTCCCCCTTAGCTCTATCTTCTAGGATGATAACAGTCTACACAGTTGTCCATTAAAAGTGTGAATGGATTCCATAAAATAATTCCTAATGCTGCTTTTCTATGTATTTTTGTTAATGTCTGAGGAGAAGAGTTGCACAGTCTAGTACCTAAGAAAAAGAAGCACTAATGGATTGTGGCACCATGCTATTTTTTCTTATATTGCTTTGCACTCTGATCTTTTCTTGTTAAGTCCTAGCATTTGATTGGCTTTTTGACTACTTGTTGAACATGAAAATACAGCAGCTATTTCCATGAAAAATTGTAACATAAAAGATCTCTTACATGAAGCATTAGGAATCCCTATATTAACTGCACATAAACTCAGGACCTTATCTCTTGTTCAATAGGAACTTAGTATCATTGAAACATCTGTTCAATTTGGTTAAAATTGGACAACTGTTTCTGAGTGGAAAGGAAAAGTCAGAAAGACATAACACAAACCTCTCTTTCCTTTGGAAATCTGGTTAAGTAAAAATAACAACATTATGCTTATCAGTCCTCAAAAGAGCAGGAGGTTGATAAGAAACAGACTCAGTATCAGTCACTCCTGTTTGTGCTGACTTTACAAAATATCTGTCCTTGTACCTGGCATAACCATCTCCCAGTGATCCTTATTCTTCAAGGAGGGCATGGCAAGCTTACCCAGGAACATTCAGCCTGTAACTTCACAAGAGGCCACCATTATGCCACTTGTCCCATATGAGAATGTACATTTTAGGAAAGGGGAAATATAAACAAACAGGAGCAGTTCAATATGCATATTGGACATTAGCTATAAATTTTATTCCTCCATAACATATACAAGACACTGTACACCTCTGAGCTCTTTCCATTATCCCACCTGTGGTAACTAACTTGAATCCATCACTAACTTGAAAGCTTCTCATTTGCTTAAGTACTTTTGGTTTTCTTCTCTACCTTTTCTGCCTTCCAGATTTCTTTTCTTTTTCTAATCAGCAGCACTTCAAAGAAACAGCTGAGCTGGTGGCATTAAAATGACCAGGGAAACACACAAAGCTTTGGCAGGGCACAACCACTGAGCAAGAGAAACATGCCATTTAGTGTTAAAAATGATGACTGTAAGCCCACTCAGTTGGGGGAGAAAGAAAAAATCACAATTCATTAGAAGGAAGAAAAAAATAGTATTCCTCTATACACCTGGCATAATTTACCCTGTAAGAACCACACCATATTAACGTTGACAGTCCACTGCATATTAATAAAAGCCAAAGACTTCAAAACTGAAGGCACTCAGTCTGTATTGCAAGCCACTAAATTTGCACATTTTACAGGAAGAAATAAAAGGGGCATACAACTGGCACAGTCTGGAACCTGAGAGGCTGAAAAATGGAGAGATTTTACACTGGAAGTGAACATGCTATTTTGAAAGAATTAGTAGTAATACCAGCTAATAAACAAATTATAACAGTATAAGAAATAAATATTTAATGTCAGGTGTTAAGGAGGAGACACTCTAAATGCAAATTTACCCAAGCACATACACACATGCTCTCTGCTCTCACTCACATGTATCCCTTACACCAACAAAGAGGCCAAGTTTTGTACATCTCAAAAATACAGAAGATTTAAGTAGATATTGATTCTGTCTTCTACAGCTCTCATCTCTGCTGTGGTTCCTTTCATGGTATTTGTTGCATGATGAGGACAAACCTGCACTGAAATTGTCCATATGCAATTCAAATGTCATTTGACCAACTCTCCATGGTACTTGCTTATGAACAGCTTAAATAGGGGATGGAGGGGAAGGGAGAAGCTAATAGGGAGGAGTGAAGGTTTTGCCTTCTGATGAGATCTGGAGACAAACACAACATTTCTGTAATAAAAGGAGGCCATTGAGCACCTCCTGTGTAACTTCAGCCTCGACTTCCAGGTGATGGATGAGATTAAGAAGAGTCTCATTAACACACTCTAATAGACAGAGCTATAAACCATTTTCTTAGCTTCAGCTGTTAACTGGCAGTTCATTTTTTATAAGGCATACCCTAAGACTGAAATCACCAGCATCAGTTTCCAGCAACTGGGTCTTTCTGTGCACCTTGGGCTGGTTAAAGAGGCTCCCTCAAGCATAAGACCCCTTACACTCAGTGAGCAAGTCACTGTTCACTAGGTCAAACTTGGTGTAACCAAAAATTCTGAATTTTAAATTCAGTTTGGCAAGCTTTTCACATTCTGCATCCATCACATCTCTGGCTTTGTTAGCAACTCTCCTGATGTTACAAAATTTCCTAGCAGCACCATAAGGTTAGACTCAACCATATTTGTAACTCAAGTATTGTGTTATCATAGGTATTGCCTCACTCCAAAAGCCATTTCCTGACTCTAATTCATCACAATTCAACTAATTTTTAGAGTGCACATGTTTCAGAGCACAAGTTCCTGTACTAAAAGTGAAACCTACATCTTTTTTTGCTAGGTGTTTAGCAGACACTGTATTTAGCTGAATTAAAATAAATGGGTAACTTAACAGAAAAAAATTGGTGACTTAGACCCCTTTGCAGTAAGGGCCTGATAGCAGCAACTCCACAATATTTGCATCCAATGATATCTTCACCACTAAAGGTTCCATACTTCTTCCTCATCCCTGGCAGATACGGAAAGCACTTGCTGAAGAAAAAGACACAGCCAGTAGATTTTGACTTTCCATTAACAACTGTATTGAAATTTTTCAGTTGTCCTGTCCTTAATCCTTTTAGTATGTGTTACTATTGATTTTGTATCACTTTAATTTGGTAATCAATGAAGTAAGCCATTCTAAATCAGATACATTATAAAAGAGTGCATTTTATCAATACAATTACAAAACAGAGCTTTAATCTTAACAAGAACTGAAAAGGCTTACAGCAAATTCATCTGAAAAGACTTTCTCTCCTACCCCAGAAAATTGTATGAATTGACATTAGATTATTTTTATTGACCAAAAATTGTCTATCAGCAAATAAAATTATCTACTTACTCAAGCGAGTGCAACTGACCTCCAGCTTTTAAAATAAAATTGTCCCATTTTTTGACATTATTGACTCACTCATTTTTCTACCCCCTCTCTGCAGCTTCCTTGATCACTTAAGATTTACCAACATCAACAAACACATAAAATCAACAAATTAGAGAGGTTTCTTTCCAGTCAGTCTAAATTACTAAATGCAAGCTGCCTTGTCTTGTAGATTTTAGAAATCCAACTCATACAGTCTCTCCAGCATTCCTCTTCCTCCCCACTCCCACTTACTTTGAGAATGGCATTTTCTCTCAGTTTTTAGGAAACACTTAAGGCCACTCAAAAGCAGGTGAGCAGGTGGTGATGTGTTTAAGAACAGAGGTCCTCACCCTTCTGCACATTTCAGAAAGTGTCCAGGGACTACAACTCCCCAGGCTGGTCAGTCAGCCTAACAATTGTCTCTCACCAAAGAGGGGAGTGGAAATTCCATTATTTCCTCTATTTTGGGGGCTTGGTGTGGCTTTTTGGCACTATTTTATCAGGCCAGAGAGGTGTCTAAGTAGTGCAGAAGTTGATAAATGGGGAGAAGGGGGAGGGAGAGGTGCTGCTGTGGTGGCTCACTTTGGCTCATGAAGTCCTACCTGTAGAGACATTCATCCTACATCATGCAATCACAGCAAGTGTTGTATGCAAATTGTGAAATAAAGGCATTCACTGGTATTACTTGAGCTTTATCAGCTTGCTAAACGCCATCAGGAAAAACAGATAAGGGTATTCCAAACAATTCCTTGTGTACTTGTATTTCATTAGCTTGAGAAAGCTAATTCCACATGACTACATCAGACAGTGCTTCCCAAGCCATGCCACTACCTCTCCTCCTCATTTGCTAACCAGGACATGACCACTGTGGAGAGAAAAAAACACAGACTGCTATTTCAGAAGGAGAGTACAGAGAGCAAACTGACAAAGCTGGAGCTGGAATCCTCCTAAGCCAGCAGTAAGACACTGAAGACCAGAGCTCCCTTTGGATTCCTCTTCGCCTCATCAGGAGGGGGGAAGCCATATAAGGTATTTATTATGATTATTCTTCAATAAACTTTTTTTTTTTTTTTAGAATCCAAAAATCTATAGCATCCTTCTAAATAGCAGAATATGGACAGCTACTTGTCTGTCAAGGAGCTTTTGCTGATGGATAGTAGATACCCAGTAGCAGAGGCACAATTTTAAATAAGTCATCTGAGTTTATTCTTTCATTTCCCTCATTTTTGTATTAAAATATCAGCCATCAATACTTGTGCATTCACCATGAGCCACTCTCTCAGAGATTATTTGGCTGCAAGAGTTAACAGGCAGATTACAATATCAGGAAGTCTCTTCAAACAGCATTCCTCATAATTCCTCTTTCAAATATTACTTCACTATGCAAGTTCACAATCCTACAGTATTACTTCAGTTGACAACTAATCTACCCTATGTGTGCAATGAATCATCAGTTTGTCTATTAAATTAACAACCAAATGAATGATTAATTTATTAGGGGTTTTGTCCTGCTAATTACAGAAGCATGTGTATCATACTATAAAGACCCTTTTTATTGCTGCTGAGATCACCTTATTTGGTTTGAGCACCAATTTTTACTAATATTTTGTTTTAATTATCACACTTGAAATCAGACATACATTCAGTTCTCAATCACGTGCCCACTATTTTAGCTGAATTTTTAAACCTCCCAGTTTGATGTTCCACATGCTCCTCACTTGCAAATTTCACCACACCCCTACTGCAAATAATGACCCTTGCTATTTCTTTGTCAGGTTTCTGGTTACACTTTGATGGTGGCAGACCCTGGCCTTTCTCCAGAGGCTCTCTCTCCTGGTAAGAGATCTCGTGCACAACTGAATTTAAACTTGGCTTTCCTAAGCAGTCTTTCCAACTACATATTTCTGTTTGAATCAACAGATAGCATCTGTTTAAATGGTCATAAGAATTGTTGCAGAGAGATGAACTGCTGAACCTAAAACTTGCCTGATGTATGATTAATATGAGGTACAAGAAACCTCACAGTGGACACCCATGGAATAGCCCACTTACCAGAGAAGTTTCTTCCTAATCCCCTTTGGTTAGCACTTTATTTGTTCCCTGTTGTATAATGGTTTTTCAATTCTTTACAAAGGCTTTACAAAGCTTTCATTTAACCTAGCATAATGTACTGTAAATGAATAATCCCTTTTCTTTCCTGATCCTGTTAATCTTTTGGCCTTGGTTACATCTCACAGCAGTGAGATGCAAATGTTAATCATGTAAGAAGTATAAGATCTGTATTTTGATTTCCATCTGTCCAATACAAGTCCAGAACAAGACACAGATAACTGAGTGCTTTCCTATCACCATGGGAACATGACTGCCAGGAACATACCAAGAACGTCTCATATTGACTCCCAGAAGCCCCAGTCAAGTACCTTCTATCCATCAGAGCCTCTTTCATCTCCTTTGTTGATTCATATTTTTCACAAACCCCTGATTATTTTCACTGTAACTCAATCTTCCTCAGGGCTGCAGAAACATTGTCTTACTCACATAACATCTCCCTCTCGTTTGCATCATGTATGTCAATTATCTCATCTACAAAACATATGTAGATGTAGAAGCAGTTGAAACATTTTATTAATGTGATAGTGAAAACAACCAAAGTTGACAAAGTTGTAGGGCAATCCCCTTTTCCCCTGGCCATCCCTCCCATGGGGTCACACCAGCATTGAGCTCACCCCATGGCTGGCATGATTAGCCCACAGAACTGGGCATCAGAAAATTAATCCTTCTAAAAAACAATTCTGGCAGCTCAGCTCCCAGCCTGGATGTCTGCAAAATCAGACAAGCCCAGCAGAGCAAATGCAATTGAGGGTGGGACCAAGCAGAATCAATCTAGTTTGGTTTGGACTGTTTAAACCACAGCCTCACAATACTCTTAGATTTTATAACAAAGCCAATCTTATGTCCAGCACTGAAAAAGAAAAGCTTCATTTTCTTTCTATTCCCCAGTCACAGTAAGTTGGCTCTCCCTCTTCTCTCACATTGCCCTCCCTGGTGCTCACCTAACTAGAGGGGGAGATAATTTTATTGGCAGTCCAGAAGAAAACTAACTTCATAAAAAACTAACAGAAAATTTGTTTTCTTTCAAGTTAAATCAGCTGTGTGTGGTAGCCAAAACGGAAAACAGATACAAGGGCAGAGGCTGAATCATGAAGGAGTGGAAAAGGAAGAACTGCCCTGTCCTTCCAGTGGCAGGAAACTTTACAAGTTTTGTCACAGCTTCAGCATGAGTGTGGAGAGCAAGGGTACAGCAATGTGATGGCTTAGCACTGTTGGAAGGAGGCCACCCTCCACACTTGGATTTCCCACCATTTTTGGCTACACTGTGCTGGCTTTGTCACTACACCCTTCCAGAAGGGTACATAACTTGTTAGAACAGTAGAAGACTTTCCAAAGGAAGAAGAGCAAAGACAAGATAATGAAGCTGAAGATAAGAAGCAAGGGCAGTCCCATTTCAGCTTCAGAGAGCTGTTAAGTTGGCTTAGCCAAGCTTGGAACCACAACTTAAGTACAGATACTTCTGTTTCAGAAAGAGATGTATTGTTATACTGTAAAGTGCCTAAAAAAAGACCTGTAATCAGATATACATATAGAGAAGTCACTCAAGTCACCATGATGGCTGCTCTTCTCCAGTACATTAGTGACTTTAACATATTAGCTTTCCTTTTAAATAAAGCATTCAACTGTGACCACCCAAAAGTCTTACACTGCCAAATACATTTGCACCTTTAAGCTTCCTTCAAATACAAAGCAGTGTGCAAAATGCAATACATCAGGCAATGTCAAGAGAAACCTACTGAAGCTGTAAGCCACAGAATTGGGACATGTTTTAGTCAACAGTGACTCAAAACATCTGATGCAATTCTCATCTCTTAGAATTATTAGTTAGATTTTGTTCAACTGTTCAGAGTTAAGCATGTTAAAATTAATTTATAGACTGCTATGACTGAAAAATAGTAAGGCTGAGTTCTATCAACTCTTACCAGCATGAGAGAATGAAAAGATATCCATAAACCCTTATTTTTTTTCCGGGTGCTTCTAATACTTGCCGTGGTAATGAAGAACAAGACAGAGCCCACCATACCGTAAACAAAATTATTTTGGATTGAACTAGTACCTAATATGTGCAATAGTCTAATAGAAAAAGTTCACAGAAAATAAGCTGGCATAGCACTGCTCAATTTCAGTTTTCCTTAATATCTCAATCTATTTAGACACTACCTCCTTTCTCAGAACAGAGACTTCCAAGACAACATGGTGAATTGATATTTTCATATTTCTGTTAAAAGTTAGCCAAAACTTTTTTCCTCTATAAGCAACACAAGATATAAATGTTATTAGAACACAGATAGTGGCAATGTAATTCACTGGGCATCAAAACCACTAAAGGCTCTTTCCTGAATTGTTTGCATCTTGCAGTTGTTATATTTTTGAGATTAAAGCAAGAGTTTGCCCCTTTTGGTAGGTACATCAGAGACTCAAACTACAAAAAGCGGTTCTGCACAGTCATTTCCAGAAAAGCTAAAAATCTGTTTTACCTCAGAACAAGAATTCACGTGGCAGCAAATCTACCTTTTTGGCAAGCACTTCTTTTGGCAACCATGTCCTCTGAACCCAATTCTATGCCTGCCCTGTTCCAGCCCTACCCTACACTCTCAGTTTCACCAGTACAATCATTTGTACAGTGTCCCACAAACAGAGTCAAAGAATTGACAGAGATTACAAGTATCTCTACAGTTCACCATACAAAAGGCTTGTCTACCTTAAGGGCATTTTATATGTACATATATATATGATAGATTAAAGGTGGGTTTCTCTGATTTACTGAACTCCTGCAATAAGCATGTTTATAAAGCTCTCTTCTCTGCATTAATTTTCCAAAAATGGATGCATCTCATGTTCTTACTGAATTCCTTCTTTTCATGCAAATGGTAGCAGTTTCCTGTACCAGCCCATTTACTGGGGAATCCCTAAGAAACCAGCCTCCTTGAGACTTCCATGCCCCTGAAAAATGTAACCAACTGGACAACAGATGTAAAAAAATGACAAGAAATGAAATTAATAGTCAGCATAACCTAATAATCTCAATGTTCTTTGAAAAACAGGATTAAACATACCCCTCCTCAAAAACTCCTGCCACCCTTTGAGGTTTAATAAAGCTCAGAGAATTTCTGTATAAAAATCTAATGTAGAGTTTGTAAACAGGTTAACAAACAACAAAAATATATTACCAAAGAAAGAAAAGATGACCTCTTTTCAGTACATCATCTTTTTCCCTGCCACCTAGAAAGTATGTAAAGGTGTATTTAATCTCCTCTTAAATAGCTCTTTCTGCTCTCTTCCATTCTGTAGCACGCTGTGTTTATTTCCTAGCCTCTCACCCTTAACTTGAGGGACAGGCTATTCTCTTAAATCCACCTTATTAGCTTCACAAATGCACGGTACACCAAGGTCAAGGTATAAGGCAAAAAATCCTAGGGCTCAAAGCAGGTACAAAGAGTGGAAATGCTTGAAATAAGGATTGAAACAGTACATGCTCTAGGAGGGCATGCCTCAAAGAGCCAGATTCACACAAAGGGGAAAAGAAAATGTTGCGCTCCAATTTAATCAAAATCCACTGGACACAACAGCTGACTCTGCAGCCCTGGTGACCTGAAGAGTAATTTTATTAGTTATACGGAAATATCCATTTTCAAGTTCCAACTGCTGCTCGTCTCTACTTCCCCAGCTTGCCCATGAAGAGGAGAAAATTCACACAAGCAGCATTTTTACAGGTTCCTCCTCAAGGAACACTCTGAAATAGAATAAGGGAGTTCCCTCCCTTTATTTGGAACTATACTCTTTTAAAATAGCACATGCTGAAATGCAAAATATTTATTTTAACTTTAAAGCAGCACTGGCACTTGGAAATTCCATGCCCATAAAACAAGCTCAAAACATCTGAAAAAACAATACTGGAAACTTCAGCACGCGCATTTTCTTAAAATACAGATTTTGGTACAGTTTACATAAATTTATAGCAGGTGTAGAGTAGGCAAAGCTGTCCCAGTGATGCTTTAAGTATCTGCTGAACAACAATTCAATTGTGTTCCATTTTCACCATAAAAAATACACTTGTTGTCTCTGAGAGCAGATATTACACTGCGTATTTTACACACCGATAAATGTTAAAAAACCTTTCTGCTATTTTAATAGCATTTTGCCATTTCCAGACTTTCAACTTGTGTCTTTAGTTGTGGCTTCCCTAGGAAGAAAAACAAGAACATGAATGTGATGTTGCTTTCGTGTTTAACACCTGAAGAGGTTCTGCTACCTGCAAGTCCTATTAACTTTACTCAGCCACTGGCCAGTAAAGCTGTTCAGCAGCAAAGGCACCTCACAGCTGACTGGTGCCAAAGCAATACAAACACTGTATAATACACATTTGTTTTGTATTTGGAAAATCGTTTGCCATTACACGAGTTTGATTCTTGTATTACAAAGAACTTCAGTTTTACAGCTATGAATAGCATAAACCACTATGCCAGCCAAAAAGCCCATGATTTCTTAAAAATTAGGCATGAAAAAAAAGCCAACATTTAAAGCTCTCCCCTTCCTAATGAAAATATTGCAACAGAAAACAACTGAATAACTCATACAGCAAAAACACAGCCACATTTTCTCCAGGAAACAAAAGAGAACTGAGTACTACAGCCTTGACTAGATTAATTATTTCTCTACACTTGCCTTTTGCAAACTCCGGCTTGCTTTGAACCCAAGACCTTTATGGCTCAAGTCCCAGGAGATGCTGAGAAGGTGTTCTCAGTGGAGCAAACTTTTCCAGAGAAATCACATTCTGATTTGAGAGAATTCATTTCTTTTGGCCTTTGGGGGAACACTGCAGGTCCCATGTATTTGTTCAAGTCTTTACCCAGCGAGAGCAGAATCCCTTCTAGGCTTTGTCAGGTTCATGCTGATCTTGCTACATCTGGCTGTGTACAGCCACACTGTTCACATATTTTTAATTCTGTACAAGTAATTTTAACCCAATCTTTAAAAGAACAATGTTTTCCAGATCTTTAAGACAGGCATTTAAGAGAAACCTTCAAGTAATACTGTGTCAATAACACACAGTTAAACTATAATACATTGAACAACAAAGAAACAGTTGATTAGTATTAAACAAGCATTTACAACTAGAAAGCTACAGTAAGATAAAGCTTAAGAGATGGGAGTGAAGTGCTGTGTAGGCATATCATAATATTGAGAATAAAATCACAGGATAGGAAAGGCATTCTAAGTGGCATAAACCTAACTTTTATGCACATGAAATATGAAATATTATCTTTCAGGATTTTTTTTTAAGAGTAAAGTAAAAACAACTCAAAAAAGGCTCCAGAGGATGACAAAAATTCATTTAAGAGCAGCTCTTCCACTCTGAACAGCCACAAACATTTCCAGCCCCTACACCACAACTGCTCACATAATTAATTCAGCGTAGCAGTCAGAAACAGTGGTGCTGAGACAGCCACAGTTCAGCAGCCCACACTCAGCTGTAAGGAAATTTTTCCTGAAGACAGATGCCACCCGGAGGAACCAAACCAGAAAAACAATCGGCTGCCTGACCAGAGGCAAGGCAAGGAGAGATTACAACCGTGAGTCTCTCTCCTCCCGAGACTCCCAGCCTGTGTCCGCAGAACAAACGCGCACAGCCAACAGCAGCAGCAACGTTCCCGAGGAAGACAAAGCAAAGCTGCACTCTGGCTACGAGGCAAGCCAAAGGAAAAGCAGACTGGCCTCAGAAAGGGCTTCTGTGCTTCTCCTAATGCCAAACACAACCATGGACACCTCTGATCAGCTGCTGAGGATCACCTGAGTGTTCAGCATGCACTCCTAAAAGAGACTCGAGCTGATAAGCAGCCACACACATGACAGATTCATTTCCTTTCTACTTTCTTAAACTCCATGTTAATTTGCACTGGGACATGTAGATCTATCTGGAACAGTAATTAGTTCTGCTAATTAAGCTCTCCAAGTATGGATATGGAAGACATCTGCGAGACTTTAATGTAGAACTGAGTATTGCAGGGCTGCTCTCCTCCAATGTGGGTACTCTGCCCAGAACCTGGGATCACAGTGCTTAATCCTAGATGGCAAATTTCATACAACAGTTCTGAAGTGAAAAAGCCATTTACACAACTCTCTAGACCTCATCAAGAATACTGACAGTTGCTTCTACACAATATTACAATATATGCTCATATAAGTTTGTAGGTATCTCAGGAAAAAAAACAGGGGGGTGGTCCCTAAATCTAAACCATGGAGAACAGGTAAGTGTAGATACCTCGCATCTCTCTAGGTGACATCTCAGGGCTACATTTTAAGAAGTCCTCCATATCTAAAATCTTCACCTGAGAATGGATCTTCCCAAACTTGAACACTACACACATATCCAAAAATCAACTCAACAGACTTTTATCAAAAAATAATATGCCAAAAAAAAAAAAAAAAAAAAAAAAAAAGCCAGGTCTCCAGCAGCACAAGTTACAGTGTGCCAGTAACCTGTGCTGTGTGCTTGCAGCTGTACAAAATAATTCAGAAAAATTTAGATTAGTTTTGCCCTTATAAAAGCAGATTACAGTCAAAAAGTTATTGACTTTTCTATATGTGGACAGTTCCTGTATATCATTCAGAGCAAGTGGTTACCACAAGGTCACTTGCATGTAAATTCCAATTTTCTAATGGCCAGTCAAGGTAGGCCACACCATCATGGCAAAACAGGTCATCATTTCCAAAACCACTACAGCCTGAGAAATTCACCCACCAGAGAAGACTCTTTACTGAATGTGGTTGAATGGATTTTGCTACACCAATTTCTAAATTATTTAACATTTTGTTCAGCCCCTAGAAAAGAAAACGTCAAGTGTCAGTACACAAAATCTCTTCCTGAAGAGGAAGGGTAATAAATTTTGAAAGTTTTACTCAGTGTTCAAAATTCAACATGCAACACAATTTTTTTGCACAAGTTTCCATTTTATGTTGCTGCCTGAAAAAAATGCTAAATACAAGAAACAAGCAAAGTAAACATAAAAAGAATGATCTCTGTATTATAACCTAAAGCAGCCTAGTGAAAAAGAGCCAGTGGCAGAGAACTCAGAATGCAAGCTACAACCTGAAGTACAAGGCGTCTTGCTTACTGTTGTCTGCAAATGAAAGAATATAAGAGCAGAAAATTTTATTCACCTCAAGAGATTTTACATTTTGTGTGATGAAGATGAGAGTAGTTACACAGCTTCAAGGCTCTACTAAGAATCTAATAAGAAATATTAGTCCTTTGGGAATAAACAGATGATGTACTGAACCCCTTATCCTGGATTTACACTGTCAATATGACTATTCAATGACTACTATAACCAACCTCACATTTCAGAGCTCTGCTAAGCCTTTCCTCAATGTCTAGGAGTTCAAAATTAAGACAAATCTGAGAAAATTCCAGCAGCATCAGTTTAAAGAAATAAAATCATTCTGGAGACATCATCATATCTTTATAATGTTCAGCATATTTCAAGAGTAGCAATCTAAGTGTTTTTCATTGTGCAGTGTTTCCAAGGCACTAGGTACTGTTCTCACAAATTTGCAGTTCCTATGTGAGGAAGGAACAGAGTTTTGAATAATTAAAATTAAGCTTCTTGCCAAGACATTCTTCCATTACTTATTTCAACAAGTCTTCAATGGAAGCCACCAAATTTTTATGTCTACAATGTCACTGGTCTTTATACAGAAATTGTCAAGTAAAACTCAAAATTCAGGCTGTGAGTCTGTTTTGTGCAGGCATACAATTGAAAATTCCCAATGTTCTCTTTCAGGTGTATATTACATATTCTTAAAGAAAAAGTATAAGGAAGAATAATATTGAATTCAATAAAAGTTACCTACAAGACATGCCTGGGAAAATAATTTTACTACTGCTGAAAGGAATACTCAGAAGCTGACACTCACTTTCCATTGTGTTGGTAAAGTTGATTTATATTTTAGCTCTTATTCATCCTCATAGAAATTCCAGGTAGTATTAAAATCATGTTACTTAATTGCATGACACTGTTCTCTTCTCCCAGAAAACCAGCAACCAGACTAGGGGACAGCCTTGAGCTGCACCAGGGGGAGTTTAGGCTGGACATAACAAAGAAGTTCCTGACAGCAAGAGGGACTTGGGCATTGGAATGGGTTGCCCAGGGAGATGTTGGGAGTCACCATCCCTGGAGGTACGTAAGACTGGATGGGGCACTCAGTGCCATGAGGGTGTTAAGCCATAGGTGGGACTCAATGATCGCAAAGGTTTTTCCAACCTCGTTAATTCTGCGATTCTGTGCAACACAGCCCCACCTCCCTTGGAAAGTCTTCCTCTTACTCTGCCCAACGTGGAGCCTTTGAATCCAGTGGTTCCCAGCCTTGTCCCAGCTCCCCACAAAAGCACTGCAGTGCTCTTGGTCGGTAAGTAACGCGAACCAGCCGATGCTGTGCCTAAACTGTGGCTGCAGCAGCTGTGCCTCCTCTCCCTCGGCTCGACTTCCAGCCGTGACCATCCTGGCACAGCCTGGTCCTGCCTCTGCTGCTCAGGACCGGGGTGAGCATCTCTGCTCTGACCTGCGAACAGAACCACGCCCGCAGGCAGAGGGGAAGGGAGGGGCTGGCACAGATTTGTGAGGCTGGGGAAGATGAGTGCAGGTACAGCTCCACGGAGCAAGGGGACATAGGTTAAACGACAACAGGAGAGCCTACATGACAAATGGGGCATGGCAAGAGGGAGGGGGAAGGTAGAACAAAGGTTCATCTTCCATACTCAGGCAGCTGTAGCCACTGCCATTAATCACAGCACCCACGTCCACCACGAGCAGATGCACCACTGCTACCTATGGGGCGCTCTACCAGAACACCTGAAGGTGCAGATGCCATTAGAGACCGATCCTTGCATGAAATACGGATCAAAATATGCCAATTACATACTGAAAGTTCAGTAAGTGCCAGCATCACCTCCCCCTACACACACACAGCAGGAAGCTAAGTAGGCCAATTACAAGGGGATGGGGAAGCAAATTTAATTCCTTTGCAAAGATATGTATGTAAAACCTTGCTCACACAGAGTGAGGGAATATTCAACTGATTACAACCAATGATTTATTTTAAAATTTATTATGCAACATGGGGGGGGGGGAAAAGAAGCTTAAAAAAAATGAAACTTGCCATGAAAAGTCAGATTTCAAGGTGGATTTTCCTTGCCTTGTAATCTACAAAATAGACTGATAAGAGTCATTGTTATTTCTTTAAGTAGCCTTGTTGACATTTTCTCTGGAATTACTATGTTCATAACAGCAGATGCTCATAAAAGCATATACTCCAGGAGGTGAGGTGGTAGCAGTAAGAAGCAGTGCCAAAATAAAAACAGCTACATGTTCTGTTAATCATTACATATTAAATTGTGTTACACAATCTAATGAAACTACTTCATGTCACTCAAAATGCAGAACCAGAAGATGAAAACAAGTACAAATAACAAAACAAATAGATATCTCTGAAAACAATTTATTTGGGAAGAACATAATTTTAAATTCCAAGAAATACTTGTATACTTTACGATTTCCAGACAACTTCAGCATGAATTATGCTATCTCACAGCAATAATTCTCACCTTTCAGGATTCTGCCTAAAGTCTTTGAAACCATTAGCAAATTTTGTCATTCAAGTACTAAAAAGTTCCATTGCAGTTTTAGGTTTAAGATAGCGTTTTAAACTGGTTCCAGTTTTTTATATGCATGCATACATTTCAGTGCTATTTTAAAATTTCTCTTCAGGAGGAAGAGCCTGACTGATTTATTTTTAAAAGGCATGCACTGCACAGTTCACATTTTGAAATCCACCACAGTCTGAACCTTAGCTGCTACTTTTCACCAGAGCTCTGAAACAGAGAGCTGTCCAAACCAAAGAAAAATAAATAATCAAGAAGGCTTAAGAGAAGGTTCCTATCACTTTAAAGTCTTGTGGCATGCATTTTCTCCTAATTCTGACTTAGCCCTATTTCCTTGTTTGTTTTTGAAACACACAGGAAGAAATGATGAACTTCCCTGGGAAATCTAAGCGCAAAGAGGGGCAAAGAGGCAACACGTTGAAAAGAAAACATCTGTATTTCCTTCCCATTCTCTTCCACCTGAAATAAATTCTTTGGCTGCAGTTTGTCTTCTTTTCTGGAAGCATTTACACAGTATCTAATGCTATCCACCACCATGACTACCCCTGGGGCTTTTATGAGGGTGGGAACAATCAGTATAAGAATTACTAGGGACATCAAAGAGACAAAACATTTATTGAAGGGGGAAGAGGAAGAGAGAGTGTGAGGTAACGAGGGTCCTACTGTATTTACCTTATGTGCCAAGCATGTGGACAGCAATAAAAACCATGTAGGGAGCAATTTTGGTCAGAGAAAGAACACGGCAGCCTAATGGGAGGCCTTTGTTCTTCAAAAGGGTCTCCTTTTCCCCTTTTGTGCTTCACTTAATTCATGGCATCTGAGCTGCTCTTGAACTTGACAGACAGAGAGAAGGAGGGGGGAGAGATGGAGAAAGGGGGAGACAGAGACACAAAGAAAGAAAAAAGAAAAAAGGACTTCAAAGAGTTTTCTTTTGAAAATTCAGTTGTGCTGTATGCATTGCTGAAGGTTTTAGATTCAAAAAAAAGGGCAAAAAACATTTCATATAATTTCATCGTGGGGATAAATTGTCCAATGCTCTTATTAAGAAGGCTAGAAGAAAGGAACGGAACAAAAATTTAAAAAAATAAATCCATCCGAGCTAAGGAATATAAATAAAACAGAATTACTCCCCTGGGTGCATTTTATTTATTTTCATGTTAAATCTTATTCTCAGTGGATCCCAATACATTTATCCAAATCTTATCAAAAACATCTGGTTTCCAGCAGTCACCTGAAAGGCACGCGTTCTGCACGGAGCCCATCAGAATTCCCGGCACAGCGATTCCTGCCCGGACAGCGCCGGGAGAGCGGCGCCGGGGCCAGCGCCGTCTGCGGGGGCTGCGCCCGAGCCGTGCCCGCAGCCCCCGGGCCTGGGCGATTCGGCACCGCCGAGGAAGCCACGCGTTCTCATTCCTCACCACGCGGAGCCCCGAGGATTTGATCAGCTGAAGACAAAACATTCGGCTGTATCTGAGGCTCCCAAGTTGCGTCCCTCCTCTCGGAATCGCTCCCAGAGCTCGCCCACAGCGGCTGATATGAGCTCCGTGTAATATATTCGGCTTTTCGCCCCCTTTAAATATCCATGCCATAGGCAATATTTATATGAAATAATTCATAACTGCAGACTGTGCTTCTCTCAAGCATTTTTTGTCCTCTAGACCACTTCCTCCCCTTGATACTGTGCATCAACTGCTTACACATAATTTATATATTCCTTTGTGGGTTTTTAGCTCTGATGTATATGCTGAAAACGTTTGCCAATAGTATTTCTAATAAAGGATGAGATTGGAAAATGTACAGATTTGTGTCAATACCACAATAAATTATTAATACTGAATAGTTTTAACTTAATTCAATAATAGATTTTTAATGCATAATGACCTTAAGTTGTCCCTTATCAACAATTAACCCATCTCCATCCTGATTTACATCTTCTGACAACCATAAGCATCTCCTAGAGCATGCTATCTCCAGAGTCCAGAAAAGAACATTAAATAATCTAACTTTGCTACTTGATAATGCTCTCTTGACTATTCTAAGGGCAGATCTTTTCTTCATCTGAACAAAAACAGTACCCAAAATCAAAAGTTTTAAATTAATTCTGTAACTTCTCTCTTTTCCAAACAGGAATATAAAGTACACACAGTGTAAGGGTATGAATCGTCATTAGCCTGCACAAGATTAATTTTCTTTAAAAGTCCAATGCACAGTTAGACTATGAAAATTCTACCAAAAAATGCAAGGTCACAAACTGACAGACAAACACATCTCCAGCAGATTGGCACTGACACAGCAGATTTCAGTTGTTGTGTTTTTCAGGAAGGTTTTTGTCTCACATTGGCAGCATATTTATATTCTGTAACACCACCTGTAAGGTAACCTGGGAAACACCGTGAAATAAAATTGGCAAAAACCTTCCTTTTTCATGGGCTTGTTTACCATGATTATGAACTGTATTCCTGAAGTAATTATGTGGGTTTTGTTTGGGTTTTTAATAATATTAAATAGGGGGAATTCCACTAGAAAGAACTACAGAACCTGCATGTATTATGTCAGTTTTACAAACCAGACTGAATGTATATCACATTATACATACTGAACAGAAGCAAAAAAAGATGGAAGTAGAGAACTTACAGAGCAATTAAAATAACTGAAAAAAACCTCCATCTGTTTTGTGTACAGAAGTGTCTTTGAGATTAATTAAATTTATAAAACACTTGGAATACTGACAGTGTTACAGCCACAGGAAGCAGACAGCAGAGGAATATTTCTGAGGTACTAATTGTAGAAATGTATAATATTTGAGATAACCACTAACATAACTTTGCATAAAATAGTTGAATTCAAAGATTCTGCTGTCTTCTCTTGGAACACCTACCTGAACAGAAATGCAGACAACAAGTCCCTGGTGATACTGGACAGCACCTAAGCTCCTGCAGCTGGCAAAGGGGGAATGACTACAGAGGCTTACTGCTGCTAAGGAGAATTCTCATGTATTTTAAAAAAAAAAAAACACAGAAACCTGTTAGAATTACTTTTATTTTGGCAAAATCCAGAGCTTTGACCACCGCAACATCTCATTCTGAGAATGCTGGCTTGAATGCTAGACTTTCATATATTACGTTTGATCACAGCTTATCTTTGGGACATTTTTAAAGATGGATTTACTGATGTTAACTCTTCCATGCCTGTAACACAAGTCCATTTCACTGTCTTCTCTGAGCATTCCTAAGATCCCTCTCCTGCCCCAACTCAGTTTCATGGAACTTACAGAAAAAGCACATCTGCCTTTTTGACAAATTGCTCAAAATCAACCAAAATTAGAAAGTTAATCAGGGAACTGGAAATACACACCACCACTAATTTTCTAAACTAGAAAATTAATTGCTTCTTGTAAAAAGAGATTCAATTTGTACAAAACCTTCCCTCTGGCTTAAGTGTAATAGTTCCAACAACTGACTTCTGACAATTCTCAACCAAAAGACTGAAAAACAAGTTTTAGGCAGCAGCAGATTTCAAGTAAATGGAAAGAAAATACCAAAAACTTATCATGATAGTACTGACTGACATAAGAGTCACCACTCCTTCAGTAGCCAGGTCCTGAATCATTTTTTCATATGCACACAGGAGAACAAGGTGTTAAGCACAGTTTCTTAAGAAAGGACTTCTAGAATACAGCTATCCCATAATAGTTGGGGTAACAAGCAGAGTATAGTCATATACCACACTTGAACCAGTCATTAAGAAACAGTTCAGAAAGCAACCCAAATAATAAAATATACTGCATTAATCCAGCATACAGATGACAAAAGAGAAGTCATTCACCCTCATGCTGACTGGAGGCAGCAGCATTGTATTATTTTAAAGTTAAAAAGAAATCTCATCTGTTTGTTTTGTTATTGCAGCTCCCAGGCATAGGCTCACTTAGCTTTCAGACAGGGAATATGTATATTGCATAAATAGCTTTCATACAGTCCTCCTTCTCCTGTGATGCACACAGTAATCACCTGTCTACTTAGAGGCTTTCTATTCTAGAAGTCACTATGTAGATTATATATTCTATCCCAGACTACTTACTTCCCTTAATTGTGCATATCCACTGGGAATACTTCAGAGAATCTCTCCAGAAATGTTGCCATGCTACCAAAACCAGGTAATTGCTCTCACTTTTTTATTTTACTTTAAGACACATCAGATTTCAGGGCTATACTAGACCCACAGCAAGAAGCAAAAATAAACTTAATAATAATCATAACAATCATTATCCCTCCACATTCTCATCATCTTTTTACTTTTCTGGCATTCTTCCCTAGTCAAACCACAGCCCCACTTCCTATAGGTGTCTGTAGAAAAAGCACGACTGCAAAATTTAACCAGAAATGAAAGCAATCAGGCAAAAGCATTTCTTTGTTGCAAAGAGACTTTACTTATATCAGATTGCTTCTTTAAAGAGAACCTCACACAGGCCAGAAGCAGCACCATTTTAAACTGAAGTACAAATGGGTTATTACACAGGGTTCCTGACTTTCCACGCTCCCTCGGTCTCTGCACACTTGACCTCAGCACTGCACTTGCCTCCCAGTGGCAGCAGGAATTTGCCTAGCAGAAGCCTGGCGGTGGGCGTGTGGCAACACAAATAACAGGAATGCTGGAAGGGTATGGAAACATGAGATCCTTTCTGTCCAGCAGCAATCCACTCTTGTGTCAGTATTACAAAAAAGCAAAACACACCATGCAGAGCTGGCCATCACGCTGCTGCCACAGTTCCCCAAACCAGGTAAAGCAGGGTGTGGTTGCACCAAAGTGAAGAGCCAAGATTATCCCAAAGAGCAAATGCTCCCACTGCTTCCCTCTGTCTGACAGTTACTATGTGGCGCCACGAGAATTGGCTCCCCCACCTGATACAGTGAAAAATAAACCCTGAAATGATGGACATATTTTCACTTAGTTAACAAATTAAACAGCTGTATCTTTACTGCTCAATTACAAAATAAAATATTCAGGGTGGAAAGGTATAAAAGATAACAGCCAAAAAGGCATGGGGATCTGCTTCATCAAGGGCCAGACATCAGATAAACTAACATGAAACTGTACTAGAGGTAATTTTTATTCAGAATTTAAGGCAAATGTGATTATAGGAGCACAGTAGGTAAAAAAGAGTATTAAGAGCAAAAAAAAAAAAAAAAAAAAAAAAAGGTAACATCGTCATCAAATTCCAAAATACAAACCCATCAATTTGGCTGGTACAAGACCCTTTAACATAACAAATTCTGTCCCTGACACTGTGAGGTAGCGAGTCCTGAATGATCATGAGGTTCTGCAGCAATATTAAACCAGTTTAGTTATTTTAGTTCAAAAGTCAACATAAAGCCAGTATGGTGGAAGAAACGCCCAAAAGCTATTGCCACTGTTTCAAGAATGTTTCTTAAGGAAAGAAACACTGTCCAGGCAGCTCAGCTTTTCTTGTATGAATACTCTTACCCTGAGACAGACTTATTCCTGACACCAAGGAAGTAGAAAAACACTGTGGAATTGCTGCATGGTTTTTCCCTAAGCCAACACTGCCACACATCCTCAGATTTATGAGAGCTGTAAGCATGCCCTTTTATTTGGCCTCTGCATCCTTCTCTCAACAGCAGCTGTGGCTGCTGGGAAAAGAGAAGCTATTGTTTGAATGATGGAGATGGACACACTACTGCTTACACATATATAGAAAAGGACAGAGCTTGTCTCCCAAATAGGTAAGGTTTGGTCCATACAGACTACAACTTGTGAAGTAGTCCATGCTCTGAGAAGGAGTTTGTGCAAGTGGTAAATAACACAGAGAACAGACATCTTCAGTTGCCCTGAGGTTGCTAGATAGATCTTAAAGTAGCAAAAAAGAAAAAAAAACAAAACAAAACAAAACCACAAACCACCAAGATAAAAGAAGTTAAAAGTATGCAGGATGATAAACATAGCTGGAACCAGTGGATAAACAGATAATGAAGAATATAGTGGGGGTTTTGCCAAGTTTTGTAACAAGAAGAAACAGCACATGCCCAAAGATGTCCAAGGAAAAGTCACCTTTAATACTGAAGAACTCATTGAGTACAACCACCAGAGACCCCTTTAGATGACCCTCCAGGACCATAAAATGACTTCCCATGGAGGTGGAGGCATGGAAATCAGTGCTAGGAGAAAATGATGTTTATGTATTAGCTAGGAAATACATTTTGATGAGTGCTTGATCAGGATGGAATAAATATCCTGTTGTAAAACCTCGCCATACACATCTGGTTAGAGGAGGTATCTTCTGGATATGTTCATATTAAAGAAAATCTGCTTTCTAATATTTCAGATTGTGTCAGACAGTTTATTTCCGGGCCGATTTTGGTATCACAAGCTTCCCAAATCTGGTAAGGTGGAAAGCCAAGTAACCTCATCCTTATCACAAACAGTCAAATGAAGCTTATAAAAGCAGTAGCTCTGATACCTATGGCTTTAATGTAATTCAAAGGCTTCAGTTAAGTTAAATGGTGCTCTAACAATTCTGTTGGTTTACTACCAGTGGTTGGTCTTGATAACACCACAGTCTATGTTTTGCACCAGAAGAACGTTATCTCCCTTGTATCTTGACTAAAATTACTCTGCCAGAAGAGTTCTTCCTCTTGCCTTGGCACAACACGACTCCTATGGCAACTAAAAACACCCATCATGCTTCTTTTAGAGAAGCCAGGAGACTCAAGGAAACCAGAGTAGAGGAAACAACTTCCCTCATGACAAAGCTTTGTGCACCATACACTCAAGAGTTTTAAGCAAAGACTGGTTCATTTCCTCTCAGTTTATGAAATGCCAACAGCAAACATTTGACATCACCTTCATTTTAACAGCAACTGGTTAAGATATCACAGGTACCTGGTTACTGCTTCACCACAGCAGCAGCTCATACCACAACACTTAGGAAGAGCATTCCTTAAGTCCTTCCTACAATTACTCACCTTCTTCAGTGCACTGTTGGTGACTCCTTACTCAGCTGTCCCCATGTATTAGTAACTGATTTGAGTTAATAGTGAAGGCTGCTTTTAGAAGAGCATTCACTACTAATTCAATCAGAAAAGCTACTACAATTGCTTTTCTATCTGTATGGCTTTTCTTTTTCAGAATCTGATGTAACAGAGCCAAAGCTTCCTTGGAAACCATACTTTTCTATTCTTACAAATTCTTATTTTTGAGAATGCAAATAAAAAAAAAAATAATCAGTGTAGATTACTACATCTATGACTTTTTAAGTGTAAGTGAGCTCCAAAATATCCAAGAGACCTATCCCAAAGCTAACCAAATAACACAATGCAGGTATTAGACAGCAATCAGAAGACTAAAACCTGAACAAGACAGTGGAAAATAAGCCAACTGCTGCAAAGAGTTGTAGCTTGAATAACACTCTGAAAACTACAAACTGAATATCGAATAACATAAAGCAGACAGGATTTCAAGGAAAAAGAACCCGAATCTGAAAATTGCAATCATGCCACTTGCCATTTCTTGGGCAGGAAAAGTAAAAGAACATACCTTTGTCTGTGGTACCTTATCTGGTCTGAAGTATCTTTTATTAGTGGGACAACATTAGGGATTATTTACTCCAGCAATACTTAAACGAAAGTGGGAAGAAGGGAATGTCTACTTTACCCAATGGTCACAAAATACATCCCAAATGTTACCTATATCTCAAGCACCCAACAAGGCAGGTTATTTAGGATTTTGGTCTGGGGGTGGTTTTTTGCTTGGTTTCTGCTTGTTTGACATTTTCTTTGTTTGGGTTTTTTAAACTTGAAAGAAACAAAAGCAAATAAAAAACACTAACTTGAGAAACTGAGGAACATGTAAGCAAGGAAACTTGCTTAAGGTACCATTTGGAGGCAGTATAAACCAGTGAAAATCTCTCAAGTCCCAACCTCCGTTGTCTGAATTTACTCACAGTAGCATATTGAAAAGCAGCATCCTAATATTTGACTTGGCAATCAACCCTTATTTTAAGGATTGTATTTCATTTTGTTTTGCTTTGTTATGGAACCTAGTACCTCAAAGTTTCTCTGTCAAGATACAAGTTCATTGCCAAAACAATACTGCAAACCATTTCTTTTACTACATATTCTGTATCTGATTTCTTTGCTCCTCAGTTAATAACATGGTAGTTTTTATTTCCCAGGTAGTCCTATTTCCTATCTCACAACATCCAAAACCTTAAATAGGAAGTACATTTAGGATATGAAATATCTTGAGCTGAATATGTTAAAAGTAAATGCACACGACCTTAATGTAGGGAAGAAACAGCAACACCTCAGGGCAGAATTATGTTCAAGGGAAACAGGGAAGATCTGCTAATACTTATGAAACAACACCCCTCAAGGAATTGCAGTTGAGACAAAAGAATCCCTAACCAACAATAAAATTAAAATTTGGTGATGGTGCCAAGAGTTGCAATGATCCTGCAATAGGCAGCACCTCTCACTGCTGGCTCCAAGATCAAAGCTCAGAGACCTGGAAGTCTCTGACTTGAAATGCAGAAAGACAATGCTTAGACCTTTGGTTTATTACATCCCTTTGAAAAGCTGAACTTTACAACAAATTTCCACAAGCACATCAAATTTCTTGTTTGAAGAAGGTAACATCCAGCCTATTTTCCTGGCTAGAACTGCTGTACAGTGCAACAAAGGAATTTCTAAATATCCCTATTCATCCCTCCACCAGCTCTTATTCTTTCATCCTTACAGATCTTCAAGTTTTACCAGAATCCCGATGAAAGGACATGCTGTGCCCCAAGATCTACATGCAAAAATGAGTTCTTAACTATGGCTGAATTATAATAGCATGAATTATATGACTGAATTATAATAGCATTCCTAGACCCTCTGTTACTGGCACGATGTCATTAAATTAATTAGAGCTACTATAGCTAGAAATACTTTCTCCTCTTACATGAAGATCAAGTGTGTACTCCACATTTCTGCAGGATTCTGCATATTCATAGCATGGTGCTGAAGGAAGACAAAGCTAATCCTAGATTTTATAATGACAAGATTCTTATTCTAAAATGAATCAAAGTAATTGAAATTCTTGCTTCTTCATAAAAGGACCAGTCTTCACCCTGTCATATAATTTCCCCTCAGTTGTTGTTAAACAGCACAATTCATAAGATATTTGTTGTACAAGAGCAAGCAGTCTTTCCATAAAACAGCTAAAACTCCACCAAATTACAGAGAAGTTCAAAGGGAGTCCTCATTTCTTCTCTGCATGTGAAGAACATCATTATGGTAGCCTTGAGACAGAAGAGCAGACACTGAGAGCTGGCTTCTCAGGAAGAAAGCCTGGAAGTGTCATATAATTCCTGAGTATTTGTCCATTCACTTTTACCTTGAATTAAAGCCCAGACTACTGATAAGACTACTCTAACAAGCAGAGCACATTCTTGCAGCATTAACTTCTCATTCAAGACTTCAGGAAGGAAGAGGGTACCTTCAAATTGCTACTCAATTGAAATGTGATCGAACTGCCATCCTCTGAAAACCCAGGGAAGGCATTTCAAAGCAACAATTTTAAATATCAGAATACATCATTTTGCAGCAGAGGCCTACGAAAATCTGTTTCTACTACAAATGCAAGTTCTGGCACTCAACTTCAGCTTTGCACTGTGCTGTCAGTTTACAGACACAACTTCTAATGTATTTACAGACTCTCTAGTCCTACAGGGACTTTCTAAGGGCAAAAAAACTTCCTTCCTAGAACACTATAAATATAAAATAGGCTTTTATTACTGTAAACTTGGACTATCTTTTGAAACCAAACAGTCATAGGAGTTTGTATGCCAAACATTTGTTTCTGCTCACTGGAAGCATCAATTCTACAAAGCAGCCTGAATAACTTTTCCTCCCACACTTGAGTCTCTAACAGTACCAAATATCCTCATCTGACCAACCTGTGTCTGCAGAACTCATGCATGTGTCTCAAAATCACACAGATTATTATGCAGCTTCCTGTCCAAATTCCCAATTCCAAATACTTCTTACTCAGCACTCATCAGTGCTGCTGCTCAAAGTCATCAAAACCACTGGCTTTAGGAAGAAGAAACTAGTTACATGAAAGACATCATCTGCCTCAACCACTCAACTGCATAAAAATCAAGAGCTGCCTAGCAGAAGTGTTATATTCCAGTGTTGTCCAAGTGGACCCCAATAAAGCCTAGGATGTTATTCCAAACAGGATACAAGTATCCTGCACAAAGGAAAAAAAAAAGCTCTTATGACTACTGAGCAAGGTCAGAAGCCAGTCATTTCAGGTAGCACAGTATTTCATCTATGATCTGGCAAGCCTGGATGCTGAAGGACTTCCTCATTTCTGTCTTGTGGGTTTGGGGATGGGGAAAGCAAAAAAAAATCTATTGACTCTCCTTGTAGAAACATATTCACAGAAAAAAAAAAAAAAAGGACTCCACCCCAAAATATTCAAAATATTATTTAAATGTGGTTAATCCCACCTCCATTGCCAAGAGAAAACAGAAACTGGAGCCTAGAAATACGTGTCTCACTCAAGTTTTTTATTTACAAGATAGGGTGGAGTGCCCTTGTGCAGACACTACTCTGTCCTAAGCACCCTAAAACCACTTGGAATGGCTTTATTTTTGCTTTCAACTTACTTGGGCTTCAGAAAAAAAAAAAAAAACAAAAAAAAAAACCCAAAAAAACCCCCTGAAATAAAAGAAAGAATTTCTCTAAAAAGATCATTAAAATTAATTGACCAAAAATAACATGAGACATGATGAAAAAAAAGAGCAGAACTGAACAGAATCAGAGATTGAGTCAACTGAACTAAGTCTGCGTCACAGAGGACAAACCTCAGAGGACAGACATCAGAAGAGGAATTACATTTCTAGGATAAAGATGAGGGGTGAACATGAGAGAAAAATGAGAGGAAAACTGTGTAAGGTTGCACTTATACGAGTCAAAAAAAAAAAAAATCCACCTCTATTCTTTCCCTTCTGAAAGGCCATAAAGAATAATACTCCAGCTGTTAATTTTAAGATGCTTTGCTTTCTTTTTTCTTTTTGGACCTTGAAAAGTGATTTCAAACCAGTTCTTACTGTTTCCTCCCCTCATTAGAAAATTCTGATCACACAACTAAAAGCACTGACACCTGGAAGAACTGAACTGTTTGCCAGTGTTACAGCAGGAAAAAAAGAGGAAGAGAATTCATCAATTGCACTACTGAATATGAGTTCATTTATACAGAAAAAAATGCGCATCTTATTGAATGAAAGCAATATGAAAGTAAAACGCCTCTGCAGTGGCACATCACACCAGTATTTAAACAGCTGAGTGTTCAGGATAGCTTTTATAAATCTAAAAGGGAAATAAATCCAATGCAGCTTCTTCAAGCAAAGCTTCTGGAACAGGAAATATCAAACATCCACATCCTTCCTAAGAAATCTATGTCTTCTCCCCATCGTAGACATTGCCCAAATTAAAATACAAACCCACCAACAGAGCACAACCAGTTGAGTTGTACAGTCTCTAGATTTTCATTTAATTCTGTGTCAAAGAACAAAACTATTATAATGTATGTGTTTAGCAAAACATGATGGCAAATTCTTTTAGCTTGGAAGAGGTATGTCCCACATGTAATGCTCTACATGCTCTCAAAACTGAAATCATCCCTAGAAATCCTACATGGAACCTTGTGATCCCCTCAGAGCCCAAAGAATGCTGCCCTCTCCTCTCTAAGAGCTGTGGACAACTGCTCTTTCAACATCTCAATGAAACTCTTCACCAGCCAGACTAGATACCAACCTTATTTATCATCAACTTTATTATCCTCATCCTATAATTAATTGTGCCTACAATTAATGATAGTGCTCACAAAGACTATATGAAAGGTAGTGTTTATTGTAAACATCTTTTTTTTCCTACTGAATCAATGCTATCTGAGAAGCAGAAGCCAGTGCAAACACCACAAATCTGGGGAGCCAGATGAAATGCCAATCTCTGCCTAAACTCTGAGGTTGCATGACTTGAACACTGCTCTTATTCCAAGTGCTCTTTTTTAATTACAGGTACTAATAAATAACTGAATGACAAAAGAAGTTCACTGATCCTAAGACTTATCCTTCACAGTTTGTGACTTTTCTCTCATTTACTCCAACAACACTTGGCATTTACAACTAGGCAAGTATCTCTATTTGCTACACCACAGATGCAGACATGAAGCTCACCCACATGATGCATTATTTATAAAGAATATGCAGAGTATTCTTTTCCTACAGAGCTGTTCTCTTCCTGTTATATCTTTCTCCAAACCATTTCCAAAGGCTTATTTCTCTGCCTTTGTGTTTCCTCTTCCTTTCCCCCAAAATCTTTCCTCTACCACTGCAGAAAAGCAAGAATGTGTGTATTTGGTAATCAAGGAGAGAACCTTAAGCAAGACATCAAAAAGAAAAGTGTCTAAACAATATCACCTTTCCTGAGTTCCCAATTATCAAAATTATCTAGAAGAACCAAAACTAGAAACCAGATCAGAACCAGAAACTAGGCTAATCTTCCAAAATTCATGAATACTTATCGTGCAGGATGATCTGGATACACAAGGAGCACTGTTTCATGGCTATTTGGAAGTAAAGACCAACTTCACCATCTGAACCATCAGCTACACTGAATGCAGAGGGAGTTTCAGTAGGCAAGACCCAGTAGGTTAAAATTAGATACACACATTCATGGACCTCTCTAAAAAAAAACAAGATACACAATTAACTTGTCCCTTTTTTTTCTTACGCATACAGTCAACTCTATAAAACTTTTTCCTGTTAACCATGTATATATTTTACATTTAAAATGTAATTTGTGTGCTAAAAGTTATTTCCCAAAATTTACATTTGTTTTAAAGAGAAATTCAGGACTCAAACCTGTTCATCCTGACACCATTTATATTTGAGTTAATGTCTCTAATTTAATGATTACCGTTGAGACATAATTCATTTTGTTATTGATCCATCTAACACCAATATAGCAAGCAAGAAGAAACAATAGTTGAGGTCACCATGAAGAAACCCTCATGTAGCACAGATACTGGCAGTTAATAGAGCACTGAAAAGTTTTGTGCTTAAGTACAACCAGGGTATCACATCTGATGATTAAACTCAAAGAATGTCAGAGAACACTCTGGCAGCAATACATGAAACGAGGAAGCGTCAGTCAATTTTTTTGCTTTCACAACAAGAGGAAAAAAAAAAAAGAAAGGCATTTTTATTGTCATAGCACTTCCAGCAAGTTGATTTTAAAAAGGAGATTTCATGCCAAAGTCGGCTGTTTAATCAGATAAAGAAGGCTTTCCTATTTCCCATTGTATAGATCAAGTTGGCTACAGGAGCCACACAGAGCTTTGAGTAGCACATTTTTCCGTGAGGGCTGTATCGTTTGATCATAGCAAAGCACGGGGACTGCTGGGTAATCTGAATCAGAGCTGCAGCAAAAGGGAACCAGGCAGCCTGCTGAGGCCAAGATAACCATGTCACCCCCCATCCCACCGCACTCCCAGTCACAGACCTGGCTGTGGGGGGAAGCACCCATCTCCATTTACAAAGTTGTCATGGAGATTTTCACATCGCTCCCAATTAACATGAATTTTTAATTCAAAGCTCACCTATAATGATTTTAACACATGCTTGCTAAGACCAGCCCCTCTGTAATGATCAAGATTATCCCAACTGCTTTTCAAACAATAAACTTCAAACCTGCTTTGAAGGCGATATGTAGAATTTTCTATGTAAGTCTTTGCAAGAGATGTAGCAATTTATGAACTCAATAAAACCCTGTCCTCTAAAGAGGACAGAGTTTTTGTTAGAAGACAGGACACATCTACCTGTGATGCTCTTCACAGCCTTCCCCAGGAGACTGCAAGCAGCAAAGAATTGGTGGGTTAGGTTAACTGATATCCAAAAAGATGACAGAAGAACCCACGGACAGGTGAATAGGTCACAAGGGACCCCTGAGCAGGACAAAGTTTAGAAGCTCAGCTTTTCATCAGGTACTGCCCCTGAAACACCTTTCTGGTACTTCCAGCCTCCTAACTTCTCCACAGCAGCAAGCAGCCCTTCAAGTCTCCACCTTCTTCTGTTGACTTGTCTTTCACACTCCAAATCTGAACCAAATTTGGTTCTGGACTATGAAGAAGGCACTGCAAGAAGATCCATCCAAGCATTTTAATGCTTTTCACTGAAATCCTCTTGAAACTGAGGAAAGGTTTCCTCCTCACTGGCCTGGAGGAAAGGTCTTCAAAGCTGCAACCAAGAAAGTGCCAAACTAAAAACATTAGAGACTGATTAAACACAAACTCAAGCCACTGTCACTGTATCCTGAAATGCAAGACAAATACTTTCCCATACTTTCACAAACACTGCCATTATTCCATGCACTAGCAGTACTGGTAATAACTGAACAGGTCAGTTTCAGCATCCCTGTATAAACAACATGTGAAAAGCCTGTAATGTGAAACTGGAGCCAGTGCTCTACATTGGGTTTATGTTGTATGTTTAAGTAGAAGCAGAGCACTAACTGAGGCAATTCCAATTTGCTTATTTATTTTCTGAGTCCCAGTGGGCAAGAACGTAACTGGTTCTCATAGAAGCATTTGGAGTGAAATAAAAGAGAGCACTGTAAGTTTACATTGTTACATTTAATAATTCTAAAAGAAAATTATGGGGTGGGTGTTTTCTTGTTGTCATTCTCCATCACATCATCATCCCAGTCTCTCAAACGTTGAGTTTGAGAAAATGCAGCAGGCTCCTTTCTGCTCCATCTAGTACAGACAGGCCATGTGCCCATCCACTCACAAAACAGAACAAGGGATTCATGCAGTAAACCTTGGTTTTGCTTTTTCCATTTCAAGTTTCCTTTCATTTTCACATACTGAAGCACTGTAGATGTGATCACTTTTCCCAAGTACTCCAAAACCTTTTACACTTCCCTTGCCCTTATATTTCCCTTCAGAGAAAGTGCCATTGCCAACAGTCCAGAGCTTTAAATTCCATATATACTGGTATTAACTGCCATAATACTATTTCTAAATGCAACATTCATTCAGCCAAATGCTGCTGAGAACTGAATGATCTCATCTCCATCTCATGACTAAAAAGCTTGTTTTGAGTTAGCAATTTTTTCACACGCTGTTATATCAGTTTGCCATAAAGAAAGATGCTGTTCCTACCATCAGTTCAATCCTAGAATCCTAGACTAACCCAGCTTGGAAGTAACGTCAAGAAATCACATGGTCCAACCTTTTGTGGGAAGGAAAGCCTAGATAAGATTTCTCTAGTTCCATGTCCAACCACATCTTGAAAACATACATGTTTAGAAAAGAAATTAACAGAAAGAAACAACCCCAAAAAACTCCAATACCTAAATGACAAAGGGTTAGACTAAGGAGTCAAAAAACTTCAACAAATCAAATCATGGCACATTCTTTAAGTAAGTAAACCCCTCCATGTGCACAGACATTGTAACAAGATAATAATTTTGAAAGAGTATTTAGAGAATTTAACACAAGTTACTCCATCACCAGCACATTTATGTTTATTAAAGAAAAGCTACTAAGCACAGCTATTAGCAACAAAAAGCAGCTAATTTTCAAGTATAAGACCTCTGCATTTAAGTGATGAGAACAACAGTACCTGTGACACTACTTTGTCCTGTCAGTAGCTCATTAACAAAAACATCTTAGCATATTCTTAACTGCAGTTGCAGCATGTCACAACTAACTCCCGTGATATGTTTATCAAAATGACAGGCTATACAAGGTACTATTTCTCTTCTGCAGAAAAACAACTGCAACTTTGTTTTTCTCAGTATGTTTTTCATCTTCCTTATATGCTGTCCATGACATCCTCCCAGTAGAAGTATCCTTCCTACTGGGTGCTTCTTCCTTATGTACTATCCATGTGGAAGTGTCCTTCCTACTGGGTGCTTTTCAAATCTTCATCTTTCTTCAGAGGAAGAAAAATGTGAAGAGGCCATTTAATTCTAACCTTGGCTTAACAGCTTTATGCTCAATATCATTTACTGCAAATTAGTGCTACAGCAAGAAGCCATGGGAAGAAATGAGCACATTCTACATTTTCTCCTGTTACTAGAAAGGCTTTCCAGGACACTTACAACATAGTGAGGCTTCATCTATTTGAAGAAACTATCTTTGTCAAACTAAGCCAAAGGTGAAGAACTTTTTACATACCAAGGAAAAAAAAAAAGTACAAAAAATACCTGGCATACCATTTTAACACACTCTGCATTATTCACTGATAATGTAAAGTCAGATGGCCCAAAAGTCTCAGGCAACCTTTGAGTTAAGCCAATAAGCCAGCTCTAAACAGACAACACAGTTATGTCAACAAAAGAAATGCAGGCTAGTCAAACTCAGTGTTTTTACTGGGGCTAAATTTGGAAATTATATCATTTCCAGAAATAGGAAAAAATGCTAAATACTTCTCTTTGACTATCAGGAAGCAATAGAGGACAGAGTATGCACTCAACAGTGCTCTGCTACCTGTGAAATGGAGGTACACAGCCTGGTGATAAATGGAGTGCTCAGAAGGCTGAAAGCAGCTGACCATTTCCAAAAGCTGATGAGCAGAAGTTTCCAGCTACAATTTGCTGGTCAAAAAATCCATGAAAAGAGACGAAGAAAACATTTCACCTGTTTCTATAGAATACAGGAGTAAGAAAGGCAAGCCAGGATTGAACAAGTAATTCTGGTAGAAGAGACATAACAGGACACTGCTACTCTTATGTTTTCAGTTTTTAAAATACATTTCTCACAGATGAAAACCACACTTGAGTGACTAAAAAATGTATTCTCCTCTTCCTGCCTATCAGCAAACTTTTTGGGCTGAATCACATTACAAACAAGTCACACTATGACATGTAGGTGCTTTTTGGTTTGCTAGAAAGATCTGAAGAAAACTGAGAATAGAGATAAAATACACTGCAGTGAAGTCACTGTACTGAATTCATGACATCATAATTGTTGCCATGGCAACTAGCTAGTATCAAGCACAGAATACTGCCTTCACCGCAGAATCAAGGAGCACCCGTGCTGCCACAAAAATAAATGTTCTTATTTGAACAAAAATCCAGTCAACAACACAGGAAATACGATATTACTGCAAGTGGACTGCTTTTTCTATACCTCTTGTTTTGTTCACCGGGTGTGAGACTTTTTTAACACGGTGGCACACATAAAGAGGTCTGATATATATGATAAAAAGAGTAATTGAAATAACTATGATTTTCTTCCAGTGTTCCTCAATTTTTCCAGAACAGTAGTTCTTCTTGTGTTTTTCCTCTCCTATGCATATGACTGCAGTCATATACAACAAAACTCAGTTTAGACATGAAACAGAGGGAAAAAAGAATCAAAAATCCTCCAGTAAACAACATTTTCCATTTCTTATTTCAACAAGCCAGAGACAGTCAAACTGGAACTGTCACACAGCAGCAGAACTAACTGATAAAGAACATATTCCACCTTTGGAGCCCATGGCTCCCTTTGTTTAAGGAGTGCACTAGCAGCGCCTTCGAACCCCAGTCACGGTTTTTCATGCACTGACTAAACACAGAGCTTCAAATCTGCAGGGCTCCCACAACAGCTTCCTTGTAAATAAAAAACCTCAACCTTTTTCCTCTGAACAGTCCTATTTCACATGAGGCAGATCTGCTATTTCCAGCTCCTCCTCATTCACAAATATAAAAGCTCCAAAAACTAAAAAGAAGCAGTTGCCAATTTATCAGGTCACAATTATGTTTGTGAGTAGCACTTAGATATAAAATGCACAAGTGCCTCATTTGATGTTGCAAGCTGAAATATCTGTGGGAATAAATCTGTATTAAAGAGGCATGTGAAGGAAAGCACATCTGAAAATTAACTTCTTCAAATTAACTTGCTGAATACAAAAGTCAAGAGCTGCAGGTCAGTAATGCAGATAGTGTTTCACAGTTCAACCTTATGGTTGATTAGCCCCAAAGAAATTGTTTCAAAACAAATTTTAACAAACTGGCCATGCTATATAGTAAAGTATACTTATTTACTCAATGGTTCCTAAAGAGCAATCTAATAAATTATTGCTGGACCAAAGAACACTTACACATAACTACATGTAATTAGTCCATGTGTCTAAACAGTTTCAGCACACACTGATGGGGTTTTCTTAGCTTCTAAGAAAACAAAACTGCCCTAATTATCAATTAACAGCACATTTCCACATTGGCTTGGTGCCTTTGTAGGACACTTTCTCTACTGGTATCAGGCACATTGATGACAAGAAAAAAGAAAGGCCAGAAGTACTGCCGTAACCTGCTCTCTCCAGCCTCTTTATAAAGACTGTTTTAACAAATAAGCACTGGACAAAGAGAATACAAACAATAAAATCAGGAGTTTCAGATACTGAGGATTAGTAGACAGCTGTATCCCATATGCCTCTGTCCTCAGAGTTCTCTTAATATTACTTCACGCAACCAAGAATGATGACTAGTGCTTGAATGATGACTCCAAAGAAATCCCAAGTTTAGGGTTTTCACCACGGTATGAAGTGTACTTGGGAAATTATTAGAGTTGACAACACATTCTAAGGAAATCATGGAGTGTGCCAATGTACTCCCTCCCACAGAAATGTAAGGAAATGAACAGTCTTTCATAGGTTTTTAAAAGTCTTAGGAACAGATGCTGCCTTTGGTGAATACAACTGTGATTCCACCCATATATCTTAATACATCAAATTCAGTTAAAATAACTGCCACAAATGCAAAAAACTAAGGAAATTGATAAAACCTCAAGCAAGGTACATCACAAATGCAGAATCCTCTTCTCTGCAACTGAATATAAATTTAAGTGTCCATATTATACAATTCACAAACCTATCTGTGATATAAACACAGGACAAATGGCAATGACATTCCCTTCCTCATTAGTACACACTGCATTTCCAGCTCTTACACAATATGAAATCACTGCTTAATAAGTAATAAAAAAACCCACCATGTCTGCAGCTGATTTTGCTGTTTGAAAGATTGACAGATTAATTGATCCCTTAAGCAACTAACATGTCTTCTCTGAGTGCACACAGAAAATTATGGATTATCTCAAGACTTTACAAAGCTTTTTATATGACTTTGAAATGAACTTGTTAAATTAGGTCTTCCCCAACAGTCCTTCTGTTAAGTCTAACTTTTATGTTAATACTAAATAGGGGAATGCAAGATGTATGCAAGAATGCTGGCCCAGCTCTGCAATTTTTTCTTGTATTATTTCATGTATCACTACTGTAACAGAAGCAACAACTAAAAATGTTCTGCTAGGATCTGTAGAGATGCCCAAACTACTTGCAAACCTAACTAGAGACACCACAACACAAAGAAACACCACCTGTCCCTCCTCTCTCCCCCGGCAAATCAAGTTGAGAAAAGCTAGGGGATTTAAGATGCCAAACAACTATTATAACTCCTTTATTCAAACTTCCATATGGCAATTTTTTTCCACTGTTGGGAGTCCATCATCCACAATTACAGGAAACTTGAGTGTAAAAGCACTTAAATACTATGCTATATACACTAAATTTAGCTGGTAGTTTAGAAATAGTTATGTTTACTCTAGATACCATTAAAATGGGTTACAACATGTGCCTGGATCCATTTTCAATTTTAACTGTGCTGAGAATGATATTAATGAAATATTTTTTTTCTAACCAGGCATGGCTAAAGCATGATCTCAGCAAGTTTTGAGGCACTGGGCTTTATTCACACATTAGTATATTTAGAACCAGTGCCTTATGCACCACTGAACTCAACCATGTAAGATGCACCCACATTACAACTGGGTTCCAAACCAAACTGAATCACAGAATGATAAAACACAGCATTTTAATTTCTTAGAACTGAGAGGATATATTCTTTACAATGCCACTATCTCCCAGTGTAATGAGTAAAGGAATAGTCTGGAAATAAAAATAACTCAAATTCTACAGGTTTCTGCAGTCCCCATCTGTAGGATAATCCTCATACTCAAGACCCTCAACTTGTCTTAAGGCCTTGAGAATCTGCTCAGTTGTGGATCTCTTTCTTACATGAAGTAGTAACAGAGGCACTGAATTTTTAACATACATCCTCTTATATGCACAAACTTTGAGAGCAAAAGGAGCTGCCAGTTCTCCAACTCCCTGGTAGGGAATCAAAAATTATTAGGAAAGCCCTTGGAGCAACCTCACACTTGTTCTCCAGAGATGAAAATGTGCAGAGCAGATAAGGAACATCATCTTACTTAAACTCTTTTCGAGTGCTCCTGAACAATATGGAAAAGGAGTCAGGTACAAAATTTAGTATGTACTGGGAAATAAATGGAAAGGCATTTTCTTTTTGTTTGGAAGAGAACTAAAATCACCATCCTGGCTCTGACCAGAGATCTATCTACCTGACTCTCCTCCAACAACAGGCAACTACGGAAGACTATAAAAACAGGACAAGCACAGGGATAGTTTCTTTGATTACATTCCCAAACACCAAGCTGCAGCCCAGCCCATGACTGAGACAGAGATAAAGAATAACACGCTTAGCCCTTCTTTGTACTTCCTTGCACAAAGTAGAAAAAGAAAAAGGGTGAATTGATACATGAAACATTTGTGCAACTTTAGGAGACTCACTTTCTGCAAAACTGAGTAAAACCAATCAGGAAAACAACCAAGTTTCCAGTTTACGTTCTTCCACCTGATGTGTTTTCATATGAGAACTTTTACTAGAAGCCTGTCTTACAATCACGGCTACTTGGCCATTTTTGTCTAGGGCAGTGGTTGCCCAGGGTTCATGGGCAGCAGTGCAGCCTGGCAGATGTATTCTCTTCCTTACCTTGGCACATACCCATCCCAACCAAATCAAAGCCATCCTGGCAAGAAACCAGGAGCTGAATTAAGGTTAGTGATGAAGAGATTCAAGCTGGGATGTGTGACACACTGACTGATTTGATGTCACAAGCTACTAAACATCAGACTAAATACACAGAAGTTCTCCATCGTTCCAAAAGATACTCCTGAATTCCCAAGTTTAGCTACCTTGGCTGCCATAAGCTGTCTAAAATATCTGTAATGGGACTGAAATGGAACAGTAGGTAAAGATGTTCTTATTATAAAGTCCATTTAAGGGAAATTACTTTTAAGTTGCATGCTTCACTTGGGATACTGAAAATACAACAATTCAAATTGTGTAGTTCAGACCAACATAAATTCATTAAAAACAGGAAAGCATCATTGCAAAGTCAATAATACCTTAAAAGGGCCACATATTTCCAAACACTGCCAACAGATACCTTCATTCAAAAAACAAATGTTACAAGTGGAAAGCTACTGTTCCTTCTGCTCTCCTACCTCCAGTCTCCTCATACAATCCCAACACATTCCTGCAAGAAGCCAGGACTGAGTTTTACAGAGTCTCTATCAAAAGGGACAACAGTCCACAGAGTCATGGCCCAATACTTACCATGCTTATGTTCCCTCTTTTTTTGGGCAGCAGCCCACCCTTCAGTTGGATTAAGTTTAACATGAACTGTACCCTTAGGTGTGGTGACAAAGCAACTCCAAGCATCCCTCATAGGTTACAATCTGAATAATCTGGGCTACTTCAGGCAATTCAGATCACAGCCTTTAATAACTCAGCTGATTTTAATTGAAATGGATTGACGAGTACCCAAATGGAAATACCTACTAACAGGTGCAGTGGAACAGGAAACACCAACAAACAGAAACAGTAAGGTCTTCTACTACTCCAGTCAGAGCTAGAAGAAGCTATCCCCAACCCAAGCCTTCTGTTACCTTTTCCAAAGCATATGTGCATGCAGGTGTGTGTACATGCATCGGAGGATGGGGTGAGAAATGCTCCCAGAAGAGCTGGTAGGGAGGGGAGGCAGCATTTACTGGCATATCCATCTCTCTGCAGCCTTAGAAAAATTCAAGTATCTATTTAAACTCACATTTGAAAATTCAAATAAAAGCAATAACCTACTAAAGATCAGCAGGTAAGAAACAAAATTATGAATACTTAGGAATGAATCTTTGCCAACAGAATTCCTGAAAGAAATTTGAATCTCATTTCCCATTCAGTAGAATGTATTAACTAATAATGTAGAAATGAGTGATTCAAACCTGAATCATTTCTACCTGTATTCACTGTACACTCCTCTCCCTCTGCTGCAGCCAAGTAGTATAAAACCACAACTTCACACTGGTATGGTCAGGCACAAATTACTAAGTCACATGGTATTTTTCAAATAAAACTGAATCATCGAAAGGACAAAGAGAACAAACAGCGAAGGAGCTCACTGCAAAAAAGATGGTGACTTCCTAGCAGCCCTCAACAAAAAGGAGGAGGAAAAAGAAGCAAGCTACATCTCCAGCCTGATTCAACAGGTTTTTCTACACTTATTTTTAAGTCTTCAACTGTATTTACTATTTTAGTAACTCAGATGTTGATATCTTCCTTTTCCAAAGCTTCATGCCCTGTCATACAGTGTCAAACATGCTATATATGCTACTTCATCTCTATACAGCCAAATCAGATTTCTGGGAAGAAAAAAATAAAAGGAACGATGAGCAAAAGGTTTCTTGTCACAATATTACAATTTATAGAAAAGATAAATCTGCCTCAGAGTGATCATATTAAATGGCCAAAGCACTTATGCTTGGGTTTGGTGGGGTTTTTTTTAAGGATGCTTTACAAGAATGTCAGCCCAAAATTTAGCAGAAGTAATGGGGTCTGTAATTTCCCAAGTACTTTTGTCAAAATGTCCTTTAAAGCCACAGTCCTTTCTAGAGATGTGTCTCACTACAAGCAGCACTAAAATAATGGGAACTACTTAACAGTCTCATCCACTATCTTTATTAGAGTTTCTGCCCTTGCTACCATTAATGCAATCATACCCATGACAGTACAAACCACACCAAATTTTCAGCACTTATTGGTTTCCAAGCTCCTATTCTACCTAGGTGCAACTCCATCTCTGGCTTCCACAATCTATATACAGCCTGCTGCTAAAAGAGAAGGTCCAGCATAGTGCCCACAGCTGTACATTCCTACCACTTCCCTTTAGCCAGTACCATTTTAAATCAAGTGCAGCTCATCAACTCAAATCAACTGTGGTTTTGCAGTGGTTCTTATCAGTCTAAAAGCAAAGCTATAACTAAGCCAACCAGAATACTGCTGCTTTTGAAAGGAGGAAGCTTCCTTTCCCTTCCCTTCACTTTCACTCAATAGTTCTTCCTACCCCCTTGCTTGCACTTAAAGGTCTTTGTGGAGCCAATTTCATAAACCAAAGATGTAAAATGATCTGGAGCTGGTTCTCCACCAGGTTAGCAAGTTAACTGGATTCCAGGATGCTCCAGGTTAAGTCCTAGGATAGGTGCCAAGTAAATGGTAGGATCACATGGCTGAGAGCATGAGTCCCCATTTATGCCAACAGGAAAGCCATCTGAGAGAATGAAAGTAAGAGAAGACTTGTGTCAACACATATGCTTCTTGTTCCCTTCCTTGATTGGTACTGCTATTTGTCTAATCTCACTGTAAGCCAGTTCAAAGAGCTAAACCATCAAAAAACCTATTCATTATTTTTGGCGAGGCTTGTTTTCTGCCAATTTAATTCCCTGAACTAGCTCAGCAAAGGAATCCAGCAAGCATCTGCACCAGTGCAGGGAAGGAGGCAGGAACACACAGGGAGATGAGGACAGGCTGGGCCTGATTTAAGCTGTCACTGAACCGCATACCCTGGAGCAGATCTGCATCACACCATAGTTAGAACTGACAGTAATCTGTGCCTGTACAACGGGAGGCCTCCATCGCTGACAGGAGTGTGCCAACAGTGCCAGAACTGAAACATCCTCGGCAAAGTTTGACCTGGGCACCAGCCTGGATGATTGCATGTAAAAGCAGAAGAATCAAAGCCCTCTTACCCTCAGAGACACTAGGAAACATTAGCTAATTTTTCCCCCAGCAACACCCCTGTGAAAATGTGCTCTATAATTCCCATTACACAGATTTAGCCCAGAACAGCAAAGCAAGCAAAATTGGTGACAAACTCGGGATTGGAATCCAGTAAATCCTCTACACCAAACCAACACTTCATCACTCAACTGCATTATTAACCCTAAACTAATTCAATTAGTCAGTAGCAGCCCATAAAAAACTCCTTTTGCAAAGACTTTCTAATTCACTATAAAGCTCAAATACAGTTAACAAATGTAGGTATTTCCTAGATAGTTTTGAAATAAGAAACTAGGGAAAGGAATAATACTGAGATCTTAAGTAATTATTTCCTTTTCTATAGAGAAAAATAAGTGCACATGAAGCAGCATGAGGGCCTATTCACACTATTCAAGAAATTTAATGCAAAGAGCCACAGAAAGGAAAATACATCTACGGATTCTTTTTCTCTCATATTTCCATTGTAAAACTATTTCATGTGAAATGCCAGCAATTATTTAATACACCCTAACCAAGACCAGTATCTTCCCTTAAATTTATCTCCTACACTTAAGCCCAACAATTCCCACACTTAACTTGTTCTGTGTAACAATGAAGCACATTTGGAAAAGGAGGGGGATTTGTTAACACAAGCAAATCTCTGCAGTAGTGAACAGCCAGCACTGTAAGTCTATCCAGCAACCCGAGATAGTCTTTCATTCACATTCCAGCTTAAGCACAGCCAAGCACATCACATTTGGGACGCTCAAGTCATACTTAATTTTGTTCAACACCTTCTTTTGACAACAGCTTTGTCACCAAGACTCAAAATACGCATGTCAAAAAAGACAGTCATTTGCCAGGACTGTCACTGATTCTCTCAAGATAAAAATAATAAAGCTGTAAGTGCAAGGAGCAGAGGCTGCCTAATTGTCAGCTGTATAAAGCAGAAATATCAAGATTATTGTCCTGAGGGCAACAAGAGTTTAAGAGGAATAGAAGATGATGCTGCAACCTGTTTTGAAATCTTGAACTCCACAGGAGTCAAAATTTAAGGAAAGCAAATGAAAACTCAGTGCATGCTACAAAAAACCACTGCTAATTTGCCAGAGAAACAGGAGAGTAAACAAACCTACCTAAGAGGGACTTACACCCTATTTAACAGCAAGACACTGGATAACAGATCAACCCAGCAAAAACATCCTGGACAGCATGGGCAAAACATTTACTCCAGAATTCTTTTCATCCTCACATATCTGGATATAAAGAAAACAGTAAAAGTGTGCTACTCTAAATGTGGAATTTACTGCTTGAAATCTGACAACTATTATTTCAGTGACAATGGTATTCCAAACCTCATTTTTCTGGGCAATAAATTATTATGATCAAGCCCAAGTAGGAACAGCACTTCTTCACACACAAGGGACTCCCAACACAGAGTATGCTGGTGCTTCCTTGGGCTTAACAGACAGACCAAGGTGAAAGCAACCTCACTGATCCAGTCAAACGAGGCACCTCCGGACATCGCCACCGTCGCTCGCCAAGACAAGCATTCACAAGGTATCCACATCCAGCATCAGGGAGCCAGTATTAACATCTACTGCTTGAATTACGGCTGCAGGCTAATCTTGGAGAAATTGATAGTGACAGCAAACCTGAGATTTTTTTTTTCCTATTTAAATAACAGAGTGGGAAGCTTAGATTTCTCCCCCTTCCTTCTGGGAAGCAAGAGGGAAGCTCTAGCTTCTCCTGTTTTAAAACCATCCTGACACACCTTCCCAATTCTGCTTCACATGCAGCAGCATGGCTGCGGGCATAGCTTGGCCTGTTTCCCAACCAGCTGTCGGACTGCTAAGTCTTGGTCAGTTTTGAAAAAGAGAAGAAAAAAAAAAGATAAGACAAAATATGCAGCATCACCTTAATAACTGAGTAGATGTAATCAGGCGGTGGAACTGTTTCACAGGAGTACACCTCCTTCTGTCTCTAATATATTAAAAGCTGAAAAGACAGCCAAAATAGAGTATATTCTCCTGATAAAAATTAGGAAGCACTGTAACAGTAGGACAGCCCTCCGTTCTCACAACAGCCAGGTAGACAACAGTGAAGAAAAAGTTTCTTTTATTCTCTGACCTGACACACACAAAGATGGTCCAAGGAACTGCTTAAAATCTGACACCTACCTGCGACAAACTAACACAGAAGTCTGAGACACAGACAAACACTCAAGACTGAGCAGTAATACCCACACAGCAGTCAGGGCACCTTCTGACAAGTGAAGGTGATGCCAGGGTTTGGGAAAAGGCGCATTATGCTAACATGTTACCTAGGGGTTTCACTGGTGAAGACACATTTCTATCCCCAGCACATTCCAGTAAAATTTTAAGCTGCAAAACAGGCACACAGATACATGTTTGAGAGAAATACATCTGTATTTTGGCATGTAAATGCATGAATTCAGCATTACAAACCCCAGCTCAGCCATAAGACTGCACAAGGCTGCTGTCCAGTATTCCATTCTATAAAAATTACTAAAATGTCAGTGACAAAGAAATTTTGCTTGCAAGATGCAATGTACATTTTTATCATGCTGGATAAAATATCTACAGTCTCAGCAGTGGTTAAATTGCTGCTATAAAGGAAATTGTCCTCAGATAAATGGTTTCCCTATGAGAAGGTTTCAGTGCTACACCTCACCCCAGGTCAATAAATCAAATTAACTGCACCTTGTCCTCTGGCCAATGACATCATCGGCTTGACCACATCTTGTGAAGCGAGTGCAAAAACATATGCTATTTAAGGCATGAAATCATATTACTGCTTTTTGTCCAGCCAGCCTTGTGCTGTTGGTCTGTGAAACAGTCAGTCACCTGAACAGTCTCATTACAGCTTCTACAGCTTTTTTTTTCCTTCTTGTATTCAAGGCCTGTCTTTGCCGAGGTTGAAGAAAAAAGGATAAATAATCTGAGTCATTATTTTTTAAATCAAAATGCTTTTCATTAGCTGCAGTGCAGTATTTTGTGACAAATTAAATTTAGATCCAAACTACGAAATACACCATCTGCACTTGCACGTGAACGCTCTTCCTAGTGGTGTTTCAAAGATGTTTACATGCTAATCTGGCACTGCTACTCTGAAGTACCCTGCTGTTCGGTCCTTTTTCTCCACAGGGTGAAAACAATGGCCACTAATGAAAACCTACAGAGTTTTATTTGAAACCCATCCCTGCATAAATATTTTCTATTTTAAATTACTGCCGCCCCCTAATCAAGTAGCCCATTTGTTTTATTTCTAAGTAGACTAATATCTGGTTTAAAACTGAATTACTCCAGACAATTTAAGAGGATTAATTTCAATTTTCACTTGGCGTTCTTATGACACAATCACAGAAAACTTATCTTCCTTTCTATACCCTGTACTGCCTAGTGGTGTCTTCTGTCTTGAAAGCAAAATCTAAATGAAAGAGAGAGGGAAAAAAAAAACCTCAACCCAGAACAGTCAAAGATACAAGCAGTGACAAAAGCATCTGACACAGTGCACTGTTAGACCTCATCCACATTAAGCAAAAAGAAGGTGAATAAGATTATCTTCAATGTATTCAATTCTGTTTGTGTTCAGAGGGAGAAGGAAAGCTGTTTAGATTTTGAGTGTGTCTTCTATAGCCCTCTCAGTGCCAGGAAACGTAAATTAGAAGCAACTCTCCTTTAAGGAAAAGAATCAAGGACAAAGGGACCAAAAATGCCCAAGCCTCTGAAAAGCAGATATGAAAGGAACAGCTTTACAGTCTTGAGTTGCTATAAATTAAAAATAAGCTCCTTATTTAAAAGACATGAGTGTTTGAGAATCTATGAGCAGATCTGATGCTGCTCAAGCCCCAGGAGGGTTTTGTTTTTGCTGGCAGGGGTGGAGTGGAGATGGGGGGGTCATTTTGGTTATTAGTAAATAAATCAAGCAGCAGAGTGAGGCCTAGGCGCTTGCCAGAGGAGCCGAGGCCTGGCTCTCCCCCTCCTCTCCTCACACAGCCTGGGTTTGATCTCGGGGCCCTGTGGGTTTGCCAAGAAAATTTAAAAAAAAAAAAAAAAGCGAGAGAGCGAGAAAGAAGAATCATATTGAACCACAAAAGCACATGGGGCGAATGTAAAATATAAACACGGCGTTGGGCTCTGAGTGGCTGTTATTAAAGGTCTGAATTACTAAACATGAGAGGCGGGGAAAGCCGGGCGGCCATTTCAATAATATAAACCTCCCCGAATTAGACATTATTCAAATGAGAAGGAGAGAGAGGGAAGAGAGGGAGAGCGCGGCGGAGAGGGACAGGACCGGCACCGCCGTGCCCTGGGGCAAAGGGGGAGCGGGGCAAACACCGCCGGGGCAGATCCGGCCCTCGGGGCGTGCGGACCCGGCCTCGGGGGTGGGGGGCAAACCCAGCCCTCGGGGGGGTCCCTCTCCCGCCGGAGAAAGGCTCGGGGGGGCTCTGCCCGTGCACCCCGCAGTCACCCCCCCCCCCCCCCACCGAACCCGCCCCTTGCGAGGAGAGGGGGGGGAGCTTTAAATGAAAAAGCCGAACCACGCTCTGCTCCTGCCCCCCCCTCCCCCGCACCCACCCACCCCACGCTGCAAGGCCCAGGCTCTGGGGAAATAAACCCCGGCTTGGCGGGGGGGAGGGTGTTGCGGGGAAGGGGGGGCAACGAGGGGAGCGATAAGGAAACCGAGTCTATCTGCCTCCCCAGGCCGCAGCCAGGGGCCAGCACTCCCGGCCCCCTCCGCCCCGCCGCCGGGGGGACCCTGCCCCACTCGGGCGACCGGCCGGGATCGCTCCTCCAGCATCCCTCCCTTCCCCCCCCCCCCCCCCCCCAAATCCATGAATATGTAAAGCGGGTTTATTGTGGGCGTGCGGGCCGGGTGGCGGCCAAGCCACCCCCGAACGCTTTTGGGTGTGGGGCTGCCTCCCCCCTCCCTCCCGGCGTGTGTGTCCCCCCTCCCTCCCGCCCCGACCCCTCCGCCTCGCCGCGCCGCCGCCGCCCATCGCCCCCATGGCCGGTGCCCCGGCGTGCGGGCTCCGTGTGCGGGAGGGACGGTGTGTGCGTGTGTGTGTGTGTGTCTCCCCAGCGCGGGGAGGCTGCTCTGCTTCTCCTTCTCCTTCCCCCCCCCGCTCCCTCCTGTGCCGTTAATTATAATAATCCTGAGTACTAATAAATTATGCTAAGCGGGGCCGGGCGGGCGGGCGGGGGGGGGGGGTGCGCCCCGCGCGCGCGAGTATGAATATGAATATGTAAAACGCAGTAATGATTACCTGCCGCCGCCGCCACCGCCGCCGCCGAACTCTCATCTTGACTCGCTGCTCCTCCGTCCGCCATTTTGAATATTTTAACCAAAAATCGGCCGCGCGATAAACCCTCCCCCCTCCCCTTCCCCTCCCTCTCTCCTCCCTCCCTGCCCGCGCCGCCGCCGCCGCTCCGCGCATGCGCTCCGGCCTCTGCGCTCCCCCCCTCCCCTCCCTTCGCCTCGGCCGCTTTCCCGGCGAGGGCGCGGAGCGGCGCCGCGCATGCGCAGCGCGGCCGGACCGGCTCGCTCCCCCCCAGCCGCCGGCGGGCGATGGGGGGAGGCGCGTGCGCACTGAGGCGCCCCCCGCGCGCCCCCTCAGGGCACGGGGCGGTCCGAACCCCCCCCCCCCCCCCCCGCCAAAAAAGGTCCTCCCCGTGGTCATTATTAGGGTTTTGTTTTTTTTTTTTTGTGGTTGTAAAATCCAGGTAATTTACAGGGGACAAATTGAATGTTTAGGGGGAAAAATCTGAGGTGGAGGGAAGGCAGAGAATGGATGTGTTAGGGTAAAAACAAGGTTATCCGTAGTGGGCAGGAAAGAAAGGTTTTGGGGATAAAACTGGAGGGGAGAGAATGAACATTTTGAGGTAAAATTGAGGTAATCAGGAGTGGGCAGGAAGAGGAAATTTTGTGGGTAAAATCTGAGTTAATCTGTAGGGGAGGGAAGTGACATATTGAGGTAGAACCAAAGCTGTCTGTCAGTAATGGATGGGAAAGGAAAATTGTGGGGCTAAAACTTGAGATGATCTCTAGTGGAGAGAATGGACATACTGATGTAAAAATTAGGTAATTACTAGTGACGGGAAAATCTGGGGGGAAAACTTGAGGTCATCTCTAAGGAAAAATAAGTATTTTGCAGGAAAAATCTAATTGAATCTTTAGGGCCAGAATGAACAATTTGAGGATAAGGTAAATGTAGCCATTGGATTTTCATGCTGGGTCATCTAGGTAATTATCAGGGACAAAATTCATATTTTGGAGGTAAAATCCGAGGTAATCTATAGGGAAGAGAAGGAAGATTTTGAGGTAAACTGAGGTAATCAGTAGTGGGCAGGTAGGGGGATTTTTGAGGGGTTAAAGCTTGGAATAATCTGTGGGGGACGGGTGCCTGTCAGGAGCCTCCCAGTGAACGGGTGCTCCAAAGGCGCTGTGGAAATACCCGTCTGGACTGCACCTGCACCCAGGTACTGCCTGAGCCCCTGTGAATAAAGAGGAATTGCATCCAGGGAAAATGGAATCACACAACCTGTGGTTCTCATGGAGGAGGGTGCCTGAGCGAGGGTCTGGTTTTCCTCTGGAAAAGAGTGGTTGCACGGAAGCGATTCTCCCGTGTTCAAAAAACCCCACCCCAACATTCCCTTGTTCTGGGCAACCCAATGCTCCTGGGGTGCTTTTCTCAAATACTTTATCCTCTTACACTTCCCGCGTCAAATTGTCCTGGAAGGGGAGTCAGGTTTCATGCCTCCCTCGTTAAAGGGGAGTAAATATGAGACCAGAGGGACCAACAAATAAAATTAGCTTGAGATTCAAAGCTTCCAAATCAGGACGAGCAATTAGCCAGAGTGGCAAAACTTTGTTAATTCCTGACAGATTTGGCAGAGTAAAAATAAAACTTACTCACATTATAATATTGCATAAATACACGTTATCCCTGAGCTTTGTAATGTACGTCCAGAAAAAGAAGAAAGGGAGGCTGGTATAGAATGGCATTCATTAAGGACTCAGTCTTAACGTTTTCCAAGAGTCATTAACTCAGATGGGTCAGAGTCCAAGCCGGATTTTCTTCTGGGGTGCAAAACATTGTGGAGTAAGAGGAGCTGTTGGGGATCTGTTCTTGCATGTTGTTGCTGAAGAAATTAGAAGTCGTATCAGAGACAGCCACTAGATTTTTTTCATTGGTAGGAGAGAGCCAAAAAGGAAAGGCTGAATGAGGGAGACAGCAGGGTGTATCTCCAAGGGGTGAATCAGAAAGGTAATTTTGTCATTTTTGTTTAAAAATAAGGTCCTCTGGTAATGGGATTTTTTTTTTTTCTTGCCATCCTATAAAATAACCTCTTGTTATTGCAGAAAACACTAGCAGAAATGGACTGCACTGTGAAAGAGCAAAAACCTTCCCCTAACACCAGTCCTACTCATGCACATTCATTTGCTGACACCCTAAACCAGCAATTAAGCACTTTGTCTCCTGAAGATCTGTGTTGCACTCACAGGAGCGAACATGTAAACAAAGGCATATTGTCGTGCTCCTCTTCAGTTCAGCCATGATCCTCGCGGGCCAGTTAATCCAGTTTTATGGCCAGGTTATACCAGCACTGCAGCACGCAGGGGCTGCACCAGGACAGATAAACGTGGAGAGAAAGGGCTGCCTAGATTAAGACTCTGCACAGCTCTAATCCTGCCTACGCTGAATATTCTCTCCCGTATCTCCCTATCTCACCCAAAGACTCTTCTCAGTCCGGCATGCCACTTCCCAGTAACCTCTTCCCTGATCCCAGCAGCTTCTTGCTGGGGAGAATTTGCTCCTATTACCACACCTGATTTAGCCTTTGCTCTCGCTCAGCTTCTGCACACTTAGCTGGAACCCACAGCTACCGCAGGAAAGATGTCTGAAAACAAGTAGTTGCTAGTGGTTTGGTGTTTTTTATTTTTGGTGGGGTTTTTGTATGTTTGTTTGTTTGTTTGTGGCTTTTTTTGTCATTTTCTGGTAGTTATTAATCTGCTCTGTGTTTTCTAATTGACCACCTATAAAGAGAACTTAATTCAGTCAAGCCACATAGGTGCTCTCCCTCTCCCTGTAAAGATTAGTCTGGATCTATGTCTGCATCCTCTCCTCTAGTTTTCTTTGAATGCATCTCTATCTGATGCCTTCCCCAAGGTGTCATACATCCCTGTGGCTATATATCCAGGAAAGCTGGCCAAATCATTAGTGATGAATAATTTATCAGATAAATTTTACCTCTCTTTCAATTGTGAATGCCACATAGTGCCTGATTGGTGTCTTACTCATGAGCAACTTGCTGGAAATACTTAAAATTTAAGATAATTGGACACAAAGATGATACAAGGTTTAGTCCTACGAGGAGCTGAGCACTCTGGATTCCTTTCACAAAACAACATAAGTAAGAAAGTTGGTTGTTCAGCTGCAGTCAGTGAGACTGGGCTCACACTGGTGGTGATGTGCTCAAACAGAGCCCAAAGCAGCGAGCAGCAAGCAGGACCCTGTGATTCCATTCTCTGGCTGGACTTGTCAGCCACACAGAATTGCCTCTCACAGGGATTTTGCTTTAAAAAGATTTTCTGGTGGTGAAAAACAATACAGTGTTCAAAATCAACACCACATGTAAAGGGAAGAAATGGTATCTGAGGATCTTTTAAAGCTCTGCAGCGTATCTGGGTCCATTGTTTTGATGTTGAACCAGATACCTCCTAATTCCTAACCCTAACTGGCCTGCTTGACTTGTGCCTATAACCCCAAATTTTCTATGATTGCTATGTGACCTTCTGAATTTTCTATCTCCTGCTAGAATTAATTCAGTAGTGTTTCACAGACAATTTTTTTTTAAGGTAGGGAGGCAGAGGACAAAAGAAACATGAGGTGGGAAGGCAGGGAGCAAAAGAAACACAAATCACAGTATTTAAGCAAAAAGCACATTGGGAAGGAAATTATCCTTTTCATGAAACCGCTCTAGTGTATAGCGAAATTAAGAGCAAACTTATCTGCTCTGCTCCAATTCCACTGTGCCACTCAGATGTGAATCCCAGATGCTGCTTTTCTCACACGATGTCCCCCTTCTCTCTATCCTGTTTTCTTCACATGAGATTTCTCTCCTACAGAAGGGCCTGTTACCAGAATCACATTTACTTCTGCTTTCCCTTTGGTCATCCAGATAATTAGAGGCTTCTGCCTCAAAACAGTCATTCTTTGCCCCTTGTGTTTTCATACAGACGTCCTCAGAAACCTCTGTATTCCTTTCACTTGGGGACTGTACAGATCGTCTCACATTTAATTAAACTTATCTGTGTGTTTCTGTCTGTTTCCTATTTCTCACCGTCATACGCAACCTGACAGAGGAACCGGCAGCCTCCCTGCTACAGTGTTATTTTTTGAACATGCTATCGATAGCAAAAGACACTGCGTCTCAAAAAGCTTGCAATTTAGAGAGCTGGCAGGGAAAAAAACGAGGGGAAAATAGGATTAGTACCTTCTTTATTGAGGAGGAGAAGTGAAGAAAAGCAACGTAGACTATGCATAGTCCCTCCAGTGTCACAGCCGACATTAGTGGGACACAGACTTGCACCTAGGTGCTCGGAGGCTGTGCAGTTCAGTACCACAAAGCTGTTTTTCCTTTCTCTCCTGCGTTGCTCCCCGCCCTCCTCCTGTTCCCAAGCATGGGAAAGAGTCCACCCTTATCCCCAAGGCTTGGGACCCACCAGTACTGTCTCTTTCCATTATTATACTCTTCCCCCTCTTCAGATCTCCTTCCTACGCACCTTGTGAGTGCGGAGCACGAACAGCAGAAGAGAAATGGAGACTGTCCACTGCATATATTGGCTGATTTTTTTTCCCCTTGCACACTCCTCTGGCTGCCTTTGACCAGATTGCTTTCTGCCTTCGGTTCTGACCCTATTCTGTTGTCTCTGGACTGGAGAAAGGATGACCCTGAATCTGTTATTTCTGAGAGTTGTTGCCATTCCTCTAAATCTTAAAGATAATAAAATTATAGCAGGAAAGTTGTACCATCTCATAATACTCTGCCCCTCCCAAGTGCAGCTAACTGCTTTTTTGGAGATAAGAAATGCAGCATGGACAAAAAGAAGCATGTTTTTCATTTTCATATTTTTAAAAAAACCCTGTAATTCAGAACCTTCACACATCCTCAGGAAAGGGAGAGGTAATTACCAAAAGGACACTTATCTTTTCAGGTGGATTTTTCAATCTATTTCTCACTCTCTGCTGCTTTGCCTGCACTTACTTTAGCTCTAGCTCAGTTTTTTGTATGCATTTCAGTAGTTGTCATCAATGCAGCTTCTGAACCTTCCCATTTTAACCAGTTGCATCTTACAAATCACCAGCTTTGAAAATTTAGGAAATTATTGGTGTGCTTTTTTAGCAATGGTAAACTAAAGCAGAGAAATTAAGAAACTTGTCTTTGGTTGCACGTGTAGCTGGGCAGCCCAAGAAGAAGAGCCCCCAGTTCTCACAGTTGTGCCTTGATTGAAGGACCCTATTCAGCAGTTATTGTTCCTCTCCCAGAGACCCACAAGGCTGGCTGCATCTTTACCTGTTTCTCTGCTCTGAGAGGGACAACAATGAGGTCCTACAACTTGATTCAGATCTCTAAGGAGTGGGATTTGCAATTGCCTGATTCGAGTTGCCACTCAAAACTGTCACAGATCTGCTTTCAGCGTTTTTCTCTTCCTCCCCTTACTACAGCAAAACCCTTAAAAATACCTGGTTTTTGTTAGGATGATTACTAACTAAGACTTGGGAAAAGCTCAGATACTAAAGCAAGAGTGCCAGCAGTGTGAAAAACTCGGGCAGAAGGGCAAATTCTGGTTTGTACCTATACGAAAACCAGGGCTGAACTCCTTTTTTTGACCAGTTGTACAGCACGCTTTCTGCTGTAGACCTTGGGAATGCTTTGGTGCTGCTTACATGAGGAACCAAATTGTTTTTGACCTCAGTGAAGAGGGGGCCAAGAGGGACACATCTGATGCCTTTTAGCAACCGCAAGGTTTTCTGTAGAATAGACATAGCCTATGAAACAAACACACAGCTGGAGTTAGGGTGCTTTTGAAAACATTGTCTTTATTCTCTACCTCCCTTTCTTCCAGGACAGCTCTTTGCTTATTCCCTCTTCAGAAAGGGACTTTTCTGTCACACAGCCTAGCCTGGCTGGAGATTAGGGATTCTCTCTGCCCCTTCATCCTTGAATATTTCCTTTTAATTTCACAGTTTAAATTCCAATTGTGTAATTACATTCTGCCTACCCCAAATTCCTCTGTAATTTCAATTGGACACGGTGTCCTTCACTCTCTAGGCAGAACTCTTGCAATGCTGTGGGGCACTGTTAATAGGCTGCCACACTCCACTCTAGTCCCATTTCATGTAAATGGGGAAAGAGAATGGACCTGGATCCCTTTGAACTAAAACTGCTGCTCCACATAGGCGAGACAGGGATTGCTACAGAGTGACAAGGCAGTCTTGCCCCATGGCAATACACTGGGCAGTTTTTACAATGCCTCAGTCTGAACAGATTTTTGGAGTAAAAGTCTAAATCTGTCTGGAAGTATTTCTCCCCCACAACACCACAAATAAAGCTGTACAGGGACACCCAAAACACTACTTCACTGAATTTATGTGGCCTGAGAGTACCTGCTCGGACCGTTTAACATGGCAGAAGTGCCATAGTGATTTAATTTAGGTCCAGGGAGTTGTGTAGCAATGAGAGGGCACACAGCACAGATGCCTAGTTCAGTAAAATGCTTTACAAAGAACTGGCAAGTCCCATGCATTTTATGACCCAACCCTAATACTTCCTACATATTTTGCTGTGTCAGCATTTCCCTTCAATCCTTACGCTGGTGGTGATCACCTGAGTCCCACATCCCAACTCATTTTATCACAACATTCCCTTTTTGTGTGTTGGTATCTGCTTTACATCAGTGTGAAATAATTTCTAATTCTCCTGCCTCCTTCTTGCTTTCAACTTCCTTCTTCACTGTGGCACAGGTGCTTACTTAGTCAGTGTGCCTGTGTGCAGCCCTTCAGGTATCAGAGACATTCATCTTTTGGATTTTTCACCACCTTCTGCTGTGGTCTTCTGTGGAAATTCAGGGAAGAGAAGGGAGGGAGCGTGTGCGGGTTGGGAGAATGCTCCTCTGCCTTGTCTCATAGAACTTTGTCTCTCTGTACACATTCTCTGGCGAGCTCAGGGAAAGGAGTTGTTCACTAGGTTTAGAGTGATGTTCTACACAGGTCAGCAAAAGGAATTAGTTTACTTTAGAAACTGGAATTATTTTATATTTAATCATCTTCAGCCACAAGCCATATTCTTTTCATCATGTGTACACCATTGTCAGAGGAACATGGGGCTGATTCCATAACTGGCGACAGAGTTCTTTAACAAAGTTTATTTCCTTTCACTGCAAGACTACCCTAGGTAGTCCTCCTACCACAGAATGATAATTCTTAACTTGAAATAAACATCCCGCTCCTTGCTGGCAGTGCTGTATCTACACGGAACCCCAGTTACTTTGAATTTTGATGGGACTTCTTCTTTATATATTCCAGACGTTTGGTCCTGCTCCCAAGGGATGTCTTTATGCCTGCTCCCGTGTTGGCAGACCCGAGGCTGCTGTTTGCATCTCTAGCAGCAGATAGATCAGGTGAGATCAAGGAGACCATATTTCCATGTTTCCTTGCTTAGCTTACACTGTTAAAAGTGAGCTGTTGTTAGGAGGAAACAGAGCATGTAATAACTTGAGTTGGGTTTTATTTGGCTTTGAGTCATAAATCTTAAAGGAAAGGAAAGAGCCATCATGTTCATCCCCAAGTTTGTCATACAATCAGCAAGGGGCAAGGCAGTAGTGTGGGCAAGAAAATGAAACATGTGAAGGTACAAGTGCCAGCGGGGGGAAGTCACTGTTGCTTATTGTCAGTTTTGGTGTGACACAGAAAGTTCAGCTAATCCTCTTAGTTACAGAGACACACGGGTGGGGGGAGATTGTTATCTCAAGCAATTTGCTGGCTCTACTCCTTTTTTCCTTCGAGTTTCTTTTCGCCTAATTGAGCAGCATTTCTTCCTGGGACTCGTTTGCAATAATCCTGGGGCCTCATCTGGGAAAACACTGAAAAATATAGAAAGGAGAAGCAGCCCGAGCAAGGCAGCTTGTATCACCGTGAGCTTCTCTCTTCAGAAAGGTATCAGGTTTGGCTCCAAGTGCTGAGGATTAAAAATAAGATAAAGATTCAAAGTGAAACAGACCAGTCTGTTAATCAGTGATCTCTCTGAAAGTTGTATCTCATCCATGTGCTAGAAGGACAGGTAATTAACTGCCATTCAGAAAACGAGGACCTTGGTGGTCTGAGGGTGGAGCAGGGGCTGAGAATTCCACTGGAGTACATCAGAAATGTGCTGATTCTATTTTCATTGCCAAAGGGATGTATCTGCAGTAAATCTAATCAAGAGTCAAAAGGTGAACGAGAACAATAACTGGGGAGTTTGTTTTTATTTATCCAGGAGATAAGGATTCAACAACAGGAATAGAATGAGAAAAAGGCACCTCTTTCTGAGCAGACAATTACTCCACCCACGCTAACTTCATCATCAAAGTTTTAATATTCTATTACTAAGGCTATTTAACAGTTTCTCAGCCTCAAGGCTGCTGATGTTCCTGCAGATACTCTGCCAGTTGCCACAGGTGTCTTTTTACAAGAGACCTGAGTAATTAACATGGGATAGTCCTGAAGATGGCAGTAGCCAAGAGCCATTCTTCAGTAGACTCCACACCTTCTTCCCGGTGCTGGAGCAAGGTTGGTATTACCAACATTTGAATACATTTGAAAACTCGATTTCCATATGCAGACAGAGCCTTAGTCCTTGAAGGCACAGATTGTTTCTAGGGAAGTAAAGGGCTCTGGTTCCCAAGCCCCAGTGATCCCCCCTGGAGAAATTTGATATCACTGTTCAGCTGGCTGCATTACTAAGGTGCTGGAAGTGGTTGTCCCAAAGAAGAGATGGCTGAACGAGTGGTGTGGCCAGTGCAAACTGTTCAGCTCATACCCTGATACATTTACCAATGTAAATCTGATTTCAGCTGATACCAATTTACTGTGATATCCTGGACTGAGGACTGCAGACATGAGTGATTTAATTCAAGATCATATCAATGAATTTTGCTGTGGTGGCTAAAGAATTTATTACTTCTAGCTGTGGAGATGGGTTACCTTTTCAGCTGGGATGGCTACATCAAGCACGGACTGCCAGAGCCATCAGATGAGAGAGAAAGGGCCAGAGTGGACATCCATCACAAAACAGTTGTAAAACTACTATAGTGCTTTTAAGAGAAAATATTTTCTGCTGATGTCCTGCTAGCACAGGACAAGGAAGTGAGCTTGGCATGTATGTTGTATCCAGACATTCTTTTTGACTTTGTCTTAAGTTCTTCAGTCTCTCTCTAGTGGGCCTTTGGAATGCCTCTGAGTTCACAGGTCCAGAGGCCATGCCTGGACCTGGTCTGTGACACAAACAGGGTGCCTGTTGCTGGTTTCCAAACAAAGGAAACCCCAAGGCTGGATCAAACAAGACTCACAGTGTGTTTCACCAGGTTTTTGATTCAGGTACTCAGAGAATAAGGGTGCCAGCACATGCTGTTGTCTTGTGCCTTGAGGTCGCTTTAGTGTGTTTCTATGCACACCATAGATAATAACTGCATTTCCTTATTTCACACCCATATTGTGCAAATAAGTGCATTAAGAAATGTCATTGCCAGAAGGTACAGAGGTGAGAGCACCTTTGGTGGATTTACTTCCTTTGTTTCTTAAAATACATTGGTAGAATTTGATCAAAACTAGTATTTGCTTTTTCAAACTGTACTAATTTATGGTTAGATTGTGTGTGGGAGCAGGTGGAAGGGAACTTGTACCTGTGCTATGCACAAAGCCCTTGGACCATGAGAAATGCAGGGAATGCTCTGTGATGAGTTATCTGTGAGTCTGCAGTGCTTCAAAAACACAAGGAGGAAAAAGAACAGGACAGGAATTGCTGGATTCATGGATCTGTCTCTTCCTTCTGCAGGTCTGCACAGCTAGCTAGTTACATGCAGGACTATACCATGTTCTTTAACCCTCTCAGTGAGCATTCCAGTTTGTAACACTGAAAATATATGGCAAAGTCATGTTTTTAAGCCACAGATAATGCTTTCTGAATCCACCTCTGTAGTATTAGACTGCAGCTCTGATGCTGAGATAGCATTCACAGTTGCACAGGCTGTGCAGAAATTAGACATTTATAAAATGCATACACAATGAGCTTAAAAAATATGTTTAATAAATATTCTTGTAGTTATATGTCAGATAGATGAGTGCTAGATTAATAAGAAAATGAATGTCTAAAACCACTGAAGAAAAATACAGAATTGCAGTGGAATATCATGAATGAAAAAACATTTACCACCCTGAATAGGACCATCATATTTCCCAACAGCAGAACCCCATCCTCCCCTAATTCCCCCCTCCCTTTCCCCTCCCTCCTCAAACACATTCGCATACACTATGGGAGGAATGACAGCTGTTCTTCATGGAATGACAGCCCAGGGATATTGCATCCTCCCTTAAAAAAAAAAACAGGCAAGGTACAGAATAAGGTCAGTGAAGGGAGACAAAGGGGTCTCCCAGAGATGGCAAAGGGTAATTTATTGACAGATGAGATAGACGTTACTACAGAAAAATATTAAATGGATTCTTTTCCCCTGTCTTTAGAAGGAAAGAAACGTGGGAAGGGTTAGGAAGGACAGATGCCAGAAATAGAGACAAATTTCCCAGGAGAGGAAGAAGAAATCCTGCAGGAAATTAGGATCACAACACAGAAAAAAAAAATTAAAAAATCAGAGCATCTAAAAAGCTGCAAAATTCTGTCATAGAATTCTGTATGGAAACAACAAAAAAGGGCAGCGGAGAAGGAACCCCAGCAGTGTTGGCAGCCTTGCTTCAAAGGCGTTCAGTGAGAGAAGGAAGTGCTGGTAAAACACAGCACCTGATTAAAAGGCAGTGTTTGAAAAAGGCTGTCGGGAAATTACAGAGCTGTGCAGGCTCCCGACGTCAGCAGCGAGGAAGACTCTGGGAGCACGAATCAAAGGGAGGCTGAGGGAGCATGTGAAGCATGGAGATTTTATTAGGGGCAGGAGTGAGAAAGGGTTCGTATAATGGGAGCAGCCAAGCTCTGCAGATGGGAGGAAAGGAAAAGCCAGGTCTTCTGGTGAAATAAACTGGCATAATGCTGTCAACTTTGACAGTATGTCAGGTTTCACTGTGAGGCAAGAATCCAAGTGAGAGGCTTAAATAGTGGATGTTATGAATATAGTTTCTCTGGCCTAGAGAACTTTCCTCCAAATAATTGCACAGAGGAGGGCAGGAAAAGCCAGTGTACCAGTGCACTCTGATTGGTGTTCTGTAACTCCATGTTGCCTCTAGGACATGTTCCTAGAGCTTGTAACTTCAAAAGGGTTCATGATTTTCACCTTTAAGGGCCAGGCTGACAACAACAGAGGAGTCACCAAAGAAAACTTCCACAAAGATAAAAGCAGCAGAACAAAAGAAATTTGAAGGAGAACAGACTTAATTTACATTCACAAGCAGGAACTGGTTTAAGCCAAACAGCATTTTATTCTGCCCCTTCGTGCAGGGAACATGATTTTAACAGTAACTCTGTATGGTAGAATAAGGGAATAGGAAGACTTTTAGTGTGTCCATTGTAATGTGCCACATGCAGCACCTTTCTGATGCCACTGCCTGCATGAATCTTGGCAAGACCTTTCCTTCAGAGCAGATTCTTCTGCCCATTCACTAATCTCACCTAAACCCCTTCCATTCCAGCAAGAACACATGATGGTCTCTTACCATGTGCAAGTCCAGCAGAAGCCCAGGGCATTACATTGTGTTGTCAGCTGCCTGCTTTCCAAACTGACAGAATTAATGCTAAACACGGGTTTTAAATTGTCTAGATGGGGAGCATTCACCCCATCTCTGTAGCTGCCCAAGCTGAAGCGAATAATAGCCAAGCGACATTGGATTTGAAGCTTTGGTACTCCAGAGGCATTTGCAATCTTTTGAGCCTTGGGAGCCTTTGAGCCTAGGACAAAGCAAAAATAAAAGCTGACGTTTTGCTGAGTTTCACTGTTCAATGCTAAGGAAGTGTTAAATGCTAAAGCAAGTTGTACTTCCAGTGGGTGATTTAGCCCAGCTTTTTGCTGGCTAGGAGGCTGCTGCATGCTCAAGTGCAATCTGCCACACAGAGCCAGAACCAATCTGATTGTTTCTGAATCACTTCTCAAACAGAAAAACATAGGTAAAGCTCTCGGTTTTGCTAGGAGTGTACGTCCCATCCATGTGATGGCCTGTATTTATATTTGAAACCACCTGTACCATCAGTGTGACCCAGATCTGAAAGATGATTGAAGCACTGCAAAATTCAGTGCAGCATATTTTAGGGACAGTCTGCAATTACACTGGGTTATGATGGATAAACATGAAACTGCAATGAGGAATTTCTCCCCAGCCAGTGCTCACAGACATGAAGTTACCTTCAGTTCTAACGCCAACCTTATCCACAGACAAGACACAGCCCATAAGCAGCAGGTGACAAAGGCAGAGAGGGACTTTTTTCAACTCAGTAGTTCAGGCCATCTCAGAAGACATCATTTTAACTCACTCAAGAGAACCTGATTCTGGGTCCAAGGAAGCATCAGGCTCTTTCCCTGTGCTGTTGATTATTCTGTTAAAGAGTCCCAAATTAATTATTTCCTTTTGAAATGGTTATTTAAGTATTCTATGGGCCAAAAGGGCACAGCACTGCTGCTTTGCAAGGTAGCAGCCAGGCGCCATGACTTGGGAGGGGAAAAGCCTGCACTGATAAATGCTTTCCTCTTTCACATCACACACTCTGTGGAAAAAGGCCAGAAACATATGTCTGCCCCTCACAGACAAAGGCCTTAATTACCAGTTTAGAAAGTTGTGCTTGTGCTCTCTGGAGGCCAGTGAGTGTTTAATTGCACCACTGAGAGGTGAGTGATTGCTCATGGAGAATGTTTGTTAGCAAGATGAATTTAGCCCTATCTTTTGAAATTCCTGCAGACTTCTGCTGCTGCAGTACCCATGTACAACGCCGTGCTCAGTTTCTGGGTCTCAAACACACTTACAGATGCAATCTCTTTCTCCCAGACTGTGTCTGTTTCATTCATTTAACTTGCAAGTCTTTTAGGGCAAGAACATCCAGAATTGTGCTGCATGCTGTACGTGCTGCAATGGGGTCCTGGTGCTAGTTAAGACCTCTGGATATTAATGTAGTGACAGTAAATATCTATATCCTTAGCTATCTATCAGCCCAAAAGGTCATAAAGGTGAAAGATTTTAAAGTGTTGAATATAGGCATGGATATAAGATGAAAAAGATTCTCAGCACAAAGGGCAGGAAAAGCACAGCACCTCCCTGCAAGGTTTTGGAATGATTCTCTGGCAGAGCTCTTCTGTAGCATTGTGACAAGCAGCCATGCTGCTTGTAAAGAAGGGTTGTGGGCTTAAAGGTAAGCTACATCACCCGTTTAAAATGCCAGTTCTGTGTGTGGCATGGAAAGTGCAACAGTTCTTGGGGAAAAGTGAAAAAATGAGCTGAAGGCAAATCTCTGTTCCTGTTTCCCCGTGTACAGAGTGGACATTATGCTCCCTATTAACTTCGGCAAGCAACACTGAAATTCTCTGGCATCTTCACATAGAACATGCCTACTTTTGAAATTCAACATTTGTACTTTTTCCTTAATTGGACAATTTTTTTTTTTAAACATGGAATTGTCTTGTCAGAAAGATTTCTGATGGTCTCTGCCTTTTTTCTTAGTGCTTTTGCAGTGAATAGCTATGCTTTTTCTTTTGCAAAACACAGACTATTTCACTGAAAATTTCGAGGACAAAAATCATTTCTACTTAGCAGTAGCATTAAAGCCCTCGAATTGGGCCACATTCTGCTGCCAATGCAGTTTCGAGGACATTTGGAAAATATTTTGAACAGCAGGGAAGAATAGCGATTACTACCTCACAGTCTCTCAAAGGTGTGAATATTGTGGGTTATTTTCCCTTTGACTGTTTATGGCCTATTTACAGTATAATCACACCAAATCAGGGTTATAACATGCCTTTCTTTTTTTTCTTTTAGTGAAAATACAATCCAGCATAATTTTTTTTTATTTACTGTAGCTCCCCCTAGAAGCTAAGGCATTTTCAGGCACTAAGCAAGAACGATCTCTTCTCCAAATCATTCATAACTGAAGGAGAGCCAAGGAGAAAGGTGGCTAGGAAAAATATTAGGTAAGTTATTTACATTTGCTATACATTTGTAATAGCTATGTTGCTGTAAACATAGCCAAAAAAAATGGAATTATAAAGGGTACTTAATTGTCAACACAAAAGAGATTTGCCACAAAAAGAAGGGATTATTTTACAGTGTGTAAGCATCATCAGACCAAGCTGTGGACACATGTATAAGGTCAGTTCAGTGAAATAATATTCTTATCAGCCTCTACATACCAGGCAGTGGCACTGTGTAAGTGGATTAGAAGAAAACAGTCATAGAACCACAGAATGTTTTGGGTTAGATGCAACCATAAGGATCATCCAGTTCCAACACCCCCACCATAGGTAGGGAAACTTTCCATCAGACCAGGATGGTCAGAGCCCCATCCAACCTGGCCTTGAACACTTCCAGATATGGGGCATCCACAACTTCCCTGGGCAATCTCTGCCAGGACCTCACCACCCTCGCAGTAAGGAATTTCTTCACAATATT